>NC_056737.1:321699477-322029477 GCF_019279795.1 Protopterus annectens | reverse complement strand
ACACTCAGCAAACTCGGAGCTACAATATATAACATTAAGTATCCTGTTTTTTGTTTATTTTGTTCTTTATTTCTTTGTTGTTTATAGCACTTTGTGTACTGTGTATTTTTTCTAGCTAGTTTCACTGTGTGTGAGGTATTAACTGGAAATTGTCCACTCTTATTAAGCATCTGTTGGGTTGTTTGTTTATGATAACTTGTAGTTAAACTCTTTTTTTCTAGTGGCTCCTTTAGCTGTTTAAAACTTTCATTTAAAGGCTCACTGCTGCTTTTCAGCTGGGAGTAACACTTCTGCAGTTTGTTTCCCACCCTCCCTTCCTGTTGGTATAGTGTTTTTATAGTTGGTGGCTTTGCAGTTGCCCGCCCCTAGTGTAAATTTGATCTGGGACCCTCCTCCCAGTCTAGTGTCATTACCTCGTTCTACCCAGTACAGGGAGAGCATTTGAGAAGGCCAATCAGCTTAGTTTCTGCTACTCCTTTCTCTCTCTCCTTTCTCTTTCCAAAAAAAAAAAAAAAAAAATACTGTATTTGTGTTTTTTCTTACTTTATTTTGCTCTTGCGTCATCTTAAAAGTACTCAATTTTGCTCTTGCGTCATCTTAAAAGTACTCAATTGTATTTATTACTGCTTGGTGTAACTCATTGTAAGCCTTTTAGTTTAAGCACCTGGGCTTCAGACCAGTTTTACATTAGGAAGGTTTGTGGTCTGCACTGTAGTGGCAGAACAGGTAGCTTACATCCTTCTAAGTTGGGAACTGCTGATTGAGGGCTCAGTGTCTGTTGTTCTAAAAGTGTATTAATTCTGGTTTATGCACTTGGGCTTGAGGCCAGTTATTTTACATTAAGAGGGTTCGTGTTCTGCACTCTTGTGGGAGGAGAGGCTGGACTCTGTCCTTCTGAGCTGGGAATTTCTGGTTAAAGCTTATAGTGCCTGCATATTTGAACTGCTTCTTACTGAAATTGGTACACCTCGTTTGCTGAAGCATAGACTAGATCCAGACCTGCTGAATCTAGCTTTGTTTGTATAACTTGAGCACTAATCCAGGGATTTTTTAAAGTATTCAGTTGTATTTATTACTGCTGGTAGTAACTTGATTAAAGTGTAGCTATCATTTCTAAGTCTTTTGGATTAAGCACTTGGGCTTCAGGCCAGTTATTTTACGTTAGGAAGGATTGCGGTCTGCACTATTGTGGGAGGAGAGGCTGGACTCTGCCCTTCTGAGCAAGGAATATCTGGTTAAAGGCTTATAGTGCCTGCATATTCTAACTGTTTCTTACTGAAATTGGTACACCTTGTTTGCTGTAGCATAGACTAGATCCAGGCCTGCTGAATCTAGCTTTATTTGTATGCTTGTTTGTTTATTTCCCTGAAACGTTAATTCCACCTAAAACGCGGCCTTTTAGCACTTCTGTGGATCCCTAGTGATATATGCATTGCTTACTGTACTTATTTCTTTGTTTCACTTGTAAGAAAGTTACTGTTTGTCGTTTTTGCATTTAGGTTACCTGTAACACATTGCATTTAAGTTACCTGGCACTTGCTCACTAAAGCAATTATATAAGTCAGGTCTAAAAAATTAAAAGCACTACACCCTCACAAACTCCCCTTGAGTACCTTGTTCCCCATTGGCCCTTTTTTCAATTATAAAGGAATTCCCAATACTATTCTAGCATGTCCAAAGGTCAGTTGTCAATCTCCTCTCCGGTCCAGCAGGTGAATCTGGGAATCTTGAGGCAATGTTACAACTGCCTCATGTACACAGACAACCCTCTCCTCCTCCCAACAAATTCCAACACGTGAGAGATGCAACCATATAGCCAAACTGGAGGCTAAGCTCTCTCAACTCAGTACTGGCATAACCAGTCAGGAGGAGAAGGAAACCACACTCACTACAATTCCAGTCTCACATAGACTTACCACGACAACAAACCAAACACATAAACACACAAAAACATACTCGGAGGCTCTAAATAAAAATCTGCCTAAGCAGCAGAGACCTCCAAAGCAGACATCCAAGCAACCGCTACCCCAAAACAAAACACGTGCAACACATAACTCACAAAGCCAGTGTGCCGAACAGTCACAGCCCTTAAGGCTAAACAACACACCTGATACACTTGTAATAGGTGACTCTATCGTCAGGCACACTGACGTCCCGCTCACCAGGCTGAACAAGGAGAGGGTCACGGTGAGCTGCCTGTCGGGCGCTAGGATCCGCCACATAACACAAGCACTCAGGTCACTCCAAGGCAAGTACAAATATGACTCAGTCATTGTCCATGCTGGTGTGAATGACCTGAGACGTACCTCCCTGGACTACATGAAAAGAGACACAGAGGAGCTCTCTGAGCATGTAGCCCAGGCCGGTATGACCCTGACCTTGAGTAGCATCTTACCCTCACCAAGAATGATGCCACAATATGAAGACAAGATGATCAATTTCAACAGTTGGCTTAAGTGTTGGTGTCATTCAAAGGGGATCCAATGCCTGTCAGCCTGGGATGACATGCTCAACAAGCCACGATGCTTCACTAGGGACGGCTTGCACCTGTCACCCTGGGCTTTCGGATATTGGCAAAGGCTCTTGCTACCCCCATAGTGCCTTTTTAGGCAAGGCTCAAAAGACAAACCCACCTCCATAGGTATCACAAGGGATAAGAAACTAAGAGTAATGCTACTCAATGCCAGAAGTCTAAACCTCAAGATGCACGCACTCGAAACTCTCCTTAGCATGGAGAACATCGATATCTGTGCAGTAACAGAAACCTGGTTCAAGGCTCCCGAGAGCACCCCAGCACTACCAGGTTATACCTCATACCATACTTTTCGGCCCCAAAACTTGGACCGAACCACAAAAGGAGGGGGAGTATCAGTATTTGTCAAAGATACCCACACCTCCAGGTTGGTGGCACAGCACGAAGCATCAGAGACTATCCATGTGCAATTAACTGTGGATAAAACTGCCTTCCAGTTTGTAGTCTGCTACAGACCACCCTCCCAAACACAGGAACCCCACTTGGCCTTCCTGAGAATACTGAAAAATATGAAGGTCTCTCCAAACACCATTATATTGGGCGACTTCAACTACCCAAACATAGACTGGGAGCATTACTCTAGCTCCAACACCCTAGCCCAAAGGTTCCTAGAATTTATAAACTCAAATGCTATGGAACAACTTGTTACCACTCCCACAAGAGGGGAAAACATACTGGACCTGATCATCACCAACATGGGGACACTATGCTCCAGACCAGAAGTGTATCCCTCACTGGTAAGATCAGACCATAAACTAATCTCACTGGATATTCACATCCCGACCCCACCCCCTGCCCAGAAAACCACAGTGAAAAACTTCTCTAAAGCAAATTTCACACGCCTCAAAACCTAGGCGAAATCCTTCAAAGCCCCCGGGCCTGTGGAAAATACGGCCCAGACCGCAGAATCCTTTATAAACGCATTCTATGAACACCTTCAGGAATGCATGGATCATGCAATCCCAAATAAAACCAAGACCCAATCCTCCAAAGGCAGTCCTGTCTGGTGGACCCCAGCCATAAACAAGCTATACAATAGAAGGAGGAAGCTACTACATGATAGAGCAAAATCCCAAAAAGGGAAGGCATCTCTGATCAGTATTAGTAAAAAACTACGGGCACTCATAAAATCGTCTGAGGCCAGCTTCGAGAGAAAAATTGCACATGACACTAAGGATAATCACAAGGCTTTCTTTAGTTATGTTAGGAACCTGGGTGGGAATTTCCAGATATGCTCAGAATTAGTCCAAAATGACAAAAAATACACCGAGCCCACAGACATTGCCAACATCTTAGCTGACAGGTTCAGTGCAAACTTCTCCCCCCTCTCCCCACCAAAAGGGCAAATATCTATCCCAACAGTGTGCTGCCCCCCTGACATCTCAGATGCTCAGGTAAGAGCCGCCCTCTCCAAAGCAAAAAACACAGCATCAATGGGACCAGATGGTGTCCCGGCTCGTCCTACATGAACTCCAAGAAGAGCTAAACCCAAACATAAAACTACTGTTCAATCTTAGCCTTACTACAGGATAAGTACCCAAAGAGTGGCGTACAGCAACAGTGGTCCCTCTCCACAAAGATGGTGCCTCAACGGATCCTGGAAACTATCGCCCCATAAGCCTGACTAGCTTGGTCTGCAAAGCTATGGAAAGGATCATCATGGACCTCATAAATAAAGATATTGGGGACCTACAGACACTGGATCCTACCCAGTTTGGCTTTGTTAAGGGCAGATCCTGCCTCTTAAACCTGGTTGATTTCTTTGAAACAGTCACCAAGGCCATTGACGAGGGGAAGGTGGTCCACACAGCCTACCTGGACCTCGCAAAAGCCTTCGATACAATACCCCACTCGGGCATTATAGATAAGCTCACCAGCTTAAATATAAACCCCTATGTCACTAGATGGGTTGCAAACTGGCTCAAGGACAGAACCCACATGGTTAGAATTGCTGGAGCCATGTCAGACTCCAAACCAGTTACAAGTGGCGTCCCACAAGGCTCAGTCCTGGGACCTCTCTTGTTCGGTATATATTTCTCAGCGGTACAGGCCAACACAGAAGGACTGTGGCTGACCAAGTTCGCAGATGACTGCAAACTGGGTGCCATAATCAACTCTCCAGCCGACACAAGCATCCTCCAAAAGGGCCTCATAGAAACAGACAACTGGTGCCAGAGCCATGGCCTCAGGCTAAACGCCAAGAAGTGTATAGTCATCCCCTTTGGCAAAAACAAAGTGCCCACAAATTACCACATAGGTGGTAATCCATTAAGTACAGAAGAAGTCATTAGGGACCTGGGGACCCAAGTTGATAGCAATCTCTCATTTGACAACCACGTGGCCAAAGTGGTTAGAAAAACATTTTATATAGCCCACCTAATCATGAAGGGATTCACATCTAGATCAGGGAGGTCATCGTGCCTCTTTACTCATCCCTCATCAGGCCCATAATTGAGTACAATGCCCCTTTTGGGATGTGCCTTACCAGACACCTGCAGCAACTGGAAAGACCCCAAAAGTACCTCACCAAGAGGATCAAAGGGCTCAAACAGATGCCATATGCTGCCCGGTTAAAGAAACTCCAGCTCTACTCAGTGGCATACCGCCTGCTCAGAGGCGATCTGTGCCTGACGTATAAAGCCATGTCCAACCCAGAATTAATGGACATGCTGCACCTCAGAAAATCCAAATCCCATCGAACTACGCGCTCGAGAGACTTGAACCTCAGCACTGAAATAAATAGGACATGCTGGAGGGACAGATTCATAACCCAGAGGCTCCCTTCACTCTGGAATAAAATCCCAGTCCAGGTTAGGCAGAATCCCACATTTCCTCTCTTCAAGAGGAATCTTGATGAGTGGATGGGAGATCGTAGGTTTACCCCGGCTATCACTTCTGTGTCACTGTTAGACAGAGGCACAGTATACTAACCTCAAAAAACGCATAGCAAAATTAATTTAAAATGGGTGGTGAAAGCCAAACACACTCTGGCTAGGCTTATAAATGCCCTAGGGCAGATAGCCTAGTATGAACCTATGAACCTATATCAATGATTCTGACGTTTCTGAAAATGGTCTGGCTTTAGTTCCCAAGTTGACTGATGACCCAGCTGAGGCACTTTTGAAGTCCCCTGGATTGGCAACTCCTAGGCCTGTACACTCTGGTGTGACCCTTTGGGTGGCTGCCACGGTTTTCAGCCCACCTACCACTGTTACCATAACACAGACATCAGTTAGGTCTGAGGTTGCTCAGGAGGACTCCGCTTCTGATATTTGGGTTGTGGGTTTCGAGGGAGACACCCTGTCTACCCCGGCTTCTGAAACCTTAAATGAAGTTGCAGGAGGATGACTGCAGCTTCAGGTCATCCCTTCTAACTGGACACCTAAACCAAAGTGTGCCATTTCCTTTTCTTTGCCCCTGCCTTCAGCCACTTATTCTCAGCCCAAAGCACAAGGCCTCATAAAATTAGTATAGGAAATTCATGGCTTTTGTGAAAGCCAGGGAGCTGTGCCACATTTCTGCTACTGAAAATTCCCCAGCCAAAAGAAGCAGGGAGGTGGCTTTATTCCTTAAACTCAAAGTAAGGAGTTATCCTCCTGTTGGCAAATGTCACCACAAACTTATCTGGATTCAGACTGACTCCCTCTCTTCAAACACCCCTCCAGGAAATTTCTTTCAGAGATGCCACTCATAGAATGAAGGAGGCTTTCATTTGGGAAAACAAACAGTTCTCATAAGCTCAGACCCATTATAGGGAATGCTGAGTTTTCCTTCACCCTGGCCACTGGCATTTCCTCCTGTTTATGTAGTAGTGGATGATGTCTTTGAGACATTGCTTCACGTCCTGATTCTTTACCACTTGCTGCTAGGTAACCAGATGGGTTTTAGAAGAGTGCTTGAATCTCACAAGCGGCTTTGTTAAAATTTCCAAGGCTAACCCTTAGGAGTCTCTATTGAATTCACAAAAGGTGTACCTAAGGGCCCAACTAGACATCCCTTACCTAACGATGGGGGAAAGTGGGCTATTAGATTTAGGAAAACAGCTTATAGCTCTGCTACCCTTGGAATGAGAGCATTAAGTTGCCAGTTCCATATGCTGAGGTACCTTGAATCTCTCCAGGACAAAATTCTAGCGAAGGTAGACTCTGTTGCTGATGCAACCTTATCAGGAGAAATTTCAGGGACAGCAAGAGAAGCTTTACAAGTCTGCAAACACTCGCTAAAGTGTGGCTGTGATGGCCTACATACATCATGCAGAGCAGATGCTACGGGTTGTCATCTACAGACACACATGGCTCAGGACCCAGCCCCTGTCAGATCAGGTCAAAGCTGAACCTATGGATGCTGTAATAGTCAAAATAATTCATTTGTGGACCTCCAGCTGAATAGATTTTTGAGAAGCCATATGAGAAAGGAAAGCAAGAAAAAACTGTGAAAGAATTGTATCTTCTTAGACACCAAGGTACAGTAGGAATTACTCCTTAAAACCTTGACCTTTCCTTCCAGGTAAGACAAGGGGAAGCCTCTTATGGTAAGAGACCCAGGCAGTCTAGGAGGTAGTAGACAGAACAATCACACAGAACAGGGAGCTCCAAAGAGCCCATCCTGCACAGAGACCAGCTGTGGCTGTATTCAACCTCCCCTCCAAACCTCTGTCTGGAAGACTCTTCTCTTATCTAAATCAGTGGGAAACCATTGCCAAAGACCTCAACATAACAAAAAGTGGGTAGTTCACCTAGTAAAAAGAAATCTTATCCTTCTTGGTCATTCTAAAACCACCAAAAGAACAGGCAAGTCTCTTGCCACCCATCATCTGGGAGCTACTTCACCAACGATCCCTTGAGCCTGTTCCCCCAGGTTAGGAGGGAAAAGCCTTCTACTGTAGGATCTTTCTGGTTTTAAGAAAGGAGGGTACCTGGATGCCCATCTTGGAACTGTCAAAACTAAACCAGTTTCTCAGTATCCCAAAGTTCAAAATGGTTACTTTGCAAAAATTACTCCCCATGAATCTTCCTTGATACTTTCATGGTCACTCTTGACCTAAAAGATGCTTACTTCCTTGTCCCCATAGCCGACAGCCACAGAAAATACCTAAGGTTTGTAGCAACAGGCTCTTGCTTCCAGTCCTGTCCTTTACCAATTTGGCTGCCCACTTTTCCCAGAGTTTTCACAAAATGCATAGCTTCCCGGGTAGCACATTGCAGAACTCTGGGGTCCATATTTACTCCTACTTTGTCTTTATTTAGGGGAAATCCATAGCAGAGACCCTAGATGCCTTGAAGATCACCCTACATTGCTTTCAGTAGGTAGGTTACACATGAAATCTTCAAAATTCACAAACTCTCCCTCAAACAAGGATACTCTTTCTGGAAGTACATCCAAAGCTGTCCATCTTCAGGCTGGTGGGTATAACCTTATTACTCTTTAGATACCACTTTCCTAAAAAGATGCTTAACACAATGAGAGAAGCCAGAAAACTAAGTGCTAGAAAAATCATACCTAGCTAAGGGGAAAAGAGTTCCCTCTTGTAAGAAAGGATGGACCTGCAGTCCCATATAAAAGGGTATGTTCTTAAGTATCCATCAGAATTGCTCTCTTCAGGCCTGGGCCTACACATTGTTCAAAGTCTAATTATCTGTGGTCTTTGCATGCTTACCTGTAAACACTCATGTCACCTGCAGGAGACCAGTAAAAAATGTCCTTAGGTGGCCTGAGATGCAGGATCCCCTTAAGAGGAATGTTATTTCTCTGGAATCCGAACTTCTTAGAAAAATGTCTTGTTTCCCTTTAAACCAGCAGCTACAGCTCATTTAAAATGCCTGTCATTAAAAAAAAGTCATTTGACTTCTGTCAGAAGGATTTCCAAACTTCAAACCTCTTATATAAAGAGCCTTTTCTGGCTTCCCGCTACGATACAGTCAATTTGCATACTAATACTTGCTTTTTGCCTTTAAGGTAGTAACCAAGGTGACCATTGACTAGGCAGCCTAGCTTTCAGTCTTCTTTCCTAATCCCCAAAATAAGAGGTGGAGATTTCTGTATTCTCTAATTATAAGTAGAGTACTCTGGTATTGCTTGAACAGAATAGTGAATACAGTAGAACTGAACAGCTGTTTTTGGCTTTTGAAGGTAACTATAAGAAGCAACTAACTTAAAAGCAGACTTATTTCCAAATAGATTTTACACTGCATCACTTTCCTTCACAAATTCAATGGGAGAAATGTAACTGGTCATGTGAGATTGCACTCTACCTGAACACTCACCACTACAGCCTTTCTTAAAAGGAGTCTTGACCCAAAATGATGATAGAACTACCACATGCTCATCTGTTCACACATTTTGTATGCATTACAAACTGGACCCTGTGTCTGGAGCTCGACTAGTTTCATGTCAGAAATCGTAAAAGGCTTGCTTCCAGCTTCTTCCCTAGGCTTACCAATCTCCCTTGGGGGGTAGGTTGGTTGTGCATACCCTTGGACTTTTTCCTGATGTTATGACTGCAGCAGTGACGTACATGAAGAACATACTGTAGTTGTATTATCCACTTAATTATTGGAGATGATCAAATGTAGTCCCTGTTTATGTTAAATTATTTATAATGGCAGAATAACCAGACTCACAATGCACTACTGTATCTGTTGTAGTTTATTTTAGAATACAAAATATTGCCAAGCAGTTGCACTGTTTGAGTTATTTCAATTATATTATAACATAGCTAAAAAAAAAGTCTTTGCTTCTCACAAACTGTGTAGTACTTAGGATCAATGCACACTTGATCAAGACGGCTCTAAAGAAAAGCAAGCAATGTTCAACTTGTATATGATAGCAGCAGATGTTATTTCCTAGTGTCCTTGTGATTTGCATGACTCATTCTTGTTCCATGTCATCTTTGCGTCAGTTGAAGTGTCTCTTTTATTTCTTCATCTGAAGGCTCACAAAAACGTCCCCTTTAAAAATATCCAATATCTCTTTATATATTTCAGTCATAACAGGATACCATTTTACTGCATCAGTTTAAGCCTAAGCCCACAACCACACGTCTTCACAAACAAGCTAAACTAGACATGTTCTTTCTGTGAACCAATTCTAAACCACATATATTCACAGATAAGTTAAACTAAGCATGCTTTGTTTCCTCAGAAATTTCTTTAGCAAGTGTCTGACTGAGATAGCTTGTTGCTAAGGACATCATACTTTCTGTATTTATTTTTAACTTTGCAGTCCAAGCCTTGCATTTCTGCTTTTTAGAAAAAAAACAGTTATCTCAAACCTTGTATCAAGTTAAACCTTGCTTTAGAAGAAGATATTTCTTTTGTTTTATTTCAAAACCTTGTATTAATAAAAAGCATATTTTTCTTTTGCATCATAGCAAACATTTCTTATTTCATAATTGCTTTAGGGAAAAATAGTTTACTTTATGTAATATCTATCAGTTTAAGCCTTGTACCTTCCCTGGATCACGTCTGTGCGCATGCACTGCAACTGGACCATTGTGGGCACCCCTTTCCTCTCCTTTGTCACCCTGTTGTCTTTGCTCCTTTCTTGTGTTCAGACTGCATACAGGGGTGCTGTCTTTAACTCATAAATGTAAAGATCATCTCCATTTCAGTGAATCTCACCTCTACTTTACTTCCAGGCAATGCTGATCATTGGAGGGAGGGTAAGGAAGAACAGAAGATTGCCAACTGTCTGTACCCTTTATGTCAGTTGTCCAAATTGAAGTTGATGTGCATTCAGCATAGGGATAAGCGGCTTGTCTCTCTGACTCTGGTTGGATGTGTGGGTTCAACCTGTAACAGAGATTCCTGACGTTAGGACTGCAGCAGTAACTGCACTCAAACATCTACAGTTAAGAAACATCTACAGTTAGGTTAAACCAACTGTACCTTGGATTGATTTATATTCTTTTGAGGGTGGCGTACTTAATGGTAAAACTTAAATGAAAGTAGTTTATGGACAACTTCTGTTTGCTTGTACTTGTGTGATACCTGCTGATAAAGGTCTGACTGTTTTTTAGCCTTTCAGAACTTTACTTACTAGGGAGTCCTTCTGTATTTTATTTTATTTTCATTTACTTACTGGAGTAGAAAACTGATCCAGAAGGACCATTTTGAGCTCAGCGTGGGAAAGTCACTGGAGGGAGGTATAAGAATGTGTTTAAATAATGGGTATAATAAAGGAGAAATCTTGCATGCCGTCATCAGCATGTTTAGATGTTACATCATGATTAGATTCAGCATGTAAATTATGATTTGATATTAAAATCAGGTGCTTTAGGTCTTTGCTGAAAAGTAGACCTCAGTGGCATTTAGTGGGTATTTTAAGTAACAGCAACATCCTTCCCACACCAATTCACACAAACTAAGCTACATTGCATTGATCACTCTTTCTCATTCCTTGCTCCTAAAATACGGGAATCCCTCCCCAACCACCTAAAGGGAAAACAACCCCCCCTTCTCCCCCTTTAGAGATGAATTTAAAAAATTCCTTCATGCCAGTTCATGCTGTACTTGCCACACAGCTAACCTCATCACACAAGGACCTCTTAGCCTCTAGCTTTACTTTCTTCAACTACTAACACCTCCTAACTCCCTCACCCATCCCCTGCTCTGATTCTCATTACTCCACAACATTTCCACCATGACACAAACCTTAAATATAATCATGTGACTTGTAAAATTTGCATTTCTCTATCAGTTGTCGCTGCATCTGTTAATTGCTACTATTTTTACTTTGTTTTGTTTTTGATATGTATAGCTTACTGACTCTCTGTTCTAAGTTTTTTTTTCTTTGTGAATTATTTTATCTGGTAACTACCTGCAGATGGTCAGCTGTGATCAGTATGCCAACCTGGTAATCAGATGTAAAATAAGAAAAGATAAAAAATACCCCAAACATTTTTATAAACCTGTTAGTTGATGGCATGCATTGTCAACTTAACAGTGTTGCTATCTGGTTGCAGTGTTTAGCTTACCTCCTCCACAGTGTATATCCATTTGATTGCGTATTGGTGGAGGTGCTGGATTTGTCATTGGAAATGATGCATTTATTTGGTATATAATTCTGGTGCTTCCTTTGGTAGCTTTGCTTTGGCTGCATTTTGTGTCTTAGCATATTACAGACTGAACACAACTATGTTTCCAAGAGACATGCTTTGTTGAACCCTTTCTAATCATTTTAGATTCCTTGAAGAAGGGTCTTTACCCACTTACTGAGTGGCTTTTGATATCTTATTTTCCTTTCCATTGGTCAACAGAGACCAACTAAGAAGAGAGACTGCTTTATGCTTAAATTAGGCAGTCCCAGGGTTACGGTCATCCGACTTGCGGACAACCCTTAGATACGAACAGGCTACCGCAGTGTTGGAAATATTGTGAAAAAAATTAGAATCGTTAAAGTCTGCCATATCTGTGTGTGTGCGTGTGAGGGACAGAAAAGTGAGATCAATGTGTGCGTGAATGCAGGTATGAATGAGGAAGTGACTGTGTGTGAGAGATCAGAAGAGTGAGAGCAATGTGCAAATGAATGTGGCTATGAATGAGGAAGAGTGTGTGAGAGAGAGGGTGAAGAGTGAGAGCAATATGCGAGTGAATATGGCTATGAATGAGGAAGTGTGTGTGTGTGTGTGTGTGAGAGAGAGAGGGAGGGTGAAGAGTGAGAGCAATGTGTGAGTGAATGCAGGTATGAATGAGGAAGAGACTGTGTATGAGAGAGAGAGTGAAGAGTGAGAGAGAAATCCCCTGGCATCAGTTAAAAGGTGGGTGGTTGCATAAGGGGGAGGGGGGTTAGTTATGGAATAGGTAAAGTAGTGTTAAGAGAGTGTGTGTGTGTGTGTGTGTGTGTGTGTGACCTCTAAATTTCTTGGAGCAGGAAATCTGGACAAAGCCATAAATAAAAGTGGGACAAATGCCCAAAATAGGGACAGTTTTAATAAGTATTGCTCTTACAAACTTAGAAAGCTGGTAGAATAACAGCTGTACAGTTGAGAGGTATGGTTTGTGTTTGTGTGTGAAAAAGTTCTCATAAACACTGCATTTAATAACAAGATGTCTTAAACTAGCTTTGTTGATGGGAGGTAAAGAAGCATAGTTACATTGATTGTTTGGAAGCGTTTCTAAAGTGTTTTATATGCAAAGAAAAGTAAAATAAATACCAGACTGAGGTAGACATTTGACTAAGTGACTTTAATAAGAACCAAATGTACGTGTTAAAACTTGCATGCAAATTTCACTTAAGGACAAAAAACAGATCTTGTCCTTAACCCGGGGACTGCCTGTATGCATGGGTGCCAGGCATTATAAAATAAAATATTCTATAGAAACAGATCAAGAGTGTCTTGATTTTTTTCTGCTGACTGCTGAGGAGTTTAATGATTCAGCAGAGGCTTAGCTTGCCTCAGGGGAATGGCTGCTTAAGTGCTCTGCCTCATGGATTGGCTTTGGGATTGATATGAACCATTGCCACCATTCTTGTTCCATGTTTTCAGAGTGCTTTACCATTTGGCCATTTTTTTTAGATGGAGCAGATAATAGTAGTGGCCTTCGTCAAGGCTGTTGGCTTCTTCCTGAAGTCTGGAACAGTGTTTTAACCTTCAGTGTCCGACTGTATTGATAGGGTCAGTTGTTTGCCTTGTTGGGGTGTAGCTTCCCAAAAATGCAAACTTTTTGTTGTGAAATGTTGCATAAAATTTGAGTCAGGATTGGAGAATATATGCAACAGTGTACATAGCCACAAATGTTCTTTGTGCTGCTTTGTTGCTTTAATAAACTTTGGGATTTTTGCCTTGGAAGCCCAAGGCTGGCCTGAATACGAGAGACTTAATCCCTTTCCTCCGGCCTGTTGGACACACTCCCATCTAACATCAGGACATCTGGATATAAAGGGTCATCATTTGGTGCCATTTCCATTTTTTTTTTCTTCCTGTTTGATTCCGAAGTATCGGCAGAGTTAGTACATCTGTTTATCTGAAGCCAGATTGAGAACCAAAGCGAAGTACCCTTTTGGGGAATTTTAAGAGTCTTGTAGTTGGTTGTTGTATTCTTGGATATCTGTTACATCTAATGTCTGTCTAGAATGTGGAAAGCAGATCTCTCCTTAGGGACTTCCAGTCTCTTGTTTGTTTTGCCTGGTCCCTGAGCACGATGTGACAAATTGCCCCAAGTGAGCCTTTTTCAATTTTAGGACTGTAAAACTTGGGCAGAGTCTGCTCAGAAGTATAGAGGTGTAGAGAGCTTCAGTGACCTAAGCATACCATGATGTCTGCTTTTCTTTTGGTTGAGCTCCTGTGTAAGAGAAAAAAGGATCTTGGTGGCCTATCTTGGACATCTCAAAGCTAAACAACGTCCTTCTGATCCCAAAACTCATAACTCACCCTACAGAAACTGCTACTCCTGATTCGTCAGGCATTCATGGTCACCTTAGACCTGAAAGATACCTACCTCCACATCCCCATAATGAAAGAGCACAAACAGTAACTTTGCTTCATTGCGAGTTGTTCATACTACCAATTTTGTGCCTTATCCTTTGGCATATTTACTGCTTCCAGAATCTTCACCAAGTGTCTGGCTCCATCAGTAGCTGTCTGCAGGGAAAGGGCATCCACATTTATCCTTGCGTAGGCGACAGCATTGTTCAGGCAAGCACCTTGGAGGAACTAAAAGCTTCTCTTTAAATCACCATGGATTACCTCTCAAGTCTGTGGTTTATTCTCATTCTGCAGAACTCCAACCACCACCTTTCCACCAGGGAGATGCATTCTTCCTTCTGAGCAAAATCCAGTTCCTTACCAAATACTTCCAATCCATCAGGTAGAAGGACTGTATTCCAAACGGGATTTCTGTAGAACTCCTGCGTTCATAGCCTTATGCATCTTCATGAAATTTTTGGCCAGACTCCACATGAGAAAAAAATCTAGTGTTATCTGAAGAGTGTGAGGTGCTGACATCAGCAGTCCTTACAAATACAAATTCCTCTCCTTCCTTTTATCAGGAAGGATCTCCTGTGGTGGGTAGAAGTTTGCAGCCTGAATGCAGTAGTTCTTGTCAGAGCTGAGGCAGGGTTCCATTTACTCATTACCAATGCCATGAACCTTGCCTGGGTTTGCACATTCACAGGAAATGAAAGTGCATTGCGGCTAGAATACCTTCAGAAAAAAGCACACTAACATAAAATACATGATGGCTGCAAAATAATTCTTTGCTGGCCTTCAAAGTAAAATGGACACAAGGTGATCTGCTTGAGAGGAGAGATAAACGCAATGATGTGATATCAAAAACAGAAGGGCATCCACTTCTACCATCTGTGCCGGATGGGAATGCAGATGTGAGAGAGAGCACAGTCAATGAGACTGATTCTCTTGAAAGAGTACTTGTAGGCACAAAGAGCAACCTGGAAGATATGATGAGTGGATCTGTGGTGGATCCTCACAAATGGATGCCTAGAGGGAACTCAGACGAGTAGGGTGTGGCAAATGTAGACCTCTCTCCCTTAGAGAAAACAGACAAAGCAGAAAGTTGTGTTCAAGAGCCCCAATTAAACAACCCTGGAGGACTGATGCAGCCTTGGGTGGGTCAGTTTCTTTATGCCTTCCTTTCCCTACCTTTTGTCCTTGGGGTACTTCAGAAGATTAGGGAAGATGTGACAAGATGAGGGTGATTCTCATAGCTCCCCCTTGGCCCATGGAGCACTGGATGTCCTTCTATTCATCTGTTGCAGTATTCCTGACACAAGGAAGTTGCCTTTCAAGGCGGTGACCCAGTGTTGGCCAGTATACCAAAGTGTTTTACTAACTTCGGAGCATGGTACATCAAGCGTAGGCCATCAACAAATGTTGGCCATAAAAAAGATGTACACGCACCGCTCCCAGAACTTTTTTGCTGCAAGTCAGATCGCCAGTCCCGGATGTCACTCTGCTGGTGGAATCACTGATTTACTAAGATAACTGCCCTGCTGGGGAAACCTTTTTTGCTACCTTTTTCCATACTGAGGTTAATGTCATCCAGGAAAGAGAAATGTGACTGTGGAAGACAGATTCCACATAAGGATAGCCATACCCAGTGCCTATTTTGCCTCAGCCCTCAGCATAACCACAAAAACTGCTCCATCTGCCAGTCGTTTGTACCTGAGACCCTCCAAAGTCGGTTGTCCTCCCTCATGATTTATTTGCAAAACCAACACCTTAAGCTTCTGGCGAAAAGCTTGATGCATCCCTCCTCTGACCCATTGGCTGAGCCTGCTGAGCATAAGGCCAAAAAACATAGGCCCGAAACCGAAGCTGCATCTCTTAAGTCGGACATCTCTCCCAAAGCACTCAAGCTCAGAGACACTTGTTGACAAGGCTTCTCAGACGCCGGTCTCAGATGTCCATGGGGGAACTCAGGCATAGTATGTTTGAAGGCCCTAGGGGAGTTACCCAGATTATTGTTGGGGACTCTGATATTGTTGAATGTAGGCCTACGTCTGCTGGCCGTCCTTTGCACCGCATAGATACCCCTGCAAAGGAGAAAGAAAACAGACGTGTTTCACCACCCCCAACCCACAGAAGAAATGGTTACATTTCTCTCAAGGCCTTTTCAAGGCCTTTATGGCGCTTAGGCCTCCATCAGGCCGACCTGCATCCCCTCTGGCCTGCTTCCCCACAGAAGAGACCTAGGCCTCAACCCACTTCAGGGGAGGATTCCACTTCTGAAGAGGATGATGACCTTTTGGATTACTCTCTACAAATCCCCTCTCTTCTCTGGATTATGCTTCCCCAGAAGAGGATTCTAATGGAACAGAATCCCCCATAAAGGAGATTTATTTTGGGGAGACTATATCTAGAATGTGTGACCACTTCAAATGGGACAGTAGTCCTTTAGCGTTTCATCCTGTTATACCTGCCTTTTTGGATGCTTTTGCATCCACTTCCACTCATCCAGACTCTCAGCCTCCAGCCCCTAAAAAGCCAGACAGGTACCCAAGGACTGCCAGTTTCTTTTCAAGGCCCTAGTTGCAGATCCTTCTATTTATCCTGTTGCCTTTGTTAAGGCCTTCAGGTTGCTTCCTTCTTCCCTCTTGCTTTCAGATAAGGATAGCAGACAGCTGGAGAAGCTGGGAAAGAAGATTTATACCTCAGCCATCCTGGCCTTCAGAGCATTAAAATATCAGGCAGACATGACCAAGTACAACTTGGAACTCCTCTCTCAAATGTCCAAACTCATTTCAGACATGCCGGATTTTGAAAACAAGGCCCTAGCATCCTCCCTCATTGCTACTACTTCCCAGGTAGCTAGGCACTCCATTAAGTGCATCTGTGATGCTGTAGAAGCCACCTTTAGAGCTGTTGCTTCTTCCTCTGACCTCAGAATATTTGCCAAGCTGAGGTTACAGCCCCTACCCGAGGAGATCAAGGCTAAGTTAATGGATGCCCCCTTGTACAATACTGCCCTTTTTGGCAAACCCTCAGCTGATCTTTTCAGATCTTTGCAAAACAAAGGCAAATAAGTTAAAGAACTTAAACACATTTTATCCCCTGTCTCTAAATTTAATAGGAACTACCCTCTAAAGCAAGTCTTCATTCACAGACAATCCGGAGGCCCACAGACTAGACCCCAGAAAAGGTCTTGGAAGATTCAACGGTTTTCTCCTACTTGTGTCGCTTCTTCCCAAATGGCTAAACAGCCCTTTCCTGATCAGATGGGCTCCTCCGCATGACTCTTCCAACAACCTGCTCTGCACCACACTTTCCCAGCGCCTTTCCCTTTCTTTCTGGGAACTCATCACAACAGACTCTTTGGTATTGAGCATCATCAAGAGGGGTAATTCATGGTTTGGCAGATGGCACCTCCCTTCAACGTTATTCCCCTTCCACAAAAAGATCAGGCCCCCTTTTCCCTCCAGTCCTGAAAGTGCTTCTAGAACAGGCACTATCAAACCTGTTACCCAGAAGGTTATTTCCCACAAGGGGAGATAACATTCTGGACTTGGTTCTCACCAACATGTGTGACTGCTGCACCACTCCCATAGTATGTTCTTCCCTGGTGAGATCAGATAATTGGACTGTCTAATTTGAAGTTTCTATCCGACCCAGCCGTTATCAACCTAAAAAACTTTTCTCAAAAGCTGACTACAACCTCTTAAAAGAGGGTATCTTTAGCTTCACACCACCACCCCTTTAGAGGATGTAGACAGCTATGCTGAATAGTATGCCAGTGCAGTATACAAGCACCTGTACAACTGCATGGACTCAGCCCATACCCAGTAGAACTAAAACCTGCTCCTCAAAGAAACACAAACCTGTTTGGTGGACATCCTCTAGCAACAGGCTTTACAACAAAAGGAAGAAACTGTTGTCCAAGGGTAAAAAGTAACAAATTCCAAATTGGAAAAATTCCCTTCTTAGTCTCAACAAGCAAAGTAGATCACTATTGAAAACCTCTAAGGCCAATTATGAATTGAAACTAGCCACCAAAACAAAGGGAAAACCATAAAGTCTTCTTCAGTTACATCAGGAACCTCTATGACAAAGCCCAGGTTTGTTCCAAATTAGTACTTAACAGTATCAATTACACTGATCCTGTTGATTGAAGACTTAGCCAACCTGCTAGCAGATTCAGAGCAAACTTTACCCCCCTGTCCCCCCAAAGGCCCTTTCGACATCCATGATACTTGACCCGCACCTCACAGCTCCATAGATCATGTTACAGGTCCTATCCAAGGCAACGAACATAGCTTTCTTGGGACCTGATAGTGTCCCAGGATGTATTCTGCACCATCGCCAGCAAGAACTGGCTTTGACATTGAGCACCCTATTCAACCACAGCCTAAGTAGTACAGGCTTCATTCCAGCAGAGTGGAGAACTGCCATTGTCATCCCCTTACACAAAGGTGATGCCACTACTAACCCTGGAAACATTTGCGTCATTAGCTTGACAAGTCTGATCTGTAAAGCCATGGAGGTTATTATTATGGAAATCCTAAACAAGGACATAGGCAATCTCCAGTCACTTGATCCCACCCAGTTCAGATTCGTCAAGGGCAGAGCTTGCCTGTTGAACCTGGATGACTTCTTTCAGACTGTCACCAAGGCCCTGGATGAGGGAAAGGCAGTGCATACAACTTACCTTGACATGGCCAAGGCCTTTGATACAATCCCCCACTCGGGAATCATCAGAAAACTAGCACAACTCTGAGTAAATCCCTATCTCATCAAGTGGGTGGCCAACTGGCTCAGAGACAGGACACTCAAAGTCAAAATAGGCACCTCCACCTCTGATAGCAGACCTGTCACTAGTGGGGTTCCCCAGGGGATCTCTCCAGGGATGCCTACTGTTTGGCATCTATTTCTCAGAGGTCCAGGCAAAGACAAAAGGCCTGTGGCTGACCAAGTTTACGGACAACTGTAAGTTAGTAGCTGTTATTGACTCCTTTATGTTAACATACTGCAAGAGGGTCTCACAGCAACTAATAACTGGTGCCAAAGTCATGGCCTCAAGCTAAATGCAAAAAAAAGGTATCATCATACCATTTGGCAAAAACATGGACCCTACTGATTACCACATCAACGGCAATCCCCTAAGCATACAACCTGTGATAAGAGACCTGGGCACTCAGGTTGATGACCTCACATTCGACCATCATGTAGCGGGCATCAAGATGCTCAGGAAAAGCCTCTTACTTACATCATCTCATAAGTAAAGGGATTGCATCCAGAAAAAAGGAGGTTATTACCTCTCTATACTCCTCCTTCATTAGAACAATAATTGATTGTAACGCCCCGATGTCCTTCATGGATGCATCTGCAGTCATAACAACTGGGTTGTCCTGTCGTCAGGCAGCCCTTCGGTCGGCCGGATTCCAAAGTCCGGGTCCGGCTTCGGCTGATGTCGCACTTCACCCGACGTCATCTGTGCTGGTCTTCGGGTATAAAGGCATCAGCCGACGCCATTTTCCTCAGTCTTTCTTGCCGTGTGGCGCCCGAAGCAGAAGCGGTTCGCAAGTGCCGGTCGGTCAGATCCAGAGATTACTACTACCGAATACTCCTTCGAAGACTTCTAAAAGCTAAGTACCCCGTTGGGGACTCTTTCTTGCCTCAGCCGATGTCAGAAAAAGTCAATAACTGTTTAACTTGTGGGAAACAAATACCTCATAAAGATTTCCACTCTTACTGTTTGCCTTGTTTAGGCCCAGACCACGACATAGCAGCCTGGTCGGCCTGTGCTTCATTCAACCGACGAACGCTTAGGCGTCTGTCGGAGTTTGCTGAACAGTTTTTCGGCTCAGATTTTGCGTACATTATGCCGTCGGATCCTCCGACTACCCAAATTGTTAAAAAACGCAAAGAAAAAGACAGACACTTGCGGTCCGCGGTTTCGGCCGAAACCATGGTTAAGCAAACCGCGAGTGTCTCGGTTTCGGCCGAAACCGAGAAAACTGATCAAAGTACAGCCGAATCAATGACTACTACTGAGGTTCCGGCTACTTTACTTGAATCGGCCTCAGAAATTTTACCTACAACAGTGGTTACTAGTGACTTATCAGACACCATCCCTTTGGATGTCTCTACCCCAGCACGTGGTGCTGCTAGGCCTCCTGCAGCCATGTCTATTAAGGCCTTTGCCAGGGCTAAAGCAGCCAAATCTACTAAATCAGTGCCTGTTAAACCCCCCTCAACCAGGCCCACTTCTAGTTCACAAATGCTTACTCTGGCAGAAGATTTAATATCCTTAATTAGGGATCTCAATCTCACCCAGACAGGGCCTCTCAGCCCCAGAAAAGAGACCTAGAGCAGAGCCCCGAGCCTGTGTCCTCTGATGATTCTGCGGATGACTCAGATATTACAGACCAGCCAGAGGCTCCTTTCTCCAATTATGAAGACTCAGATGCTGAAGAATCCATTCCAGCTGCTTCTCCACCAGAAGAATTCTCTTTGGGAAACCTTACATGCCATGAGAGAACAATTCCAATGGCAGGAACAGGATTTCTCAGATTCCAGAAAAAGACTTAGGACTTTTCTGCACCTACCACAACACAGGCCCTTAGCTATACCTCCTGTCCTCTCTGTTGTGGACGATGCATTTAATGATGTCTGCACTGCACCATATTCCTTACCTCCAGCCCCTGCCAAACCAGATAGATTTTACAGGGTGCCAGACACTCATCATCACCTATACAAGGCCCCACTTGCAGACCCGAAACTATATCCCAGGGGCCTAAGGCAGTAGCCTCGACCACAGCAAAAACCCTATTCCTTCTGAAAGGGAAGCCAGGTCTTTAGACAGATGGGGCAAAAAGTTTACACCTCTGCTACTCTCTCAGCTAGAGCTTTAAACTGTCAGTTTCACATGATACAATACCAAGAGTTTATGCTTGATCAGTTAACTAAAAAACTATCCTCTGATGACTCTATAGATAAGAAATATGTATTAGAAATGGTAAATAACATACAACAGGTTAGTAACCATTCCTTAAAATGTGGCTATGATGCACTGGAGGCTTCATTTAGATCAGCCATGACTGGCACAGTGATAAGAAGACATGCATGGCTGAAGGAACAGGTCTTACCGGATCATGTTAAAGCTAAGTTATTAGATGCTCCTATGGATAAGGCCAGTTTGTTTGGTATACCTGCCCAGCAGGTAATGAAGAAAATGGAAGAAAAGGCAAAATCTGTACAAACGGTTAAAGATTTCTTGCAGGTTCAGCCCCCAAGGTTTAGCAGGAACTGGCCTGCCAAAAATTGGTCCTTTCCTGACTCCACAAGATCCCAAAGGGGCAGGAATAGACGTTCCAGAGGCAGAAATCAATCCAGAGGGGGTGCCTACAGAGGACGACAGTGGCAAGGTAATAACAGAGGCACAGGCACAGCCACTACCACTACAACAGGACAATCACAGTGACTTGATTCTAACTCCACCTACCAGGGAACAAATAGCAGCACCATTAGGCGGAAAATTAACCTTATTTTCGAAGAACTGGCACAATATCACAAAAGACAAGTGGATTTTGCAAACCATAGACCAAGGTTACCGGTTCCACTTCCACACTTTACCAGTCAAAAGAGGAATGCCAAACCTGCCTCCAAATCAAAAAACAGAAGCTCTACAGCAGATAATGCAATTAACAAAGATGAGAGCTGTGGAAAGAGTACCAATAACAGAACAAGGCAAAGGATTCTACTCCAGACTATTCCTAGTTCCAAGAAGGGAAAAAAGTTGGAGACCTATTCTCGACCTATCCACCTTAAACACATACATCATTGTCCCAAAATTCAAAATGCTGACCCTACAGCAACTTCTTCCCATGCTGGGCAAGGAGTGTTGGCTGGTAACTCTAGATCTCAAGGAGGCATACCTGCACGTCCCCATTCGACCAATTTGCAGAAGATACCTCAGATTTCTTGCAGGATCAGAGCACTATCAATTCTCAGCATTGCCCTTTGGCTTATCTACTGCGCCCAGAGTATTCACAAAATGCCTGGCATCAGTAATCGCCCACTGCAGACTACAGGGAATCCAAATTTATCCATACCTGGACGACTGCCTGCTACAAGGGGACAACAAAAGCAAGCTGACAACAGATTTACAAAGGGTCATTTACTTGCTACAAGCACTGGGATACACAGTCAATTTACAAAAGTCAAGGCTGATTCCATCCCAAACAAGGACATTCTTGGGCGGAATTGGACACAGTAAAACAAATGGCATTCCTAACTGCAGAAAAACAAAAAGAACTCCCTCTTTACTTCTTGGCACTAACAAAACAGAACAAGCTAACAGCAAGAAAAGTTCTGCAGGCCTTGGGCTTCATGGCATCATGCATAATCTTGGTTCCACATGCCAGACTGCATATGAGAAAACTACAGTGGTACCTAAAGAATTTATGGTCCCAACACAGGCACAGCCTAGAAGCAGAAATTCCACTAATCCCATGCCTAAAACAGGAGTTCCTATGGTGGGCTCAAGCATGCCAGTCAAACCCAGGCCTACCCTTTCACAACTATCAAGCAAGCCAAACCATCACAACAGACGCCTCAGACCTAGGATGGGGGGCTCACATGCTGGACAAATGCATACAAGGATTGTGGACGCAGGACCAGCTTCACCTGCACATCAATCTAAAAGAAATGCTGGCAGTAAAACTGGCAATCCAAAAATTCAGACCATTTCTCAAAGAAGGCCATTTGATGATAAGGACAGACAACACCACAGTCATGTGGTACATCAACAAACAGGGAGGCACTCATTCATACCCCCTATGCAGAATGACTTTGGACCTTTGGAACCTGGCACTCGGCTACAACATCCAGTTACAGGCAATATTTGTACCGGGAAAGGAGAACACTCTAGCAGACATGTTAAGCAGAACCACCTCGGATGCTCACGAATGGATGCTACACCCGGACATTTTCAAGACCATCGCAAAGAAATGGGGAATGCCACAGATAGATCTATTCGCTTCCCCTCTCAATCACCAGCTCAAAAAATTCTGCACAAGGACATTCCATCCACTTGCATGGAAAGTGGATTCGCTCTCCTTCAGCTGGAAAGGTCTGACAGCATATGCATTCCCACCTCTTCCCTTGATACACAAGGTATTACTAAAAATCAAGGAGGAACGTCCAAGGATAATCCTGATAGCTCCGAACTGGCCAAGACAACACTGGTACCCATTGTTGAGGAGCATGTCTCGGGACAAAATGTGGTCAATACCCCTGATGCCTTTGATGTTAACTCAGAACAACTACAGCATCATGCATCCAAACCTAAAAACGTTGCAACTGAATGCATGGAACATCACATAGCAGCAACTAATCCAGATCTTTCCCAAAGGGTTAAAGACATTATCCTTGAAGCCCGCAGACCTTCAACAAGAAGGAACTATGCAGGAAATGGAAAAGGTTTGACATTTGGAGTGCAGAAAGAGGAAAAGATGTGGGAAGTATAGATATTGCTAACATTCTGGAGTACTTGGCAGAGCTTCTACATACAGGCCTGTCCTATTCCTCCATCAAGATACATGCATCAGCTATTTCAGCAGAATACAGCTTTGATCCACCTGTCTTCTCACATCCTCTACTCAGGCAGTTCCTCAGAGGGATCAAGAATGTAAAACCTCCTAGGAAACCACCATTGCCAGCTTGGGATTTGAACTTTGTGCTAGAAAAGTTGACACTGCACCTTTTGAACCAGCAGCAACAGCAGACCTACAGCATCTATCATGGAAAACTGCTTTCCTACTGGCAATAACCTCAGCAAGGAGGGTTTCTGAACTTCAGGCCCTAATGGCAGTACAACCCTTCCTAATCTTCCACCAAGATAGAGTGTCCATGAGGACTAATCCTACATTTATGCCTAAGGTGGTATCCAGAGTGTCTTTAAACCAGGCAATCCACCTACCTACCTTCTTCCCCAACCCACAAAACAGAGGGAAAGAATGCTGCATACCTTGGATGTACATAGACAGCTACGCTACTACCTGGACAGAACAAAAAGTAACAGAAAAACTGACCAGCTTTTTGTAGCCTATGCAACAGGAAGGAAGGAAAAGCAATTTCCAAACAGACAATCTCCAAATGGATAGGAAATTGCATACGATTCTGTTACTCCTTCCATGGAAAACCAATTCCACAGAACATAAGGCCTCATTCTACAAGGGCAACAGCCACTACCACAGCCTTCTTACGAGGAGTGGCAACCAAGGACATTATTGAGGCGGCTACTTGGACCTCCGTGCATACATTTGCCAAGCATTATAATTTACCTCTGTATTCCAGATCCCGAGCAGGGTTTGCCACTGCTGTACTGCAAGGGATCCTAACCACACCATAATCTAGTTTCTTCCTCCTCCCCTAGTTGGCTATGGTATTCTACCCAGTTGTTATGACTGCAGATGCATCCATGAAGGACATAGTACAGTTTTGTACCTACCATAAATGTAGATGTCCGAACTGGATAGCATCTGCAGTCAGGATTACCCTCCCTCCTTCCCCTCTGTGGTACTCCTAGGGTATTGACCCTCCTAATAGCTAGCTGGTGGGGGGAGTCTCTTATGGTGTATTTGTTTGTATATATGTACATACATGCTTATTTTTTGTGTTTGCCTTCTATCTTTTTGGAAACATTGGCATTTACCCAAAATTTAGCCTTCCAAGAGGGCAACTGGCATCTGGGGCAAGAAACACTGAGGAAAATGGCGTCGGCTGATGCCTTTATACCCGAAGACCAGCACAGATGACGTCGGGTGAAGTGCGACATCAGCCGAAGCCGGACCCGGACTTTGGAATCCGGCCGACCGAAGGGCTGCCTGACGACAGGACAACCCAGTTGTTATGACTGCAGATGCTATCCAGTTCGGACATCTACATTTATGGTAGGTACAAAACTGTACTTTTGGAATGTACCTCTCCAGACATCTGCACCAACTGGAAAGGCCACTGAAATAACTCACAAAGAGAATCCATGGCCTCCAACACCTGCCCTATGCAGACAGGCTCAAATCACTATCACTCTGGTCATACAAATTGCTCAGGGGTGATCTGTTTCTTGCCTACAAGGCCATCTCAGACCCTGCCCTAGTAGAGATGCTCCATATCCGTAAGTCTAACTCCTCACACACCACCCACTCAAAAGGCTTGAGTCTAATATGCGACTTCAGCAAAACCTGCTGGAGAGACAAGTTTGTCTCTCAGACGCTACCCCGTCTCTGGGATAGACTCCCCATACATGTCGAACAGAACACCACTGACCACTGAGGATGTAAGTCCTATTTACAGATGCATCAGACATGGGTTGGGGAGCAGCCCTGGATCACCGCACAGTTCAGGGAGAGTTGTCACCCTCCCAAATGAGGGATCACATAAATGTCAGGGAAGTGAAGGCATTAATCTTTGCCCTTTAAACATTCCAATCCATTATCAGACCAATGAGATTACGTGTATACACAGACAACATGACACTCTTATGGTGCATAAACAAACAGGGGGAGACTGGGGACTCTATCTCCTTTACAGACTAGCCATACATGTCTGGGATCCTGGCACATCTCCTGGATGTATCCTTCCACATAGTCTACATTCCTTCCAGTCAGAATACTGTGGCAGACACCCTAAGCAGATCCAGAGTCAAGCCCTTGCATGGATGCTTCATAAGGATGTATTCCTGGACATTGTCCACCAGTGGGGTATTTCAGAGATAGACTTGTTTGCCTCCCCCTTGAACCAGCAACACCCAGAGCTTTGTGCCACAGAACCCCATCCTCAGGCATGAAGAATAGGTGCCTGTCAGTCTCATGGAAGGTGAAATTTCTGTGTACACTCCCTCCCCTTCTACTCATTCCAAAAGAACTGTTGAAAATCCAATAGGAAAATCCAAAAGTCTTGCTGTTGACTCCCTTGTTGGTCAACACAACATTGGTTCCTCATTCTTTCACATAGCCAAGGGCAGTCACCACAGGTTGCACCACTGAGTGGATCTACTAACGTAGAACAAGGGCTCACTCCTCCACCCACACTTGGAAACCCTCCAACTGACCCTAGAGCCACGATCCCATTCAGACACCTTTACTCTGAGGACATACTTCAGGTCCTACAGTAGACCAGGAAACCCAATAGTAGAAGAACTTACCTCTCCAAATGGAAGAGGATGTTCATCGTGCATACAGCTGCAGTCATAACAGATGGGTTCTCCTGCCATCAGGCGGGTCCTCAGTCAGCCGAATTCCAAAGTCTCGGTCCGGCGTCGGTTGTCGTCGCTTCTTCCCTGACGTCAGTGCGACAGGGGTATAAAAGAACCAGCTGACGCCATTTTCTCCAGTCTTTCTTGCCGCGCGGTGCCCGAAGCAGAAGCAGTTCGCAAGTGCCGGTCGGCCAGCTCCTGAGATTACGAAAATTTGGAAACCGAAGTCTTCTTAAAAGCTAAGTACCCGTTGGAAACTTTTCTTGCCTCAGACCGATGTCAGACAAAGTTAATAATTGTATTTCTTGTGGGAAGCAAATACCGCATAAGGATTTCCATTCCCTCTGTATTCCTTGCTTAGGCCCAGACCACGACGTCTCGGTCTGTCGCTTTTGTGCTACATTCAACAAACGCACTATTAAGCGTCGGGCGGAGTTCGCCCAGCATTTTTTTGGGAAAGCATTTAACTATACTATGTCGTCGGATACTCCGACTCCGGTTTTGTCTAAAAACGCAAAGACAAGGACCGACACTCGAGGTCCGCTGCCTCTACCGACACCACGCCAAAGCCGACTCCACGTGGTCCGGTTCTCAGCGAGGCACCTACGCAGCCCCTGATTACCGACGACACATCTTTGGCAGTGTCTCCTGTACCCGAGGTCGCAGGCTCCTCGGCCCACACCCGGACTACAGATACCGACGCCACTCTTGGCGTTGAAACACAGAATGTGGACAGGTCCACCTCTACTCAAGGTGTCTTCAGACCTTCCTCTTCTTTCTCCATCAAGGCTTTCACCAAGTCTAAAGCATCCATGCACTCTAAGAGGCCAGCTACACAGGGCCCATCTCCAGGCCCCAGCCTAAGAAACAGATGCTTAAAATGGCTGAGGATTTAATTACTCTAATCAGAGGTTCTCGGCCACCTCCGGACAAAAGGCCCAGAGTGGAGGAAGATTCCCCCTCCTCTGATCAGGGCTCCATTATTTCAGAACACTCTGATGATCAGGAACAGTCTTACTCCCCTTTTGAAGACTCTGATGCAGAGGAATCTATTCCTTCTGTATCCCCCCCTGTGGATTATTCATTTGGGGAAACTTTGCATACCTTAAGGGAACACTTCCACTGGGAAGGCCAGGATTATTCAAATTCCAAGAAAAGGCTAAGGGAATTTCTTTTGTTACCCCAGCACAGGCCTCTGGCTATACCTCCTGTCTTAGACATCCTAGATGATGTTTACTCGGAGGCCTGCCTTAACCCGGACTCACTACCTCCTGCTCCAGTTAAGCCTGACAGGTACTACAGGGTTCCTGACTCGCACCAATTTCTATACAAAAGCCATGCTGCTGACCTAGAAACCATCTCACAGGGGCCCAAGGGAGTTAAGGCCTCCATTGCCAAAAATCCATTGCCTTCCGAGAGAGATTCCAGATCCTTAGAAAGGTGGGGAAAAAAGGTATATACCTCGGCTACCTTATCCATGAGGGCCTTAAACTGTCAGCTTCATATGCTAAAATACCAACAGTTTTTATCACAATTGAAAAGTAAAATGTCACAACCTGAACAACCAGACTTGAAGGAGTTGCAGGATTTGATGCATAGTGCAGAACAAGTGGGTAAACATACCTTACAATGTGGTTTTGATGCTCTAGAGGCCTCATGTAGAGCTGCTGTTACAGGCTCAGTCATACGTAGGCATGCCTGGCTCAAGGAACAAGCCTTGCCTGATCATGTCAAAGCTAAATTACTAAACGCCCCTCTTAAAAAGGATGTACCATTTGGGGCTAATGCTGAGGAAGTATTACGGAAAATGGAGGAAAAGGCTAAATCAATGCAAACTGTGAAAGAATTTCTGCAGGTTCAACCCCCACGTTTTAGTAGAAATTGGCCTTCCAAAAACTGGTCCTTTCCTGCCACAGACAGACCCCAAAGAGGCAGATACAGGCGCCCGAGGGGCAGAGGACAATCACAAGGATCGTATAGAGGCAGACAATGGCAAGCTCCTACACAAAGAGGTGGTGAGGACAACTCACAATCTTTCAGAAAGCAAACCCAATGACTTTCCCCTTCGCATGCCAACCAGCTCTCAAATGGCAGCCCCCTTAGGAGGAAAGCTGGCACTTTTTTCAAAAAATTGGCATGTTATCACAAAGGACAAATGGATCCTGGACATTATAAACAGAGGCTACAAATTCCATTTTCATACCCTTCCAAAAATGAGAGGCATGCCAAACCTGCCACACAATCAAAGGGCAGAGGCACAAAGGCAAATTTCAGATCTCATAAACATGAAAGCTATTCAAGAGGTACCTACACACGAACAAGGTCAAGGTTTTTATTCCAGGCTATTTCTGGTGCCAAGGAAGGGAAAAGACTGGAGACCTATTTTGGATCTTTCCTTCCTAAACACATTCCTACTCATATCAAAATTCAAGATGCTCACTCTACAGCAACTTCTTCCCATGCTGGGCAAGGAGTCTTGGCTGGTAACATTGGACCTCAAGGAGGCATACCTGCATGTCCCAATCAGACAAAATTGCAGAAGATACCTCAGATTTCTTGCAGGTTCAACCCATTATCAATTCTCTGCATTGCTCTTTGGCTTATCTACTGCACCCAGAGTATTCACGAAATGCCTGGCATCAGTAATTGCCTACTGCAGACTTCAAGGGATACAAATATACCCTTATTTGGATGACTGCCTGATCCAAGCGGACAGCAAGCACATTCTTCTGAAACATCTGGCTTATGTAATAATGTTATTAAACTCTCTGGGATACACAGTCAACAAAGAGAAATCAAGGCTAATACCCCCTCAGAAGATAATTTTCCTGGGTGCCAATTTGGACACAAACACCCAGATGGCCTACCTCACGCCAGAGAAGCAGGGGCAACTAATTCAATACTTCAGAACACTGGCAAATTGCACCAGGCTGACTGCAAGGAAAATCCTGCAGGCTCTGGGATTCATGGCATCTTGCATCTTACTAATCCCATGTGCAAAGCTGCATATGAGAAAACTACAATGGTACCTAAAAAACATATGGTCTCAACACAGCCACAGTTTGGAAACAATAATACCACTAATTCCATGTCTGCAAAAGGAATTTCTGTGGTGGGCTCAAGCATGTCAAACAAACACAGGTCTTCCATTCAGCAAGCCTCAAGCAAATCAGGTCATCACAACAGACGCCTCGGACTACGCCTGGGGGGTGCACATGACAGACCGGTGCATTCAGGGCAAATGGTCCCAAAAAGAAAAGCACCTTCACATCAATCAAAAAGAAATGCTAGCAGTAATAAATGCTATTATAGCTTTCAAGGACCTTCTACAACCAGGTCAACTATTGATAAGAACGGACAACACCACAGTTATGTGGTACATAAACAAGCAGGGAGGAACACATTCTTACCCCCTATGCAGACTGGCCATGTCACTTTGGAACATGGCCATGGACTTACAAATGGAACTACAAGCACAGTACTTGCCAGGCAAGGAAAACACGCTGGCAGACAACCTAAGCAGGAATATGACAGATCCACACGAATGGAAGTTGCATCCAAAAGTTTTTACAGAAATAATCCAAGAATGGGGAAGGCCAGACATAGATCTCTTTGCCTCCCACAAAAATCATCAATTGACAAAATTCTGCTCGAGGATCTTCCATCCAAAGGCCTGGATAGTGGATGCTCTCTCTTTCAGTTGGTCATCAATGACAGTTTATGCCTTCCCACCTCTTCTCTGCTGCCCAAAGTCCTATTGAAGACCAGAGCAGACAGACCAAAGATGATCCTCATTGCTCTGGACTGGCCACAGCAACACTGGTACCCACTCCTGAGGAGCCTGACGCATTCCCCACCATGGACTCTGCCTCTAATGCCTCTTCTTCTGACTCAGCACAGCTTCAAAACTCTTCACAGTCAGCTAAAAACACTCAATCTAGCCGCATGGAAGATTCCTTAGCATCACAGCGGGCCCTACTCTCCAAGGAGGTGCAGGATGTCATTTTGGAGGCCAGAAGGCCATCAACTAGAAAAGCTTACTCCGCAAAATGGAAACGTTTTTGTTTCTGGAATGAGAAAAAGGGCCAGGACCCTGGAAAACTGAATTTACCTCAAATACTACAATATTTGGCTGAACTGCTAAGCAGTGGACTTTCGTTCTCCTCCATCAAAATCCATGCCTCAGCCATTTCTGCAGAATACAACACTGATCCACCTTTATTCTCTCACCCTCTCTTAAGACAGTTCCTCAGAGGGGCTAAGAATTTAAGACCTCCAAGGAAACAACCAATACCTGCTTGGGATCTTAATTTAATTCTGGAAAAACTGACCTTGCCTCCTTTTGAGCCAGCTGCCTCATCAGATTTGCAATATTTGTCCTGGAAAACAGCTTTCCTTCTGGCTATCACTTCAGCTCGTAGAGTTTCAGAACTACAGGCTCTCATGGCTGTCCAGCCTTTTATCATCTTCCATCAGGACAGAGTTTCCTTACGAACCAACCCGTCCTTTATGCCTAAAGTGGTATCCAGGGTAGCTTTAAATCAGGCCATACATTTACCTACTTTTTATCCTAATCCTCAAAACAAGGGGGAGAGATTACTACATTCCTTGGACATCCACAGACAACTGCATTATTATTTGGACAGAACAAAGCCTTTCAGAAAATCAGAACAGCTCCTTGTGGCCTATGCGGTAGGAGTTCAAGGAAAGCCAATTTCCAAACAGACAGTCTCAAAATGGATAGCACACTGCATACGCTTTTGCTATTCTTTTCATGGCAAAACTGTACCTACAGGCATTAGAACCCATTCCACCAGGGCCACAGCCACCTCTGCAGCCTTCCTCAGAGGAGTACCTACCAAGGATATCTTGGAAGCAGCCACTTGGAGTTCTGTGCATACCTTCTCCAAGCACTACAACCTACCATTATACTCCAAATCTAGAGCAGGCTTTGCCACTGCAGTCTTGCAGGGCATTTTGGCTCCTCCTAGTTCCACCTAGTGCCTACCACCCCTTTCTTAGCTTTGGGATTCTACCCATCTGTTATGACTGCAGCTGTATGCACGATGAACATAGTTCAGTTTTGTACCTACCATAAATGTAGATGTTTGAGTGCTAATACAGCTGCAGTCCAGGTTTCCCTCCCTCCTTCCCCTCTAGGGGTTTTCTTTTATGGTGTATTTGCTTGCAACTACTGTTTTTTGATTATATTGCATTGCATTATTACATAATTTTATGTATTGCCTTCCTTCTGGGGGCACCTGACATCTGGGGCAAGAAAAACTGAAGAAAATGGCGTCGGCTGGTTCTTTTATACTCCTGTCGCACTGACGTCAGGGAAGAAGCGATGACAACCGACGCTGGACCTAGACTTTGGAATTCGGCCGACCGAGGACCCACCTGACGGCAGGAGAACCCATCTGTTATGACTGCAGCTGTATTAGCACTCGAACATCTACATTTATGGTAGGTACAAAAACTGTACTTTCTTCATCTGGTGCCTTAATAGAAACCAAGACCCATTGATAGCGGATCCAGTTAAGGTTTAGTCCTATCTGTGTGACCTGCTTAATGTAAGATTCGCTTACTCTAACATAAAAGCTCTCTGCCGGTCTGCCACTTTCTCCACCCTTGGCGTCTAAATTTAAAGCTAAAGAATTCCTCAAAGGTGTCCTCTTATGTCAGACCCCCTAGGAGACCTGTAGCTCCACCCTGGGATTTCAACTTTGTGCTGGAGAAGCTGACTCGGTCACCCTTTGAACCAGCTTCTTCTAGCTCTCTCCAACACTGTACTTGGAAAACTGTCCTCCTGGTGACCATTACCTCCACCAGGCGGGTATCAGAGTTGCAAACCCTTATGGCATCTCCTTGTTTCCTGTCTTTCCACAAAGACCGGTTTTCTCTCTGGACCAACCCCTCTTTCTATCCCAAGGCTGTCAATGAATTGTCCTTAAACCAGGCAATTCACCTCCCCACCTTTTTTTCCCCCCTCTTCTCAGAACAGCATTGAGAGGATCCTGCACACCTTTGATTTACAGAAACAGCTCAGGTTTTACCTACACAACATTAAACCCTTTAGAAAATCAAACTCTGGGATTCCTGTGTCTAAACGGTTACCTATCAAAACATCAAATGATCATAACATCTAAACTCAAAACATCAAGACCATAACATCTAAACCTCAAAACATCTAAAAGTCATAACATCGAATCTCAAACATTGAAAACTACAAAGCAACTATAAATAACATGTCATACACTGTTTATCATGTTTCTGCAGGGGTGCAGGCCCCCCTGCACCCCCCCCGTAAATTAAATATACCAACTCCGAGATCGCACTACAGTGAGGTTAGAAAATTGACCTTTTCCCCCACTGTAGTGCAATCCTGGAGTTGGTATATTTAATTTATGGGGAGTGTGGGGGGGTGCAGGGGGGCTTGCCCCCCTGCAGAAACGTAGTAAACAGTGTACAAGGTTTTTATTTATAGTTGCTTTGTAGTTTTCAATGTTTTAAGATTCGATGTTATGACTTTTAGATGTTTTGAGTTTAGCTGTTATGATCATTCGATGTTTTGATAGGTAACCGTCTAAACAGCCCATCTCCAATTGGATATCAAATTCCATTGCTTTTTGTTATGCTCACCAAGTCCTTCCAGACTCAGTCAAAGCTCACTGTACCAGGGCAGTGTCTTCTTTAGGGGCCTTCCACAAGGGTTTAGACACAAACTACATCCTAGAAGCTGCTAATTGGACTTCTTTCCACACCTTCACTAAATACTATAAGCTGCAAAGCGTGGTTTGCCAGGGCTATTCTGCATGGCGTCATAGAAAATTCCTCTGCCATTTCCTCACCCTTTTTTCATGAGCTTTTGTACTCTTCCCTTATGTCAGGAATACTGCAACTGATGGAGAGAGACATAGATTAGTTGTGTAATAACTTAGCATAACTATAGATGTCTTTCTATTCTCTGCAGTATTCCAACTCACCTTCCTTCCCCCGTTTCCTGGCTTTCTTGGATACATTAATCCTCATTCCCTTAGACTCTGTCCACCTGGGGCTTCAGTTCTGAGGGTGGTATTGCGTGTACATCATTTTTATGGCCGCCATCTGTTGGTGGTCTACATTAGTGTTAAATAAATTTGTTAGAGTCAGACTGTAAAAATCATTGAGTTATTCAAAAACAATGTCAATCAATAACAAACAATAATGCAGGAGAACTCAGATATCTATAACTCTAATACTCTAATGTACATTAGGAGGCAAAAAACCATACACAAGTTTGTACAGAATTTTGTCTAGTTTTATTCACAAAGGGCACCATTTTTATATATGTCATTATCAGTTTTGCCCACCTCACTGGCGTGGTCAGTGACAGGGTCTTTACATCATAGTAAAAGTGCTGAGATTGTGTTTTTCAAAAAAGTCTTTTTCCCATGAGAATGTTACAGCCTTGCAAGCACCTGGTCAGTCACGATGACCTCCTGAGGATGTAGCCAATTCAAGGTTCTCAGATTAGTTCAATACAATAGATGTATGTCTTCTTTAATGCCTCTCTTTGTCTTTCTGGTTCCCAGCTGCGCTATCAGAGATAGTGCGCACAAGGCTATTCTCCTGGTGGAAGCAGGAAAGAGGATACACATGCGAACAGATTTATTATTTTCTAACTTTGCAAAATAATCTTTACTTGAAAGACATGAGCCAGGCTGTGCTTGCAAGCTGCCAAGGTCAAATTTCTGATTACACTGCAGCTTGTGCTTCAAGCAATAATATGCAGGTTTATTTCTACTATTATTCTAGTAAGACAGAATTAAATGCATTATATACTACTTTTCAAACTTTGTTCTCTATTATGGATTTAAGTATATTTATTCCTAACTAAAGCACACATTTCTCTATATATTTGACCACACAACTTATATGTGTTTGAATACACATTTTCCCAAGCAGCATATATTGTAAATATATTTTCTAAGCAGCATACATTGTAAGTATATTTTCTAAGCAGCATGTATAGATTTTTCTAACATTCTCCCTCCTGTTAATGCATTTTATTCTTATTTGAAATATAAACAGTATTATTTCATTTCTTAGCCTTTTCCTTTCAAGGACTCTCAGCTAAGTAAGTCATTTGTTTTATATTTCAGATAGGCTTTCACTTGGTATCAACAAATTCAATTCCATGTCTTGGTACATAGTTTCAGTCACTGATACATCAACTAAGTCTTTAACTAATTTTTTCACACAGGGTATCCCGCAGCAGACACATGCTCCAATTATGAGCAGTACTACACAAATTGCAATCAGAATGTTCATAAGGACCGACCCCCACCCCCCAAACAGATTCTGGAAAAAGTTCGTCAGTGGGTTTGGGCCTGGTTCTGCCATTGCTGACACCTGCTGTATTACCTCCAGGTGATCATTGATTTCATGCTGGTTGTCTGGAATGTACGCACAGCATTCTTCTTTGATAAGCGCGCATTACCACCTCTCGCCGCTAGGGTGAAGTCGAGCCATTCGGTTCTGTAATACAACTGTTCTCATTGCATTCATTTCATCAGTCACAAGTTCAAGAGCGGAAAAAGTCGCATTGCTCATTACTTCGAGGAGTTTTGACAATTTCCTCAGTTCCCAAATTGATTTGACTGCTCCGTAGGCTGGGAATATCCCAGCCCAGGATATAACACTGTCACTCAAGTTGGGTCAACTTTTCTTTGTCCTTCACAGCCGAATGATCCTTCCAGCTTGCTTCAATCTCACCCACTGGATTAGTAGGTTTTCTGACTGTATTTTCGGCTTGCTGAGCTACATCTCTCACATTACGTATTTTACCCAGGGGCAATTCTGCAGTATGTCTTATGGCTGGAACCAGATAACCCAAAAAACAACTGCCGGACCAATTCTCAGGTAACCATTTATAGGCCTTTTTCCCACAAACAAAATAACAGTTTTCTACTTTTGTACTGATGCGAGTTAACCCTGAATGAAACATTTTCTTATCTATAACAGATAATTGTCTATATATTTCAGGAGTTTTTGCACTCTCAATGTTGTTTTCATCAAGCTTAAATATGAACCATAATTGTGCTACAACTAGTACCTTGATCTACAGGTTTTATATAACATTTGTAAGACACTGTTATGTTACAGTTACTCCAACCAACCTGGAGTGTATCATTTTAACAAAACAAACAATTCCTTTCTGAGTAACAGGCAAATATAATGCCACTTTGTCTTGTGATCTCACAGTGCCTGTATCAAATAACAGGTTTTCCCAAGTTTCGTTTATCCCCAACGGGACAGCAGACATCAAAAGTCCTCCATATGCTGTGGGTATGCAGTACAAACCCAGCAATTGGAAACGTTCATAGTCTCTACATAGACTCGTTTCATAGCCAGGTATGTGTTAAAGTTTGGGTGCCAGTCTATAGCCAGTCCTTCATCACGTTTTATTAATTTCACTTCTGTAGTTATATGCAAGAAAAACCATAACAACAAAAAGGTTACTACAAACATAGTTAATAAGTGTATGATCAGTAGGCCAGTGAACCAATGTCTCTGGGGTTGTTTCACATTTTTATTCATTCTGCCTCTGGCCATCCTGTTCCTGTGGTATGTCAAAACTAAATTTCTTAACAGGTTTGCAGTGTGTCAAATGAACCCAAGATGATCTCTCCGCAATTTTTACTGCAGTAGGTGTTGCCAATAGTACCTGGTACGGACCTTCCCACTTTGGGCTTGCCCAGTTCTTTCTCTTTATGATTTTCAGCCAAATCCAGGACCCCGGGGTCAGCACGGCCTCTGGTTTTGCTTCTTGTTTATCTGAAAAAGAGTTCAACTGCAAAACAGTCTTATTTGTTAATAACTTCTTCATATAACTAGCTAATGAGCCATCGGCCTCCAGCTCTGCAGGCATGAGGGCCTTCCATTGTGGCACACAATATGCCCTTCCAAACACTATCTCAAAAGGGGTCAAGCCCTTTACATTTGGAACAGTTCTCATGCTCAGCAGTGCTAAAGGCAGACAGCAAATCCAAGTCTTTTGAGTCTCACTCATTAATTTTCTCAACTTGTTTTCAAGATTCCATTGTACCTTTCCACCAGCCCTGCTGACTGAGGGTGATAAGCACAATGGTTTTTCAAAGAAATCCCAAAAATCTCCCAAGCTGCTGAATTGTCTGATTCACAAAATGTGTCCCATTGTCACTATAAATTCTTTCCGTATGCCAAATCTAGGAATGATTTCTTTCACTAGGGCTTTTGCTACTGTCGCTGCATCCGATTCCTGGTTGGAAAAGCTTCTACCCATTTTGAAAACATATCTATGATTACTAAACAGTATTTTTCCCTTCACATTTATTCAGTTCTATGAAATCCATACAAATAGTATGGAGCGGATAGGGTGGTGTTGGAAAGCTCCCTCGCGGTTTAAATGCTCCCTGCGCATGATGTTTGCTACAAATATGACATGTTGCACAAAATTTTTGTGTGTAATTAAATCCATATGTTTGGAATGTTTTGTTAACTAACTGTACCATCCCCCCTGTTGAGACATGGCTCTGCCCATGACTCAACAAAGCTGCATATCTAAATAAATTAGATGGCAATATGGGCTTTTCTCTTTGGAGATGTACAGTCCCTCTTAAGGATTGCTCCTCGTTTTATCCACTTTTGCTTTTCTGCTTTTGTAGCTAATGTCTGCATTGTTCTTAACATTTCTAAATCTAGAGTCTCAGAAGGTTGTAGTTCTTCATTTAAGAGCACAGTTTCTGGGTCTGAGGCAGCTTAGCTGCATCAGCCGAGCATTCCTTTTGAAATTCTATCTTGTTGTTTTGTATGGGCTGCACATTTACAGATAGCTATTCTAGTAGGTAACTGAATAGAATCTAACAGGTTCAGAATCAATTGTGCATGATTAATCGGCTTGCCAGTAGATGTTATCATTCCCTGTTTTTCCATTGTTGTGCAAAGACATGCACTGTAGAGAAAGCATACTGACTGCCAGTATATATGTTAACACATTTGCCTTTAAGCTAGAGTGCAAGCACGTGTCAAAGCTATCAATTCTGCTGCTTGAGCTGACAGGTTATGTTGCAGGGGTTGTGCTTCTATGATTTCGTCATCAGTCACTACTGCATAGCCCACTAGGTTTTCCTGTAGGACCTCTACAGGACCCATCCACAAAAATGTCACCTCGGCCAGCTAAAGGTACATCAGTAAGATCTTGTCTGGGTGTGGTTATTTGTTCCATTTCCTGTAGGCAGCTGTGCGGTGTGCCATCCACAGGAATCGGAAGTAATGTCGATGGATTTAATGTTGTACAACGCTCAATTGTCATATGGGGTTGACTCAATAGTATGGTCATGCAAGAAAGATGTCTGGCAGGGGATAAAATGCTATTTTTCTTGCAGTAAAATTATCGCAACTGCATGAGGTACTCCCAACGTGAGAGGATGAAACAACACCACTGAGGCTGAAGCTTGCACTGCCATAGCTGCTGCGACTACTGCTTGTACGCAGGGTGGTAATGATCGTGCCACGGATCTAACTGTGATGAATAGTAAGCTATGGGGCGTTGCTTGCCGCCATGTTGTTGCGTCAGTACTGACGTCATATATCCCGCCTACAATCTACAGTTTGGAGAAATCTCTTATGGTAATTGAAGCCCTAAAACTAATGATGAAGCTATCAGTTGTTTTAGTCTACAAAGGCTGCTTCTGCTTCTGGAGTCCAGTGCAGTGTTTCTTGTGCTGCCATTGGTGTTTTAAATATTAAATCAGCCAATGGAGCCGTTTCTAAAGCATAATTCGGTATCCAACTTCGACAAAAATTAGTCGTTCCCAAGAAGGACATCATTTCCTTTTTGGTAGTTGGTCTAGGTGCTTGTAAGATAGCTGTTTTCGATCTTCATCTAATGTTCTACCTTCTTTGGATATCACATATCCCAGGTATTTAACCTGTTCTTTCCAAAGCTGCAATTTGTGCTTGTTCACTTTATGCCCTTGCTCAGCTAAGAATTTCAATAATGCTATTGTGTCTTCCCTACACTGTTGCTGGGTAGGGGCTGCAAGCAAGATGTCATCTACATAAAGTAGTACTTGGCTGCCCCTGGTGGAAAACCCGCCAGGTTGCTAGCCATTTCTTGTGCGAATATTGTTGGACTTTCACTATATCCCTGTGGTAGTCGGGTGCATGATACCTTTTGCCCTGAAATGTAAATGCAAACCAATGCTGGCTGTCAGGGTGGATAGGTATTGAGAAAATGCATTGCTAATATCTACCACGGTGAAATATTTTGTTGCGGCTTCAAATCATTTAACAAGGTATGTGGGTCTGGCACCGTAGGTGCTCTTGGTATCATTTACAGCCTGTAAATCTTGTACCATCCGCCATTCCCGTTGCTTTCTTTACAGGAAATAGAGGAGTATTACATGGTGAATCTAGGGATTCTACCAGTATTCCTTTCTTAAGTAATGCCATTATGATAGGTTTGATTCCTGTTCGCATCCTTACTTAAAGGATATTGTCTTTCCTTGGTCTAAAGGCCGATTTTGGTGTAATAACTACTGGCCCTGCTGTTGAATAAGTCCTACATCTGATTTCCTGTTGACCAAAGAACGTTTGGTATCTCACTCAAAGCTTTTTCTTCTTCTTCTATCAAGAACGCAGTCAGCTGTCTTCACTCTGTTGTAAGTGTACAGCTGGCGTGCTTCGTTAACCAATTCAGTTTTGTTTCTGTACTCCTAAGTCCGATAATTCTGAGTCAGTTAGTTTCTCCCATTTTGTCACTTTGTCACCTAAGTCTACCCACCTAACACTCTTGTTTTTGGTTAGGCTAACATGCGGTAGTTTATTGGATTTATACAATTCCAAAAACTCCTGAGGCAATGAACAACTGGCTATACTATTGCCCTCAGTGTCCCAGTATAGAGTCCGTAGTATTAGTCTATTTGCGGGATTCCTGAACAATTTTTGTTCGTATTCTTTATCAGGTCCTGGTGTGCTACAATAATATAGGGTACAATGTAATAAATGTTGCTGGTCAACATCGAGGGGAAGCACCTTGCTGGCGGCTACATTCATCAGTTCCTTGGTCACTGCCCCTGGACCGGTTGTAACCAGATCCTGGCTGTACCAATAATAAGCCTCACCCTCCGATCGTACAAAAGTATCAGATTGTCTCTGTGCCTCCATACCTCATGGTAGGGACTACTGCTATACCAAAAAGTTGCATAAGATCTCTTCCTAATAAGTTCATGGGGCATTTGGCAGAAAGTACTATTTTACTTCTCTGGGTCATGCCGACGGGTCAGTTATTGCTATATCATGGGAAAGCGGTTCCCTGTACAGCTGTCCGTTTGCTGCTTTCACTAATATATAATCAGGTGACTCAGAATGTTCCGGTAACTTTGAAGGATGTATCAAAGTTCGTGATGCTCCTGAATCACACAAAAATTTGACTTCTTTCCCTTCCACCAGAAGTGTCACTTCCGGTTTAGTGTCTGCCAAATAGAGCTCTAAGCTCAATAATGCCAAGTCTAAAACTTCACTTTCCCCAGCTTCTACATCCAGTTGCATGTCATTTGTTTCTTCTAAGGTATTTACATTATTCCCCTGCTCATTAGTCTCTCCTGGGGACTGCTGAGCAGCATAACTGTCATATAGTCAATCCTCATCTTCCTTATCCTTTTTTTCCACAGGTGCTTTGCTCCTGCAATCCCTTGCCAAATGTCCCTTCTTACCGCAATTGAAGCACTCACCTTTTTTCTTTCTGCTCTCATAAATTTCTGAGTTTCTGTCAGAGCGTTTGTTACCCTGAGTATTTTGCTTACCCTTTTTGGCTGCTTGTACTAAAAACTTCCGCTGCGTCTTCAGCTGTGAAGACCTGCTTTCTTTTCTTTTACTGTTAAAATGTTTTTCGGCATGTCTAGCATACTCTTAACAAGGCTTGAAGCCTACTTGTTCGGTGATCTATCATGTGCTTTGATGAAGCTATTGATAGGGCAATACAACCTTTCAAAATGCATTCTTTAACTGCTGTTCATATGAGCTATCATTCTTTTGATTTTCAGGGCGGGCATGCCACTATGGTTATTAAAACATTCTAATAATCTACCATAGTATGCATCTACTGTTTCATTATCTTGTTGTACACATTGGTTAATGCAAGTCCAGTCTGCCCTAGGTTTCCATTTTCAGTGCGGTCCGTAAGACCCTTCAATCTAGCATCTAGTTCTGCGTCACTATGTGGGAGTGGCCTGTGTTTGGCGTCCACGGGCATTCCAGGCCACAAATCATGTGCCAGTCCGGACCTAAAATTTGTCTAACTACTCTTTCTACCTCTTCCCCATTTAAGTGGTAACTCAATCTCATGCCCTGTAAATCCTGTAGAAATTTCTCAAAGTTAATTTTTGGATGGGGAATTCCTTCTGGATGTCTTCCGGTGTCCATGGTCTATACACTAAGAGAGTTGAGGCCTGGCCCTCCTGTCCTGCCTGTGGGTTAGGTACTTCTATTAATGGACAGATTTCCTCACTCTCATCTAATAAACTTCCGCTTGGTTGAACATCTATAAATGTTTGGCGTGTTCGGGATCTAGTCGACAGGTTCTCTTACAAATGGTTGTCTTAATATCCCTGTTGTCTCTGGGTAACGTGGGGGGGGTCCAGCCCACCCTCCCGCTTCATATTCTGAGTAAGGCATCGGTGGAGGTGGTAGGGGAGGGACCGATGCTACTATTATGTTATTATCCTCTTTGTCTAAAAATAATGCCTTTGCATTTTATTTTTCTGTTCCTTCGGTTCACTTCCTCAATCCACCTGTGTGCTTGAGGAACACCCAACTGTTGTTGTTTTTGCCTGACCTTCTCGTCAGATTTTAACTGTTTCAAAAGTTTTACTAATGACATTTTATCTAATTTACCATCAAAGTCATACTTGTTAACCCATTTTGAAAAATATCTCACATTATCTGCTCTCTGTAATTGCATATATTTTGCATCTTCTGTTGGGGCGGGTCACGTGACCCTTTAGTGCATTCATTTCCCATGTCTCTCAAAGAGAAAAAAGAAGAGAGAGAAAAAAAACAGAACTGTTACGTAACCCTTTCTCTTGTACCACGTGGTATCTTATTCCCCGTATTCACAGTAGTGTCTAGAATGACTGTTTACTTTGCTTTGTTTTATTTCCTGATCTATGACTCAAGATACAATACTTGACTACCTCTCCCTGCTATCACAAATCTTAGCAATAGCACAGTGTAACCTGGTCCCCGATCTAAAACAAAAACAAAGAGAGGAATTCTGCTTACCCGAGCCTCCTGCTTATGCTTGATATGCTTTTTAGGACCCAGTTTTCCGGCCACAGATCAGACAAGTGGACAGCCTCGACAATTCAGTCGGAGGTCTTTCCTTCTTCTGCAGATTTGTGCCACCTATATATCCTGACCTGCAGCTTACCGAGGGAATTCCGGTTAGGACCAAAATGTTAAATAAATTTGTTAGAGTCAGACTGTAAAAATCATTGAGTTATTCAAAAACAATGTCAATCAATAACAAACAATAATGCAGGAGAACTCAGATATCTATAACTCTAATACTCTAATGTACATTAGGAGGCAAAAAACCATACACAAGTTTGTACAAAATTTTGTCTAGTTTTATTCACAAAGGGCACCATTTTTATATATGTCATTATCAGTTTTGCCCACCTCACTGGCGTGGTCAGTGACAGGGTCTTTACATCATAGTAAAAGTGCTGAGATTGTGTTTTTCAAAAGTCTTTTCCCATGAGAATGTTACAGCCTTGCAAGCACCTGGTCAGTCACGATGACCTCCTGAGGATGTAGCCAATTCAAGGTTCTCAGATTAGTTCGAATACAATAGATGTATGTCTTCTTTAATGCCTCTCTTTGTCTTTCTGGTTCCCCAGCTGCGCTATCAGAGATAGTGTATTCTCCTGGTGGAAGCAGGAAAGAGGATACAGAACAGATTTATTATTTTCTAACTTTGCAAAATAATCTTTACTTGAAAGACATGAGCCAGGCTGTGCTTGCAAGCTGCCAAGGTCAAATTTCTGATTACACTGCAGCTTGTGCTTCAAGCAATAATATGCAGGTTTATTTCTACTATTATTCTAGTAAGACAGAATTAAATGCATTATATACTACTTTTCAAACTTTGTTCTCTATTATGGATTTAAGTATATTTATTCCTAACTAAAGCACACATTTCTCTATATATTTGACCACACAACTTATATGTGTTTGAATACACATTTTCCCAAGCAGCATATATTGTAAATATATTTTCTAAGCAGCATACATTGTAAGTATATTTTCTAAGCAGCATGTATAGATTTTTCTAACAATTAGACATACCACCGTAGTAAAAGACTTTGGTATACAGGCCGTCGGGTTGCCGCCTTGGCAGGCAACTCCCTTATGTCAGGAATACTACAACAGAGAAAGAAGGACATTTATCGTTATGGTAAGCTCTTGTACAACTAATCTTTCTCCATGCTCACAGCCTTGGGTTTTGACACTGGAAGCGTATCTCTTATTTTGGAACAGGGAAACCATACTATCCCCACTTGCTGACTCAGAAACTGAAAGGTGGGTTATATGATACTTGTACACTCCAGAAATTTTTTATTTACTAAGGACATCTTGCATAGTCTTAAGGAAGCAAGGAGACCAAGGAACAGAAGATTGTACATCTCTAACTTGGGGAGGATTTACCACTGGTGTAGTACAAACCAAGTTGCTGCTATTCCTCTCCTGTCTTAAAGACCTCTCTTCTGCAGGACCTTTTTTAAGCTTGTGTTAAGATACATGCTTCAGCCATCTCAAGCTGCCTACTTGTTTGTGCACTTGTCATTGTTCACTGATCCTATCAAGAAGTGGTCCTGCAAGGTATCATACACCGAAGGCTGCCAAGGAAGACCATTGCTCCCTCTTGGAACTTAAACGTTGGGTTAGATAACCTTACTCTTGCCCTAACCCCCCCCCCCAAGCCCTCCGTCTCTGCTGATCTCAGGTAAACAACCCAGAAAACTGCCCTGCTGGTAGCAATCAGATCAGGTGGAAGAATTTCAAGCCCTTGTGTAGAAAACCTTTTCTTATCTTCCATAAAGACAGTTTTTGTTGTGCATAAACACTTTATTTATGCTAGTAGTAGTTTGAGATCTCTGTAAACCAAAACATTCACTCACCTCTTTTCTTTCATAACCATCAAATTAAAGGAGAAAAAGCCCCGAATTTCCTGGATGTACACAGGCAACTCAGATTTTACTTGCACAAAACAAAGAACCGCAGAAAGTCTGGTGTGCTGTTTGTGTCATTTGCAAAAAATGAGGAGGGAAAACCTCTCCTCAAACAGACCATTTCAAAGTGGATGCTAACTGGAGTGCTTTCTACTTCAAACACCATGGGCAGCAGATGCTTGATAGCATTAGAATGTATGCTACAAAAGTCTTAACATCAACTACTACCTTCCTGAGAGGAGTGCCTACTTGCTCTATCTTGGAGGCGGCCGCCTGTTAGTCAGTGCACACCTTTAAACGTCATTACCATTTGGCTGCAGCTTCTAGGGCTAGGGTAGGATTTTCCTCTGTACTTCTGCAGACTTATTAAAGGCTATTACTGCAGCAGTGAAGCATGATGAAGATGGTACAGCTGTGTATTTACTTGCCTTAAATGTAGATGTTTCGAGTATTTTCATTGTTTCAGTAGCTGTTTTCTCCCTCCATCCCTTGTCTACATGCCTGTCCTGGTTGGGATGGATACCTTTCTGCTTCCCTGTTAGGTTTCTTCTTGCAACTCCAGTAAAGTTCCCCTTTACACCACCCCTTCTTTTAGGTAACAGTGGTGTGCAGGTTGTACATCCTACCAAAGGCAAGCAGAGTGTTACTGTGGTCAGAGGGTAAGAAAGAAAGACCTGAGGAAGTGGTATCGACCAACTACTATTTATATCCCAATATCCTGACATCTTATGGGAGGGCATCCGTGGGCCAGCAAGTAAGGGGTCAAATGTCTGGTGTCTTGGCTAACTTCTAGCTTTCAAGGCAGGAAATTCCAGAGGATAGTACTGCAACAGTGAAGACACTTGACCATCTACATTTATTGTAAGTAGGCACACAACTGTACTATTCCATCTGAGTTAACCAGTTAACTTTTGACCTCCTTCCCTCAAGATAGGCTTATGTGTGAGGAACCACAACCTGCCTGCTGTCTTCATTGTTTTGTTTTTTGGGGTCTCCATCTTCTGTGACAGGGCATTTTTTGGAGAGTACTAAGGAGTACAGGGTCACGTATATTTTTACTCTTTGTATTGCATTTTTGAGACTCCAGTCTTGCACCAGGAATCAATAACTAAGTTAATAGTCATGGAAGGCAAGTTTCTTGGCCTGGGTGATGCAGATAGCCTGCTGGAGTCTGCTGGTTGAGAACTTCTAATGCCTTTTGTTGTGACGAGTGATTTCATAAATATTTGTTGCTTTGTCTAAATCTCCATGGGTAGAGACTTGTGCATTAACCTTGGTAACTGATTTTTGCTTCTTTTCACCATGTCACATAAGTTGTTGCTCTTTCTCCTGTTTCTCATTTTCAGTAACCATGTCCCCAAGTTCTGGTTTCAGGTATTCTTTTGTTAAATTTTTATATCTGTGGTTTGCTTCTATCTTGCAGGATGGTTCCTCCCCAGAAGCACCCAGCTTGGAAAGAACAACTAAACGGAGGAAAATAAAAAATAAAAAAGGTGAGGAATTGAAGTAGTTTTTAAATGTTGATGTTCTGAACATGTATATAGCAACGCATTATTGTACAAGATAAGGAACTGAAAAAAAGAAAATTATTTATTTTTTAATTGTATCTTTGTTTTCTGAGCTATGTAATGCATTCAGTAACTCTTGATGTATCTTATAAAATTTTAATAAATTTTTCCAGTAAATGGCTGACAGTGTGGCCAGAAATATTAACGTGATCTTGTTTTAGTGCTTTCTTGTTTCCTTCCCAGACTACAGTTCAGTTATATTATTAATCATGCTAGACATAAGGAAAGGGCAAGTGAGAACACAGAGGAAAAGTAGAAACGGAGATTAGTATGGAGAAGTTGAAGAAAGAGAGACTAAGGTTATGGAGTACCTATGAAGTGAAGGATCCAGTGTAGAAAATCTAATTCAGAAAGCAACAAAACAGGATAGAGCAGTGGATATCCAAATTAAGGTTACCTATCAAAACATCTACTCTTCATAACACCTAAACTCAAAACATCAAGACCATAACATCTAAACTCCAAAACATCTAAAAGTCATAACATCGAATGTCAAAACATTGAAAACTACAAAGCAACTATAAATAACATCCCACACACTGTTTACTACGTTTCTGCAGGGGAGCAAGCCCCTCTTCACCCCCCACACTCCCCATAAATTAAATATACCAACTCCAAGATAGCACTACAGTGGGGGAAAAGGTTAATTTCCTAACCCACTGTAGTGTGATCTCGGAGTTTGTCCCCGGGGGGGGGGGGTGTAGGGGGGCTGGCCCTCCTGCAGAAACGTAGTAAACAGTGTGTGGGATGTTGTTTGTAGTTGCTTTGTAGTTTTCAATGTTTTGAGATTCGATGTTATGACTTTTAGATGTTTTGAAGTTTCGATATTATGGTCTTGATGTTTTGAGTTTAGATGTTATGACCATTCGATATTTTGATAGGTAACCCCAAATTAAGGGGAAACCAGTGAAACGGGAAGCAATTGGTCAGGTGCCATACGAAGATATTTTGGAGCCTTCTGCAGGAAACCAGTGTAAACGTTCACTTAAAGTTGGATAGCAAAGGAAGGAACTGGAATCTATGGAAACTCTGATGCAATGTTGAGTGATAGACTAGTAAGTTCCCATATGACAGAGCAACAGATGGCACAGGATGAAACTGAAGAGAATGTGCCACAGGAAGATGCTGTAGAACTTTCTATAGAATGCTCGCAGGAAATGGAATACAAAAAATGTGCCCTCAGTTTAGAAGAAAATGAGTTAAGAGAAGAGTTGCTTAATTTAATAGAGATAGATAGGTTAAGATCAATGAAGGAAATAGACTTCAGAAGGTCAATAAAACCCCAAAAGTCAGAAGTTTGATAAAACAAATGAATACAGTAACTAGAACTGTCCATAGAGATCCATGCGATATAAAAGAAGTAAATAGGATATATTACTGTGCAGCTAAATTAATAACTGATAAAGTTGTACACAAGAACACAGGCTAGTGAGGGAAAGGAAGGGGAGAAATTGAGTACCATCATGGAAGTATCGAGTAGGGAAAACTATAAAGCAATCAAGGCAAGAAGTGTCACTATTAGAAGAATATAGAAGAGGGAGCAGATCAACAAAAATACTAAGAAAGATGGACGTGATCAAAGCAATGCGCAGTATTAGAACAGACAGGATCTGTCATGCACTATCACAAATAACCAACTGAAAGTCTCAGCACAGGTGGAAAAACGTAGAAGATACACAGATAAATATAAAGGAAAAGTACAAAATAAGCAAGTTATTGATGACCCAAAAAAGTTTTATAGAGAACTGGGAAACAAAGTAAAAGGAATTGAAAGATTGCCAAAAAAGAAATATATGCATTTTGGAGAAGTATCTATGAAGATCCTGTGTAAGATAACAAAGATGCTAAATGGATAGAAGTAAAACAAAGAATAAGAAGTTTAAAGGTGCAGGATATGAAATGGGATGAAGTAACAGCCAGAGAGACTGAAACAAAGTTTAAGAAAAGCCTCTAATTGGAAAACCCCAGACCCAGATGCAATACCTGACTTTTGGTTAAAAGTATTCACATCTTTGCACGAAGCTCTATCCTGTTTATATGCACACCCTGAACAGGCACCAACCTGGCTAACAACAGTAAAAATGATGCTCCTACTTAAAAGTGAACCTGCAAGCTAAAAATTATAGACCAGTAACTTGCCTTCCAATGACTTATAAACTGTATATGGGAATTGATGCTGACAGAGTTTATAGTCATTTAGAAGAAAACTCTATTATGGCAGTAGAACAAAAGGGCAATAAAAGAAAGTCATATGGAACAAACCATCATTTGTTGTTAAAGTCATAGTGGCGAACTGTAAAAAGGGGAAGAATCTAAGTATGACATGGATTGATTACAAAAAGGCATTTGATAGTATCCCACATTCATGGACAAAAGAGTGCTTGGAAATGTATAGGATACACCGTACATGGATCGAATATATTGCAGTGACCATGAAACAGTGGCAGACCGCTTTGCAGTTAAGCCATGATAAAGGACAAATTGTTATCCCATGTATAAAAATTCAAAAGGGGGATATACCAGGGTGGCTCTCTGTCACCAGTGCTATTCTGCCTTGCCCTTAACCCACTAAGCTGGCCACTTAACAGCTTAGGCCATGGCTTTAATTTGGCTCTTAGAAAACAACAAAGTATAAAGACTTCTCATATTCTCATTGTCAATGATTTAAAACTGTGTAGCTCATCAGATGAGGAGCTGAAAGCACAACTGCAAGTTGTTAAAACTTTTTCAGTTGATGTGCGAATGTCATTTGGTCTTGATAAATGTGCAAGAGCAGCCTTTAAAGCAGGAAAACTGCAGCACCAGGAAAACATCAATTTGAGACAAGAATGTGATATAAAAGAACTTTAGTAAGAGGGAATGTGTAAATATTTGGGAATTGATGAAGGATCAACACTAAAACATGAACAAATGTGAATAAAACTTAGTAAGGAATACTTACATTAATCCTGAAAACAGCGTTGACATTTTGGAACAAAAGCCAGGCTATAAACCAATTTGTTGTTTCTGTCCTAACTTACAGTTTTGGAGTGACTGACTGGCTCCAAAACATGTTGGCTGGATTAGATAGGAAAACAAGAAGGGTGCTTCATGCTCACCATGTGATTTATAAAAATCAGTGCATATCAAGATTATATTTTCCCTGTTCCGAAGGAGGGATAGGCCTCCTTGAAATTGATTACATGTATAGATCTGCAGTTGTGGGATTCCACACACATCTTCTGACCTCACAACACCCAAATGTAGTGAAAGTTTTGAAACATGAGGAGTATAAATCTAACATGACTTCTCTGCTTAATCTAACAGAAGCATATCGGCGTCAAGCAGGGATGGAAATCAAACCAGAAGTAGAGAAAAATCGGGTGGCAACTGATTGTTCTAAAAAAACAAAAGAAGGAATGTAAGGTGAAGGACCAGATGAGAAGGCAAGAAATGTAGAAAATGCATAAATATAGTTTAAGGTATAGAAAACTTCTGGAAGAGCCTGATGTTGATCAGGAATGAACGCAGGAATGGTTAAGGAGAGGCGCATTCAAACCAAGAGATGAAAGGTTAATATTGGAGGCCCAAGATAGTGGGCTGTGTACATGTTGGTTTACAAAGTCCATTGAACACATCGGAGATGCAGACAAATGTAGGATGTTCTTCATCTCACATTGCTGCAGTCCTTACACTTGGGTAGTCCGCTGTCCTCAGTCGGCCCGAATATCAAAGTATAAGGCTGACGTCGGTCAAGGCGAATTAGACTGACATCAGGACGTCAGGGTACAAATGCGCATGACCGACGTCATATCCTCAGTCTTTTTTGCCGCATGGTCCGATGCAGAAGCAGCGTTGCAAGTGCCGTTAGGCGTTCTGAAATTTTTCGAATTCGGAGTTTCAGACCGAGTCAAAGTTGGCTAAGTACCCGTTGGGAATATTTTAGTTTTTCTTGCCTCAGTGGTTTACGGATGTCAGAAAAAGTGAATAACTGTATTTCTTGTGGGAAACAGATACCGCATAGAGATTATCATACTTTGTGTATTCCTTGTTTAGGGCCTGAGCACGACGTTGTGGGGTGTCGCTTTTGTGCTAGATTCAATAAGCGCACTATTAAGAGAAGGTTAGATTGTGCCAGGTTAGTCTTCGGGAAGCGGTGCAATTATAATATGCCGTCGGATGCTCCGGCGTCCGCTTCTTCGAAGCGCAAGGACAAAGCAGCTAAGCCTAGGCAAGAAGAGCCGTCCGTGCGGACGCCGGTTCTTTAGAGGTGTCGGTGGAGCCGGGGGTTCCGCCGGAGGTTTCTCTGGAGTCCCAGGGGGAGACTTTGTTATTGCAGGATGTGGCCTCTCAGGAGGTAGGTCAGGCTGAAGGGGCCTCTCAGGTTACTGTACTCCCCTCCCTTCCTAGGGTGGTTAGGCCTTCTCCTTCTGTTTCCAAGGCTTCTCCCAGAGGCAGGCCAGGTTTAGCTTCAGTTGGTGTCACTCCTAGTTCTTCAGGATCTGTGCCCAAGAAGCATATGCTTAAAATGGCAGAAGATTTGATTACTTTGATTAGAGGTTCTTTGCCCCCTCCTGATAAGAGACCTAGGGTGGAACCTGAGTTGGGGAGTTTTGAGCAGGCTTCGGATGTTTCAGAGTCTTCGGCTGAAGACTTGCAGGAGTATTCTCCTTATTCTGATTCTGATGTGGATGATTCTACTCATTCTGCTTCTCCTCCTGAGGATTTTTCTTTTTCAGAGACTCTTCATTCCATGAGGGAGCATTTTAAGTGGGAAGGTCAGGACTTCTCTGATTCCAGGAAAAGGCTTAGGGAATTTTTGATGTTCTTCATCTCACATTGCTGCAGTCCTAACACTTGGGTAGTCCGCTGTCCCAGTCGGCCCGAATACCAAAGTATAAGGCTGACGTCGGTCAAGGCGCATTAGTCTGACGTCAGGACGTCAGGGTACAAATGCGTATGACCGACGTCATTTCCTCAGTCTTTTTTGCCGCATGGTCCGATGCAGAAGCAGTATTACGAGTGCAGGTTGGCGTACTGAAATTTTCTGAAGTCGGAGTTTCAGACCGAATCAAAGTTGGCTAAGTACCCGTTGGGAATATTTTGGTTTTCTTGCCTCAGTATTTAACCGGATGTCAGAAAAAGTGAATAACTGTATTTCTTGTGGGAAACCGATACCTCATAGGGATTACCATACCTTGTGTATACCTTGCTTAGGGCCTGAGCACGACGTTGTTGGATGTCGCTCTTGTGCTAGATTTAACAAACGCACTATAAAGAGAAGATTAGACTGTGCCAGGTTAGTTTTTGGGAAGCGTTGTAATTATAAAATGCCGTCGGATGTAAAAACAAAGCAGTAAAGCCTAGGTTGGAAGAACCGTCTGTCCCGGACGTCGGTTCTTTAGAGGTGGAGCGGAGGTTCTGCCAGAAGTTTCCTTGGAGTCTCAGGGAGAGACTTTACTGTTACAAGAGGTGTCCTCTCAGGAGGTAGGCCAGGCTGAGGGGCTTCTCAGGTAGCTGTTCTCCCTCCTACCTAAGGTGGTTAGGCCCTCCTTCTGTTTCCAAGGCTTCTTGAGAGGCAGGCAAGGTTTAGCTTCAGTGGGTGTCTCTCCTAGTTCTTCAGGGTCTCTGCCTAAGAAACATATGCTTAAAATGGCAGAAGATTTGATTACTATGATTAGGGTTCTATGCCCTCCTGATAAGAGGCCTAGGGTGGAACCTGAGCTTGAGAGTTTTGAGCAGTGTTCGGAGGCTTCTGAGTCTTCAGCTGAAGACTTACAGGAGTATCCTCCTTATTCTGATTCTGATGTAGATGATTCTACCTTCTCCTCCTGAGGATTTTTCTTTTTCAGAGACACTTCATTCCATGAGGGAGCATTTTAAATGGGAAGGTCAAGATTTCTCTGATTCCAGGAAAAGGCTTAGGGAGTTTTGTTTTACCCCAGCATAGGCCTTTGGCTATACCTCCTGTACTGGATGTGGTGGAAGATGTTTTTGCAGAGGCTTCCCTGAACCCTGATTCTTTGCCTCCTGCCCCAGTTAAACCGGATAGGTATTATAGGGTGCCTGAAGCTCATAAGTATCTTTTAAGAGTCCTAGGGCAGACCCAGAAACTGTTTCTCAGGGGCCTAAAGGTGTTAAGGCTTCTGTGGTTAAAAATCCTGTTCCTCCTGATAAAGAGGCAAGGGCTTTGGATAGATGGGGAAAGAAGGTGTATACTTCTTCCACTTTAGCCATGAGGGCTTTGAATTGCCAGTTCCACATGTTAAAATACCAAAATTATCTCCTTTCACAATTGAAGTCTAAGGTAGATGCTCTGGCGGAAGGTATTGAGTGTAGAGTTGCAGGATTTAGTTCATGTTTCTGAACAGGTGGGTAAGCATTCTTTGCAATGTGGTTTTGATGCTGTACAGGCCTCTTCGAGGGTGGCTGCCACTGGTTCTGTTCTTCACGCCTGGTTGAGGGATGAGAATTTGGCTTAGCATGTTAAGACAAGGATTTTAGATGCTCCGTTACAATCTGATGTGTTGTTTGGTTCGCCTGTGGAAGCAGTTTTAAAGAAAATGGAGGACAAGGCTAAGTCTATGCAGACTGTTAAAGATTTTTGCAGGTTCAGCCTCCAAGTTTAGTAGAAATTGGCCTACTAAGGGGTGGACATATCCTTCTTATGATTCCCAGTCTAGGGGTAGGTCTAGGCGTGGTAGGGGCAGAGCTCAAGGTTCTTTTAGGCCTAGAACAGGAGTTCACCTGCTCAGTCTTCTGGTGAGGGCAGGGGTCAGTCCTTTGCAGACCCAATGACCTGCCTTTTCAGCTGCCAGAGCCTTCTCGTCTGGCAGCACCTTTGGGAGGAAGGCTGGCACTTTTCAAAGAAAATTGGAATTTAATTACCCAAGACAGATGGGTATTGGATATCATTCACGTTACAGGTTTTATTTCCATACCTTGCCTCCTTTCAAAGGCATGCCAGACATTCCTCCTCTACAAAGAAAAGAGGCACACAAGCAAATTTCTCTGTTACTCCAAATAGGGGCCATTCAGCGGTTCCTGTGCCAGAAAGGGGCCTAGGATTTTATTCTCGCCTGTTCCTAGTACCAAAAAGGGGAACACGTGGAGACCAATTTTGGATTTATCTATCCTCAACACTTATCTGGACATTCCCAAGTTCAAAATGTTGACGTTACAACAGCTTTTACCTCTGCTGGGAAAAGATCACTGGATGGTAACTTTAGATCTCAAGGAGGCTTACCTTCATGTGCCTATCAGACTAAGTTGCAGGAAGTATCTGCGTTAATTCCCATTATCAGTTCTCTGCATTGCCCTTTGGCTTATCTACTGCACCCAGAGTATTCACAAAAGTTCTGGCTCCAGTGATAGCTTACTTCAGGCTAAAAGGAATACAAATCTATCCTTACTTGGACGACTGCCTGATTCTGGCTCAAGAAAAGGAAGACCTTTTTCAGCATTTGGATTATGTGATAGCAGTGCTAAGATGCCTGGGGTATTCTGTGAGCGAAATAAAGTCCAGTCTAGTACCCTCTCAAGACATGTGCTTTCTGGGTGTGAGACTGAATACAGCAACAGATGGCCTTTTTAACCCGGACAAACAAAAGAATCTTTCCCTTTACTTCCATCAACTATCTCTTCAGTCCGGCTGACTGCAAGGACAGTCCTTCAAGCCTTTAGGGTTCATGGCATCTTGTATTCTGGTGCTTCCCAATGCCAAACTGCATATGAGGAAGCTGCAATGGTATCTCAAAATGTATGGACACAGCACTGCCAGGATTTGGACACTGTCATTCAAATAATACCTTGCATTCAAAAGGAATTTTTGTGGTGGGCTCAGGAATGTCACCTAAACAAGGGACTCTCTGTGACCCGGCCAGAGGCGAGTCAGATTCTAACGACAGATGCCTCAGACATAGCTTGGGGAGCTCATCTGAATGGAAAGTGGATACAAGACAAGTGGCCTGCCAGACTACAGCATCTACATATCAACATGAAGGAGATGTTAGCAGTCCAGTTTGCATTAATGGCTTTCAAGGAGTTACTTCTTCCAGGGCAGGTGTTGATTCTAACAGACAACACAACTGTCATGTGGTACATCAACAAACAAGGGGGAACACATTCTTATCCTCTATGCAGGCAATCATTGATTTTGTGGGAGACTGCGCTCAGCTTGCAACTAAATCTTCAGGCAAGGTTTCTGAGCACAGAACTCCTTAGCAGATGTGTTAAGCAGGCAAATCATGGATCCCCACAGTGGAAACTGGATCTTCATGTATTAAATTGATAGGGTCATGGGGAACTCCAGACATAGATCTGTTCGCTTCTCCACTAAACCACCAGCTGCCAAAGTTTTGCACAAAAGGTTTCATCACACAGCTTGGAAAGTGGATGCTCTTTCTTTCAGTTGGAAAAATCTTCATGTGTATGCCTTTCCACCTCTGCCTCTCCTCCCAAAGGTACTCCTAAAGGTCAGACAAGACAAGCCAAGGATGATTTTAATAGCTCCAGATTGGCCTCGGCAACACTGGTACCCATTACTGAGGAGTCTGGTAAGGATGCCTCCATGGCCTTTACCTTTGATTCCACACCTATTGTCTCAGAGGGACGGTCATCTACTCAATGTCAAGCTTCACTCTCTTCATCTAACAGCCTGGCATATTCTGTTTTGAACCACAGCAGGTCTCAACTTCCTCAACAAGTTTTGAATGTGATTATGGAAGCCAGAAGACCTAGTACAAGGAAAGTGTCGCAGAAAAATGGAAGAGATTTTTATTTTGGAGTACAGCAAAGGATTTGGAGGTTTCTGAGCCTAATTTGAGTGTGGCTCTTCAATATCTTACTGAGTTATTGGACAAAGGTTTGTCTTTCTCTTCCATTAAGATTCATGCTGCAGCAATTTCAGCTCACTATGATTGTGACCCACCATTGTTTTCTCATCCTTTGTTCAAGCAATTTCTTAGAGGGCAAAGAATATAAGACCCAGAGCTCCTACTCCTGCTTGGGACCTCAATTTTGTGTTGGAGAAACTTACTCTACAACCTTTTGAGCCTGTGGCTACTGCTGAATTGAAATACTTGTCATGGAAGACTGCTTTTTTGTTGGCCATTACTTCTGCAAGAAGGGTTTCTGAATTGCAGGCCCTTATGGCGGTTGAGCCTTTTTTGATTTTCCATAAGGATAGGGTATCATTACGTACTAATCCTTCCTTTATGCCTAAGGTGGTTTCTAGTGTGGCTTTAAACCAAACTATTCATTTGCCTACTTTTTATGCAGATCCCCAAAATAAGGGAAAAGATTTTGCACAGTTTAGATGTACACAGGCAGTTGCGTTATTATTTAAGCAGGACTAAGGATTTTAGGCAGTCTCAGCAGTTGTTTGTTTCTTTTGCTTTGAGTTCTCAGGGCAAGCCTGTGTCAAAACAAACTATTTCTAAGTGGATTGGGTTTTGCATTGCATTTTGTTATTCCCATCATGGCAAGGAGATTCCAGCTGGGATTAGGCCTCATTCCACTAGGGCTACTGCCACTTCAACAGCATTTCTAAGGGGTGGCAACTAAGGATATTTTGGAGGCAGCTACTTGGAGTTCAGTGCATACTTTCTCTAAGCATTACCACCTTCCTCTCTACTCTAAATCTAGGGCTGGTTTTGCCACGGCTATTTTGCAGGGCATGTTGACAGCTCCAGCTTCTGTGATTTGCCAGCCTCCCTTACCTCTGCTTTGGGATTCTACCCAAGTGTTAGGACTGCAGCAATGTGAGATGAAGAACATAGTACAGTTTTGTACCTACCATAAATGTAGATGTTAAGATCCACATTGCTGCAGTCAATACCCTCCCTCCTTCCCTCTGTGTTTAGGGGTGGTTGTGTGGGTGGGGTTGTACTTTGTAAATTTGTATATATTGTACATATATTTGGTACAGAGTGTTTGGTGTTTTTGGTTTTGGCCTTATCTTTTAGGGTCTTCTGACTTCTGGGGCAAGACAAGACTGAGGGCATGGCGCCGGTCATGCGCATTTGTACCCTGACGTCAGACTAATGCGCCTTGACCGACGTCAGCCTTATACTTTGGTATTCGGGCCGACTGGAACAGCGGACTACCCAAGTGTTAGGACTGCAGCAATGTGGATCTTCGAACATCTACATTTATGGTAGGTACAAAACTGTACTTTTTTACCCCAGCTTAGGCCTTTGGCTATACCTCCTGTTCTGGATGTTGTGGAAGATGTGTTTGCAGAGGCTTCTCTTAATCCAGATTCTTTGCCTCCTGCTCCTGTTAAACCGGATAGGTATTACAGGGTGCCTGAAGCTCATAAGTATCTTTTTAAGAGTCCTAGGGCGGACCCAGAAACTGTTAGTCAGGGGCCTAAGGGTGTTAAGGCTTCTGTTGTTAAAAATCCGGTTCCTCCAGATAAAGAGGCCAGGGCTTTGGATAGATGGGGAAAGAAAGTTTATACTTCTTCCACCCTTGCTATGAGGGCTTTGAATTGCCAGTTTCACATGTTGAAATACCAAAACTATCTACTTTCTCAATTGAAGTCTAAGGTAGATGCTCTGGCGGAAGGTATTGAGTGTAAAGAGTTACAAGATTTAGTGCATGTGTCTGAACAGGTGGGTAAGCATTCTTTGCAATGTGGTTTTGATGCTGTACAGGCCTCGTCTAGGGTGGCTGCCACTGGGTCAGTTCTTCGCAGGCACGCCTGGCTGAGGGATCAGAATTTATCTGACCATGTTAAGACAAGGATTTTAGATGCTCCTTTACAATCTGATGTGTTGTTTGGTTCACCTGTTGAGGCAGTCTTAAAGAAAATGGAAGACAAGGCTAAGTCTATGCAGACTGTTAAAGATTTTTTGCAGGTTCAGCCTCCGAAGTTTAGTAGAAATTGGCCTGCCAAGGGGTGGACGTATCCTTCTTATGATTCTCAGTCTAGGGGTGGATCTAGACGTGGTAGGGGCAGAGCTCAGGGCTCTTTCAGGCCTAGAACAGGGAGTTCACCTGCACAGTCTTCTGGTGAGGGCAGGGGTCAGTCCTTTCGTAAACAGACCCAGTGACCTACCATTTCAGCTGCCAGAGCCTTCTCGTCTGGCAGCACCTTTGGGAGGAAGATTGACACTTTTCAAGGAAAATTGGAGTTTAATTACCCAAGACAGATGGGTATTGGATATCATACACCAAGGTTACAGGTTTTATTTCCATACCTTGCCTCCTTTCAAAGGCATGCCAGACGTTCCTCCTCAGCAAAGAATAGAGGCTCACAAACAAATTTCTCTGTTACTTCAAATAGGGGCCATTCAGCCAGTCCCTATGCCAGAAGTGGGCCTAGGATTTTATTCTCACCTGTTCCTAGTACCAAAGAAGGGGAACATGTGGAGACCAATTTTGGATTTATCTATCCTCAACACTTATCTGGACATTCCCAAGTTCAAAATGTTGACGTTACAACAGCTTTTACCTCTGCTGGGCAAAGATCATTGGATGGTAACTTTGGATCTCAAGGAGGCTTACCTTCATGTTCCTATCAGACTGAGTTGCAGGAAGTATCTGCGTTTTCGAGCTGGGACTTCTCATTATCAGTTCTCTGCATTGCCCTTTGGCTTATCTACTGCGCCCAGAGTGTTCACGAAAGTTCTGGCTCCAGTGATAGCTTTCTTCAGGCTAAAAGGAATACATATCTATCCCTATTTGGACGATTGCCTGATTCTGGCTCAAGGAAGGGACGAGCTTCTTCATCATTTGGAATATGTGATAGCAGTGCTAAGATGCCTGGGGTATTCTGTGAACGAAATAAAGTCCAGTCTAGTACCCTCTCAGGTCATGTGCTTTCTGGGTGTAAGACTGAATACAGCATCCCAGATGGCCTTTTTGACCCCGGACAAACAAAAGAAGCTTTCCCTTTACTTTCATCAATTGTCTCATCAGTCCAGGCTGACTGCAAGGACAGTCCTTCAAGCCTTGGGGTTCATGGCATCTTGTATTCTGGTGCTTCCCAATGCCAAACTGCATATGAGGAAGCTACAATGGTATCTCAAAAATGTATGGACACAGCACTGCCAGGATCTGGACACTGTCATTCAAATAATACCTTGCATTCAAAAGGAATTTTTATGGTGGGCTCAGGAATGTCACCTAAACAAGGGACTCTCTGTGACCCGGCCAGAGGCGAGTCAGATTCTAACGACAGATGCCTCAGACAAAGCTTGGGAGCTCATCTAAATGGAAAGTGGATACAAGACAAGTGGCCTGCCAGACTACAACATCTACATATCAACCTGAAGGAGATGTTAGCAGTCCAGTTTGCATTAATAGCTTTCAAGGATTTACTTCTTCCAGGGCAGGTGTTGATTCTAACAGACAACACAACTGTCATGTGGTACATCAACAAGCAAGGGGAACACATTCTTATCCTCTATGCAGGCAAGCAATGATTTTGTGGGAGACTGCTCTCAGTTTACAGCTAAATCTTCAGGCAAGGTTTCTGCCGGGAGCACAGAACTCCTTAGCAGATGTGTTGAGCAGACGAATTATGGATCCCCACGAGTGGAAATTGGATCCTCATGTTTTTCAGAAATTGACAGTGTCATGGGGAACTCCAGACATAGATCTGTTCGCTTCTCCACTAAACCACCAGCTGCCAAAGTTTTTGCACGAAAAGGTTTCATCCCACAGCTTGGAAAGTGGATGCTGTTTCTTTCAATTGGAGCAATCTTCATGTGTATGCCTTTCCTCCTCTGCCTCTCCTCCCAAAGGTACTTCTAAAGGTCAGACAGGACAAGCCAAGGATGATTTTAATAGCTCCAGATTGGCCTCGACAGCACTGGTACCCATTACTGAGAAGTCTGGTACGGGAGCCTCCATGGCCTTTGCCTTCCACACCTGTTGTCTCAGGAGGACAGTCATTTACTCAATGTCAAACTTCACTCTCTTCACCTAACAGCCTGGCATATTCTGTTTTGAACCATAAAGGGTCTCAACTTCCACAGCAAGTTTTGAATGTTATTTTGGAAGCTAGAAGGCCTAGTACAAGGAAAGTGTACGCAGATAAATGGAAGAGATTTTTATTTTGGAGTGCAGCAAAGGATTTTGATGTCTCTGAGCCTAATTTAAGTGTGGCTCTTCAATATCTTACTGAGTTACTGGACAAAGGTTTGTCCTTCTCTTCTATTAAGGTTCATGCTGCAGCAATTTCGGCTCACTATGACTGTGACCCACCATTATTTTCTCATCCTTTGTTCAAGCAATTTCTTAGAGGGGCAAAGAATATAAGACCCCCAGAGAGCTCCTACTCCTGCTTGGGATCTCAATTTTGTGTTGGAGAAACTCACTCTACAACCTTTTGAGCCTGCAGCTACTACTGAGTTGAAATATTTGTCATGGAAGACTGCTTTTTTGTTGGCCATTACCTCTGCAAGAAGGGTTTCTGAATTGCAGGCCCTTATGGCGGTTGAGCCTTTCTTAATTTTCCATAAGGATAGGGTATCTTTGCGTACTAATCCTTCCTTTATGCCTAAAGTGGTTTCTAGTGTGGCTTTAAACCAAACTATTCATTTGCCTACTTTTTATGCAAATCCCCAAAATAAAGGGGAAAAGATTTTGCACACTTTAGATGTACACAGGCAGTTGCGATATTATTTGAGCAGAACTAAAGAGTTCAGGCAGTCTCAGCAGTTATTTGTTTCTTTTGCTTTGAGTTCTCAGGGCAAGCCTGTGTCAAAACAAACTATTTCTAAGTGGATTGGGTTTTGCATTGCTTTCTGTTATTCCCATCATGGCAAGGAGATTCCAGCTGGGATTAGGCCTCATTCCACTAGGGCTACTGCCACTTCGACAGCCTTTGTAAGGGGGGTGGCAACTAAAGATATTTTGGAGGCAGCTACTTGGAGTTCAGTGCATACTTTCTCAAAGCATTATCACCTTCCACTTTACTCTAAATCTAGGGCTGGTTTTGCTACTGCTGTTTTACAGGGCATTTTGGCAGCTCCTGCTTCTTTATAGTTTTGCCATCCTCCCTTATCTCTGCTTTGGGATTCTACCCAAGTGTAAGGACTGCAGCAATGTGAGATGAAGAACATAGTACAGTTTTGTACCTACCATAAATGTAGATGTTCAAGATCCACATTGCTGCAGTCAATTACCTCCCTCCTTCCCTCTGTAGTTAGAGGTTGTGTGGGTTGGGTTGTAAATATTGTGTATATTGTATATATTGTACATATTATTAGTGCAAGGGTGGTTGGTTGGTTGTTTGCTGTTTTTTGGTTTTGACCTTTCTTTGTAGGGTCTTCTGACATCTGGGGCAAGAAAAGACTGAGGATATGACGTCGGTCATGCGCATTTGTACCCTGACGTCCTGATGTCAGTCTAATGCGCCTTGACCGACGTCAGCCTTATACTTTGATATTCGGGCCGACCGAGGACAGCGGACTACTCAAGTGTAAGGACTGCAGCAATGTGGATCTTCGAACATGTACATTTATGGTAGGTACAAAACTGTACTTTTTGTAAAACTGAATTGGAAACAGCCGCACACCCCATTGCTAGTTGTGACATACTAATGGCAAAAGGACTGCATACCGAAAGGCATAATAATGTGGCAAGATTGTTGCACTGGGGATTGTGCAAACATTATGGTATTAAAGTGGCTGAAAAACACTGATAATATGAGCCACAATGCATCATAGAAAATGATGAATTTATGTTACATGGGATCATCCATTACCAGCAGTTCAAAAGATAGATGCTAGAAAACCAGATATAGTGGTCCATGAAAAGAAGACAAAAGTAACATTGATTGCAGAAAGCACCACACCCTGTAACTACTTGCGTACAGAGCAACACATAGTCATAAAATATCAGGATTTGCAGGCAGAAACGAGAGCAGTGTGGAAGAAAGATACCCAGACAGTCCCAATAGTAGTAGGAGCCAATGGGTCTTCTAAACAAAAATCTGCAATTGTATTTAAATGTGTTGCTAATACATGTAACTCTGTACGAATAGAAGCAGTCATTACTGGGCACATTGCGGGTGCTGCGAAGAGCACTCCTGGCTGATATCAAAGATTGAAGCAATACTAATTTCATGAACTTTAATCGTACTTTGACTTAGACATGGGGCCCATTTCCGTCATGGTATTAGAAACCCAAACGATTTGGAGAAATTAAAAAAGGGCAACAGTGTGGGTCATAGGCATCTTACACACTTTGTAGCTGGAGTACTTGCATTTTATTCCTGAATAACCAGGATGCACATTTTTCTCAGAGCCTGTAACAAGCCATTAAGAGGAGTTTTACAGCTCTAGACAAAAAAGGAGATGAGTTCCATTTTTTAACATTTTTTTTCCAATGAATTATCACTTGTAACATAGGCAAGTTTGCATTAATATAAAAATAATAAAACTATTTTAGCATAAAAATTATACTTCACGTATATTGCTGTATATCGTATAACCGAAGCAATATTACATAAATGTATTAAATTCCTGCATGTATTAAATTCCTGTTTAAACAAGAAACATCTTTATTAAACCATCACTTACTATATAGGCAGTCACATGTTTATAAAGGAAAACAAACCACACTGACACAATCCTATGTTCAAGCAATTTTACATCACAAACCATACTGACACACTCCCAGTTGCATACATTATACATCACTTATCTACCCAATCTGTCTCACTCGGACATTATATGGCTTATTTAAGTCCTGCCACCTTTTGAACCTCATTCCTCCCTTGTATGTATTTTTCTCGCAATTCCCATTTTTTCTTATGCAGTTTGCTCTTACCCTTTTCTAAATATCTCAGTTCCAGTTGTTTTATCTCTGTTACTATATTCACTACTTCTATTATAGTTGGTTTAGATTTTGATTTCCATTTTCTAGTGACCACTTTTCTGACAGCCACCATTATTAGACACAGCTAGGCCTTACTATGTCTCGGCAGTTCCGATTCTGTATCAGAGCTCATAAAAATCATCTCCCTTGTCAGACCAATATGCCCACCCAGCATCTCCGACAGTGCATCCCATAGGGAATCATTGAAGTCTGCCAAGTCACTGTACTCCCAGACAATATGTTCCGAATTACCTCTTTCTTCCCCTTCACACCTCCAGCATTTGTCTGCCTGAGGAATAATTCTCTGGAGTCTGCTTGGGGTATAAAAATATCTATGTAAACATTTCCAGGCAAAAATCCTAGATCTACTAGATTTTGTTGCATATTTGGGAGATATACATGTATCCTCCCATTCTTTCTTTATGAATTGCTTATCCATGCTCTCTTCCCAATTCTTTCTAACCTCTTCTGTTTGATTCTTATAGTTATCATGCAGTATTTTGTATGCTGTACTAATTATTCCTTTTCCAATGGCAGCTTCTGTTCACTGTCGGTGCTAGTCTTTCATTTAAGATACCCATATTTCTTTCTCTTTGCCTATACTGTAATGTCAATCCCTGATAGGGAAGGTAATCTCTAAAATTCAGTCCAAATAAATTCTTGGTGTCTTCCCATTCTGTCATTTTTCCCTCTATAGTTATTTGGTCCCAATACCTTTGTTCCTTTGCTGGTTTTCTCCAATAAATTCCAGCTCTGTCTTGCCTGTTGTCTGTATTCCTAATTGCAGTCATCCCTATTGGCAGATGCCCTTTTTCAATTCCCGCATTTTTTTAAACAAGAAAATTCTTTATTAAACCATCACTTACTACATAGGCAGTCATACATTTTTATAAACGAAAACAAACCACACGACACAGTCCTTGTTGTAATCATTTTACATCACAAACCGTACTGACACACTCCCAGTTGCAAACATTATACATCACTTATTGTCTACCCAATCTGTCTCAGATAGAAATTATACTTTCTGCAACTTTATGGATATAGTATTCTATATGGTTATTGTTATTGTACTTTAAAGGAGTGTATCCAAAATCCCACTCTCTCCATGATGATGTTCTTCGTGTTTCACTGTTGCAGTCATTACATTTGGGTAATCTGCTGGCAGGTTGCCCTCAGTCAGCCTGATTAACAAAGTCTTGGGTCCTGCGTCGGTTGCTGTCCCTTCTTCCATGACGTCAGGTCATCAGGGGTATAAAACATGTAGCTGACGCCATTACATCAGTCTTTCTTGCTGCGCAGTGCCAGAAGCAGTTTGTAAGTGCCGGTCAGCCGAATCCTGAAATTTTCGTTTTCGAGTTTCAGAACCGAAGTCTTCAACTAAAAGCTAAGTACCCCCATTGGGAAAACTTTTTCTTGCTCCTTACCGATTTCAATAAAAGTTAATAATTGCATTACTTGTGGGAAGCAAATACCTCATAAGGATTTTCATTTGTACTGTATTCCTTGCCTAGGCCCTGATCACAGCGTACCTTGTTGTCGGTTTTGTGCTAGATTTAATCAATGCACTATTAAACGTCGGTATATTTTTGCTTCTAAATATTTTGGTTCACGATTTAACTATCCAGAAATTTCGTCGGTTAGCAATCCGACTACCAGAATACCTAAAAAAAACCACAAAGAAAAAGACAGGCCGTTGAGGTCCAAAACTGACGACAACGCTTCTCCTAAGCCAGTCGCTAGTTCACCGGTACTCAGTGAGGCGCTTTCGCAGCCCCTGACGCCCGCTACTTTTGATTTGCAGGCCTCTGCTGAGACCCATTCTGAGTCCGGTATGCCGCGAGATGCTTTAAGTATTGAACCCGCGGATGTCTCTACCTTGGATGGGTCCGGAGCCGCTGTGCAGGCACCGGCTTCTAAGGGTGTTTTCAGGCCTAAAGATTTGTATATTAAACCGACACCATCTTCAAAACTAAGGCCAGAATCTACTTCTGTGTCTAAAAAACTGACGCTTGGGCTACGTGTACAGGCCACATGCCTAAAAAACAAATTATCAAAATGGCTGAAGACTTAATTACCCTGATCTCAGGGGTAGCCAACCCCCTCCTTCTAAGAGGCCTAGGCAAGACAGGGATTATGAATCTTCTGAACAGGATTCTATTTCTTCTGACTCTTCTAATGAACAGGGTTTGTCTATTCCTACTTATGCTTCTCCCCCTGAGGATTTTTCTTTTGGGGAACCTTTACATACTTTAAGAGAACATTTCCACTGGTTTGTCTATTTCTACTTATGCTTCTCCCCCTGAGGATTTTTCTTTTGGGGAACCTTTACGTACTTTAAGAGAACATTTCCACTGGGAAAGTCAGGATTTCTCTGAATCTAAAAAGAGACTTAGGGATTTTCTTCTTCTTCCTCAACATAGGCCTTTGGCTATACCTCCTGTTCTAGACATTGTTGATGTTTTTTTCCGAATCAAGTATGGCTCCTGATTCTCTGCCTCCAGCTCCCTTGTAAGCCAGACAGATACTACAGGGTTCCTGACCCCCACAAAATTCCTTTTCAAAAATCCTATTGCTGATCCTGAAACCATTTCTCAGGGTCCCAAGGGCATTAAGGCCTCTACTGCTAAAAATCCTACCCCTTCTGATAGAGATTCCAGGGCGCTGGATAGATGGGGTAAGAAGGTTTACACGTCTACAACCTTGGCAATCAGGGCTTTAAACTGTCAATTACATATGCTTAAATATCAGCAACATATCATGGGACTACTTAAACAGAAAATGATGTTAATTTCCGACTATGTGGAAAATACAGATTTACAGGATTTATTACATTCAGCTAAACAAGTTGGTAAACATACTTTGCACTGTGGTTTTGATTCCTTGGAGGCCTCTTGCAGGGCTGCTGTAACTGGTTCTATGCTAAGAAGGAATGCTTGGCTCAAAGAGCAAACTCTGCCTGACCATGTTAAAGCAAAATTGTTGGATGCTCCTTTACAACAGGACCGTCTCTTTGGTAATAAGGGTGAAGAAGTGTTAAAAAAGATGAAGCTAAATCTATGCAAACTGTGAAAGATTTCTTACAAGTGCAATCTCCAAGATTTAGTAGGCACTGGCCTACTAAGAACTGGTACATTCCAGTGCCTTCAAGAGGCGCTCAAGTCAAATCCAGACATTCCAAAGGCTCCAGGTTTCAGTCACAAGGAACTTTTAAAACAAAACAGTGGGATGCTTCCACCTCCAAATCTGGAAACAACAAGGCACCACCCTATGGTAAACGGTCTCAGTGACTTCCCTCTACACTCATCGAGCACTTATCTTTTAGCCACTCCTTTGGGGGGAAAACTGGCACTTCATGCATGAAACTGGCCACTTATTACCCAGGAAAAATGGGTTTTAAATATAGTATCCCAGGGATACAGATTTCATTTCCACACGTTGCCAATCCCAAACGGATGGCCAGACCTGCCCCCAAATCAGTGTGCAGAGGCCCAGAAACAAGTTCTGTCCCTCCCAAACATGGGGGCTATTCAGCCAGTACCAGAAGAGGAAAAAGGGACAAGGTTTCTATTCCAGACTTTTCCTGGTACCCAGAAAAGACAAATCATGGCGTCCAATTCTGGACTTATCCACTCTAAACACATTTCTGGACATTCCAAAATTCAAGATGCTGACTCTTCAACAGTAACTACCTATGCTAGGCAAAGATGCCTGGTTGGTAACTCTAGACTTAAAAGAGGCTTACCTGCATATCCCAATCAGGGAATCTTGCAGATGATACCTTCACTTCAAAGCAGGCTACTTGCATTACCAGTTCTCTGCACTGCCCCTTGGCTTATCTACTGCGCCCAGGGTCTTCACAAAGTGCCTGGCTCCAGTAATTGCATTTTGCAGGCAAAGAAATATTCAGATATATCCATACCTGGACGGTTGTCTAATTCAGGCAGAAAACAAGGATATTCTTCTAAAGCATCTGATGTTTGTAAAAAGGGTTCTAACTTTGTCTAGGGTACACCATAAACGAAAAGAAATCACAACTGGAAGCTTGAATACAACTGCCCAGATGACTTACCTTAACCAGAAAAGCAAATTCAATTGGTGACTTACTTCAAACAAGTGGCTACAAAAACCCTGCTATCTGCAAGACAAATTCTGCAAGCCTTGGGGTTCATGGCCTCCTGCATTCTTCTAATTCCATATGCAAGACTGCATATGAGGAAACTTCAGTGGTACTTAAAACGTTTATGGAGTCAACATTGTCACAGCCTGGAAACAATGATTCCTATCATACCTTGCCTGCAACTAGAGTTCCTATGGTGGGCAGAGGCCTGCCATCAAAACAAGGGACTGCCATTCACTCTACCCCCTGCAGCCCAAACCCTAACTACAGACGCATCAGACTATGCTTGTGGGGCTCATTTGGCAGGAAAGTGCATTCAGGGCAAATGGAGCCCAAATCAAATGCACCTTCATATCAATCAGAAAGATATGCTAGCTGTACAGACAGCCTTCAAGGACTACCTTCATCCAGGACAATTAATGATAAAGACAGACAACATCACAGTTATGTGGTACATAAACAAGCAGGGGGGTACACATTCATACCCCCTTTGCAGACTAGCCGTGGCATTGTGGAACACGGCCTTGACCTACCAAATACAACTACAAGCTCAATTCCTGCCAAGAAAGCTAAATACTTTGGCAGACGAACTAAGCAGAAATCTTATGGACCCACATGAATGGAGACTGGAACCACGAATTTTCAACATGTTGACACGCAAATGGGGGAGTCCAGACATAGATCTTTTTGCCTCACCCCAGAACTGTCAGTTGGACAAATTCTGCACAAGAATTCATCACAAAAAAGCATGGAAAGTGGATGCTCTATCATTCATCTGGAAAAACCTATCAGTCTATACCTTTCCCCCCCCGCCTCTGCTCTCCAAAGTTCTACTAAAAGTCAGACAGGACAAACCAAAAATGATTCTGATTGCTCCATATTGGCCTCGCCAACACTGGTACCCACTCGTGCGCAATGTGTCACACCTTCCTGCTTGGCACCTGCCTCAGACACCTTACCTACTGTCTCAGCAGAACTGCCAAATTCTGCACACTCTGCTCCAAACTTTGAATCTTGCAGTGTGGCTGATCATCTAATTTCACCCTTGGCATCCCTCAGCAAACCTGTGATGGATGTCATTTTGGAGGCTAGAAGGCCTAATACTAGAAAATCTTATGCTGACAAATGGAAAGGATTCTGTGCCTGGAAGTAATCACAAGGAATAAGCACAACAATGCCCAATATTCCTCAGATTTTGCAATACTTAACTGAGTTGCTTCACAAGGGTCTATCCTTTTCTTCCATAAAATTCCATGCCTCTTCTATTTCAGCTCATTACAACACAGAACCTCCCCAAACATTACCATTTACCTCTCTTCTCTAAATCCAGAGCTGGATTTGCCACTGCTGTCCTGCAGGGCCTTATAGCAGCTCCTGATGCTGTATAAATCCATACTCCCAACCATAGCTTTTGGAATCTACCCAAATGTAATGACTGCAACTGTGAAACACGAAGAACTTAGTACACTTACCATAAATGTAGATGTTCGAGTGTATTCACTGTTGCAGCCTTGGTTACCCACCCTCCAGCCCCCTGTTTTTCTCTTACTACACCTCTACTTTTCTTTTACTATGCTTAAAAGCCTTTTTGGTGTATTTGCTTTTGTTTGGAGGTATATTTTTTGTGTTTTAAATTATATACATATATGTATATATATATATGTATATATATATATATATATATATATATTGCTCCCCATTTGGGGGGCACCTGACATTCATGGAAGAAGGGACAGCAACCAACGCAGGACCCAAGACTTTGTTAATCAGGCCTACTGAGGCAACCTACCAGCAGATTACCCATATGTAATGACTGCAACAGTGAATGCACTCGAACATCTACATTTATGGTAAGTGTACACAACTGTACTTTCTTCGTGTTTCACTGTTGCAGTCATTACATTTGGGTTATCTGCTTGCAGGTAATTCTCAGTCAGCCTGATTATCAATGTCTTGGGTCCTGCTTTGGTTGCTGTCTCATCTTCAATGAAGTCAGGGGTATAAAGCATGCAGCCGACACCATTACATTAGTCTTTCTTGCCGTGCGGTGCCCGAAGCAGAAGCAGTTCGCAAGTGCCGGTCGGCCGACTCCTGAAATTTTCGTTTTTGAGTTTATGATCCGAAGTCTTCAACTAAGCTAAGTACCCCGTTGGGAACTTTTTTATTGCTCTAAACCAATGTAAGTAAAATTTAACAATTGTAATTCTTGTGGAAAGCGAATACATCATAAAGATTTTCATTCGTACTACATTCCTTGCTTAGGCTCAGACAACGATGTATCTCACTGTCGGTTTTGTACCTTATTCAAACCTCGAAGTATTCGTCGTCTGTTCATTTTCGCATCTAAATATTTTGGTACTCTGTTCAGTTATCCAGAAATGGCTTCGGTAAGCCATCCAACTACCGACATTCTGAAAAAACGCAAAGATAAAAACAGAGACAGACCGCATAGGGCCAAAGTTGCCGACGACGCTTCTCCTAAGCTAGTCACCAATTCGCTGGTACTCAGTGAGGCGCTTTCGCAGCCCCTGATACCCTCTACTTCAAATTCGCAGGGCTCTACTGAGACCCATTCGGAGTCCTGTATGCCGCGAGATGCTTCTTCGACTTTGGAACCTGCAGATGTCTCTACCTTGGATGGGTCCAGAGCCGCTGCGCAGCCACCGGCTTCTGAGGGTGTATTCAAGCTTACTGACTTGCATATTAAATCGACGCCATCATCTTCTTCAAGGCCTAAAACTCAATCCATGCCTAGAAAACAGATGCCCAGACCGCATGGTCAGGCCCCTATGCCTAAAAACCAAATGATAAGAATGGCTGAAGACCTTATTACTCTAATCAGGGGAAGCCACCCTTCTCCCTCTACGAGACCTAGAACTGATTTTCCTTCTGATTCTTCTGAAATTTCTGTTTTCTCTGATGACCAGGAGTTGCTCTTATCTACCTGTGAGGATTCTGATGCAGAGGACTCCATTCCCTCTGCTTCCCCTCCAGAGGATTTCTCTTTTGGTGAAACTTTGCATACTCTTAGGGAGCATTTCCGCTGGGAAAGCCAGGATTACTCTGACTCCAAAAAGAGGCTTAGGGAATTCTTACTCCTACCTCAACACAGACCTTTAGCTATCCCTCCTGTACTGGATATTGTAGATGCCTTTTTGGAATCTAGCCTGGCCCCCGACACTGTACCTCCGGCTCCCAGAAAACCTGACAGGTATTACAGAGTACCTGACTCTCACAAGTTCCTCTTTTAAGAATCCTACTGTAGATCCTGAGACCATTTCACAAGGACCCAAAGGCATTAAGGCTACTAAACCCTACCCCTCTGATAGAGATTCCAGGGCCCTTGACAGATGGGGTAAGAAGGTATACACTTCTGCAACTTTGGCCATTAGGGCCTTAAACTGCCAGTTTCATATGTTAAAGTATCAGCAGCATATTATTGGATTGCTTAAACAGAAAATTATGTTGATTCCTGACTGTGCTGAAAATAAAGGATTACAGGATTTAATGCATTCTGCTGAACAAGTTGGAAAACATACTTTGCAATGTGGTTTTGATTCATTAGAGGCATCTTGCATGGCTGCTGTCACTGGGTCTGTACTTAGAAGGCATGCTTGGCTTAAGGAGCAATCTTTGTCTGATCATGTTAAAGCTAAATTACTGGATGCTCCCTTAAACCAAGACCGCCTGTTTGGCAACAAAGCAGAAGAAGTACTTAAAAAGATGGAGAAAAAAGCTAAATATATGCAAACTGTGAAAGATTTCCTGCGAGCACAACCTCCCAGATTTAGTAGGCACTGGCCTTCTAAGAACTGGTCCTTTCCTGCCTCTTCCAGGCCTTCTCATTCCAAACTCAGAACCAGCAGAACACCCAGGCTTCATTCCCAAGCTACTTACAGACCTAAGCAGTGGGGGACACTCACTTCCAAAGCTGGGAGTAGTAAGACACTCCCCTATGGTAAACTGTTACAATGACTTAACTTTAGACCTTCCAAGCCCTGCTCAACTGACTGTTTCTTTAGGAGGAAAGATCGCCCTGCATGCAAAAAACTGGGAACTCGTTACCCAAAACAAATGGGTTTAAATATAGTTTCCCAAGGATACAGATTACACTTCCACTCCTTACCAACCCCAAACGGTTGGCCAGACTTGCCCCCAAATCAGTGGGCAGAGGCTCAAAAGCAAGATCTCTCTTCCAAGCATCAGGGCTATTCAGCATGTCCCAGAAGAATGGGGGCAAGGTTTCTACTCAAGATTTTTCCTGGTACCCAGAAAAGACAATTCCTGGCATCCTATCCTGGACCTGTCTGTCCCAAACACTTTTTTGGTAATTCCAAAATTCAAAATGCTAACTCTTCATCAGCTGCTTCCCATGCTATGCAAAAATGTCTGGTTGGCAACACTGGATTTAAAGGAAGCCTACCTGCACATCCCAGTAAGGGAATATTGCAGAAGATACCTACGCTTCAGAGCAAGCTACATGCACTATCAGTTCTCTGCACTGCCCTTTGGCTTATCTTCTGCGCCCAGGATATTCACAATGTGCCTAGCTCCAGTCATTGCATTTTGCAGGCAAAGAAATATTCAAATATACTCATACCCGGACGAGTGTCTAATTCAGGCAGAAAGCCAGGACATACTGTTAAATCATCTGGCATTTATAACGAAATTACTAACTTCTCTGGGGTTCACCATAAACGAAAAGAAATCACATCTAGTACCCTGCCAACAAATTGTATTCCTGGGAGCAAGCTTGAATACAACTTCCCAGATGGCATACCTCACGCCAGATAAACAAGTTCATTTGACAGCCTACTTCAAACTACTGGCCACAAAGACCCAGCTATCTGCAAGGAAAATACTGCAAGCCCTGGGGTTCATAGCCTCTTGCATTCTACTAGTTCCATATGCAAGACTGCATATGATGTAACTACAGTTGTATCTATGGTGTCGACATTCTCAGGACCTAGAATCAATGATTCCTGGCATACCTTGTCTAAAGACAGAGTTCCTTTTGTGGGCGGAGGCCTGCCACCAAAACAAGGGACTGCCATTCACTCTTTTGGCAGGGTAGTTAATTCAGGGAAAATGGAACCAGAGTCAAATGCACCTGCATATCAATCAAAAAGAAATGTTAGCTGTACAGAATGCTTTGACAATCTTCAAGGACCACATTCTTCCAGGACAATTATTGGTAAAGACAGACAAACACCACTGTTATGTGGTACATAAACAAGCAGGGGGGGGGACCCATTCATACCCCCTCTGCAGACTAGCCATGGCTTTGTGGAAAACAGCCTTGAGCTACCAAGTGCACCTACAAGCTCAATTCCTGCCAGGCAAGCTAAATACACTGGTAGACGACCTAAGCAGAAATCTCATGGACTCCCACGAGTGGAAACTGGAACCAAAGATATTCAACATTGTGAGAATCAAATGGGGGAGCCCAGAGATAGACCTGTTTGCCTCCCCTCAGAACTACCAATTGGACAAATTCTGCAGAAGGACTCCCCATAGACAAGCTTGGAAAGTGGATGCCCTGTCCTTCAGCTGGAAAAACCTATCAGTTTATGCCTTTCCCCCTCTGCCTCTCCAGTGTGATACTAAAGATCAAACAGGACAAACCAAGGATACCTATTGCACCAGACTGGCCATGCCAACACTGGTACCCCTTCTTGTGCAGTGTATCACTTCTGGAACCATGGCACCTGCCTCAGACCCCTACCCTGCTGTTCCAGCTGGAGGGCCAGATTCTGCACCCACAGTTTCAAACCCTGAACCTTGCAGCCTGGCTAATTACATGACCTCTCCTTTACCATCCCTCAGTAAGCAAGTGATGGATGTCATTCTGGAGGCAAGGAGGCATAGTACTAGAAAATTCTATGCTGAAGAATGGAAGAGATTCTGTTCCTGGAGCCAAACATGGGATGGACACAACTGTGCCCAATTTACCGCACATTTTTCAATACTTAACTGAGATGAGTCACAAGGGCCTTTCCTTTTTTTCCATCAAAATTCATGCCTCGGCCATTTCAGCTCATTATAATACAAAGCCACCCCTCTTGTCTCATCCACTGCTGAAGCAATTCCTCAGAGGGGCCAGAAACTTAAGACCACCCAGGAGAGCCCCTACTCCAGCCTAGGACCTTAACATTGTATTGGGAAAGCTCACTCTACCTCCCTTTGAGCCAGCTGCAAATGCAGAGTTGAAATTCCTTTCTTGGAAAACAGCCTTCCTCGTAGCCATCACTTCATTAAGAAGGGTGTCTGAATTACAGGCCCTCATGGCAGTGGAGCCTTTCATCATCTTTCATGCGGACAGGGTGTCCCTCAGGATCAATCCCTTCTTTATGCCCAAGGTGGTATCCAGTGTGGCCCTTAATCAGTCCATTAATTTGCCAGCCTTCTTTTCTAATCCACAGAACAAAAGGGAACAAATACTGCACTCCTTGGATGTGCACAGACAACTTAGATTTTACTTGGACAGGACTAAGCCTCTCAGGAAATCTGAACGGCTTCTAGTGGGTTTTGCTGCAGGGGCAGAGGGGAAGGCCATTTCAAAGCAAACCATTTCTAAGTGGGTAGGCCTTTTCACTCATTTCTGATATAAGCACCATGGAAAACCTACCCCCCAGGGGATAAGACCACATTCAAACAGGGCTGCATCCACCTCTACAGCCTTTATCAGAGGTGTCCCTACCATGGACATCCTAGAAGCTGCTACCTGTAGTTCTGTACATACCTTCAACAAGCATTACCACTTGCCAATTTTATTCTATATCCAGAGCTGGTTTTGCCACTGTAGTCTTGCATGGCCTTATGCTGGTCCTAATGCTATCTAACTGCCTCCTCCCTTCCTTAGCTTTGAGAATCTACCGAAATGTAATGACTGCAACAGTGAAACACGAAGAACATAGTACAGTTGTCTACACGTACCATAAATGTAGATGTTCGAGTTTATTCACTGTTGCAGTCCTGGTTACCCTCCCTCCCAGCCCCCTGACTTCTATTGACTATACCTGTGTTCTTGCTTGCTATGCTTAAAGCTTTTTGGTGTATTTGCTTTTTGTTAAGGTGTAACCTTGTATATAATTGCTTCCCATTATGGGAGCACCTGACATCTGGGGCAAGAAAACTTTTCCATTAATGCGTCAATCCTCGGCCAATTTTGGGGGGTTTTGGGGTAAAAAATAAAAAAAAGAAAAAAGGGGGTAAAACATTCCATTACCCCCCTTTTGGGAAAAAAAGAACCTTAAGCCGTGGCATTGTGGAACACGACCTTGACCTACCAAATACAACTACAAGCTCAATTCCTGCCAAGAAAGCTAAATACTTTGGCAGACGAACTAAGCAGAAATCTTATGGACCCACATGAATGGAGACTGGAACCACGGATTTTCAACATGTTGACACGCAAATGGGGGAGTCCAGACATAGATCTTTTTGCCTCACCCCAGAACTGTCAGTTGGACAAATTCTGCACAAGAATTCATCACAAAAAAGCATGGAAAGTGGATGCTCTATCATTCATCTGGAAAAACCTATCAGTCTATACCTTTCCCCCCCTGCCTCTGCTCTCCAAAGTTCTACTAAAAGTCAGACAGGACAAACCAAAAATGATTCTGATTGCTCCAGATTGGCCTCGCCAACACTGGTACCCACTCGTGCGCAATGTGTCACACCTTCCTGCTTGGCACCTGCCTCAGACACCTTACCTACTGTCTCAGCAGAACTGCCAAATTCTGCACACTCTGCTCCAAACTTTGAATCTTGCAGTGTGGCTAATCATCTAATTTCACCCTTGGCATCCCTCAGCAAACCTGTGATGGATGTCATTTTGGAGGCTAGAAGGCCTAGTACTAGAAAATCTTATGCTGACAAATGGAAAGGATTCTGTGCCTGGAAGTAATCACAAGGAATAAGCACAACAATGCCCAATATTCCTCAGATTTTGCAATACTTAACTGAGTTGCTTCACAAGGGTCTATCCTTTTCTTCCATAAAATTCCATGCCTCTTCTATTTCAGCTCATTACAACACAGAACCTCCCCAAACATTACCATTTACCTCTCTTCTCTAAATCCAGAGCTGGATTTGCCACTGCTGTCCTGCAGGGCCTTATAGCAGCTCCTGATGCTGTATAAATCCATACTCCCAACCATAGCTTTTGGAATCTACCCAAATGTAATGACTGCAACTGTGAAACACGAAGAACATAGTACACTTACCATAAATGTAGATGTTCGAGTGTATTCACTGTTGCAGCCTTGGTTACCCACCCTCCAGCCCCCTGTTTTTCTCTTACTACACCTCTACTTTTCTTTTACTATGCTTAAAAGCCTTTTTGGTGTATTTGCTTTTGTTTGGAGGTATATTTTTTGTGTTTTAAATTATATACATATATGTATATATATATGTATATATATATATATATATATATATATATATATATGTATATATATATATATATATATATATATATATATATATTGCTCCCCATTTGGGGGGCACCTGACATTCATGGAAGAAGGGACAGCAACCAACGCAGGACCCAAGACTTTGTTAATCAGGCCGACTGAGGCAACCTACCAGCAGATTACCCATATGTAATGACTGCAACAGTGAATGCACTCGAACATCTACAGTTATGGTAAGTGTACACAACTGTACTTTCTTCGTGTTTCACTGTTGCAGTCATTACATTTGGGTTATCTGCTTGCAGGTAATTCTCAGTCAGCCTGATTATCAATGTCTTGGGTCCTGCTTTGGTTGCTGTCTCATCTTCAATGAAGTCAGGGGTATAAAGCATGCAGCCGACACCATTACATTAGTCTTTCTTGCCGTGCGGTGCCCGAAGCAGAAGCAGTTCGCAAGTGCCGGTCGGCCGACTCCTGAAATTTTCGTTTTTGAGTTTATGATCCGAAGTCTTCAACTAAGCTAAGTACCCCGTTGGGAACTTTTTTATTGCTCTAAACCAATGTAAGTAAATTTAACAATTGTAATTCTTGTGGAAAGCGAATACATCATAAAGATTTTCATTCGTACTACATTCCTTGCTTAGGCTCAGACAACGATGTATCTCACTGTCGGTTTTGTACCTTATTCAAACCTCAAGTATTTGCCTGTTCATTTCGCATCTAAATATTTTGGTACTCTGTTCAGTTATCCAGAAATGGCTTCGGTAAGCCATCCAACTACCGACATTCTGAAAAAACGCAAAGATAAAAACAGAGACAGACCACATAGGGCCAAAGTTGCCGACGACGCTTCTCCTAAGCTAGTCACCAATTCGCTGGTACTCAGTGAGGCGCTTTCGCAGCCCCTGATACCCTCTACTTCAAATTCGCAGGGCTCTACTGAGACCCATTCGGAGTCCGGTAAGCCGCGAGATGCTTCTTCGACTTTGGAAGCTGCAGATGTCTCTACCTTGGATGGGTCTGGAGCCGCTGCGCAGCCACCGGCTTCTGAGGGTGTATTCAGGCTTACTGACTTGCATATTAAATCGACGCCATCATCTTCTTCAAGGCCTAAAACTCGATCCATGCCTAGAAAACAGATGCCCAGACCGCATGGTCAGGCCCCTATGCCTAAAAACCAAATGATAAGAATGGCTGAAGACCTTATTACTCTAATCAGGGGAAGCCACCCTTCTCCCTCTACGAGACCTAGAACTGATTTTCCTTCTGATTCTTCTGAAATTTCTGTTTTCTCTGATGACCAGGAGTTGCTCTTATCTACCTATGAGGATTCTGATGCAGAGGACTCCATTCCCTCTGCTTCCCCTCCAGAGGATTTCTCTTTTGGTGAAACTTTGCATACTCTTAGGGAGCATTTCCGCTGGGAAAGCCAGGATTACTCTGACTCCAAAAAGAGGCTTAGGGAATTCTTACTCCTACCTCAACACAGACCTTTAGCTATCCCTCCTGTACTGGATATTGTAGATGCCTTTTTGGAATCTAGCCTGGCCCCCGACACTGTACCTCCGGCTCCCAGAAAACCTGACAGGTATTACAGAGTACCTGACTCTCACAAGTTCCTCTTTTAAGAATCCTACTGTAGATCCTGAGACCATTTCACAAGGACCCAAAGGCATTAAGGCTACTTAACCCTACCCCTCTGATAGAGATTCCAGGGCCCTTGACAGATGGGGTAAGAAGGTATACACTTCTGCAACTTTGGCCATTAGGGCCTTAAACTGCCAGTTTCATATGTTAAAGTATCAGCAGCATATTATTGGATTGCTTAAACAGAAAATTATGTTGATTCCTGACTGTGCTGAAAATAAAGGATTACAGGATTTAATGCATTCTGCTGAACAAGTTGGAAAACATACTTTGCAATGTGGTTTTGATTCATTAGAGGCATCTTGCATGGCTGCTGTCACTGGGTCTGTACTTAGAAGGCATGCTTGGCTTAGGGAGCAATCTTTGTCTGATCATGTTAAAGCTAAATTACTGGATGCTCCCTTAAACCAAGACCGCCTGTTTGGCAACAAAGCAGAAGAAGTACTTAAAAAGATGGAGAAAAAAGCTAAATATATGCAAACTGTGAAAGATTTCCTGCAAGCACAACCTCCCAGATTTAGTAGGCACTGGCCTTCTAAGAACTGGTCCTTTCCTGCCTCTTCCAGGCCTTCTCATTCCAAACTCAGAACCAGCAGAACACCCAGGCTTCATTCCCAAGCTACTTACAGACCTAAGCAGTGGGGGACACTCACTTCCAAAGCTGGGAGTAGTAAGACACTCCCCTATGGTAAACTGTTACAATGACTTAACTTTAGACCTTCCAAGCCCTGCTCAACTGACTGTTTCTTTAGGAGGAAAGATCGCCCTGCATGCAAAAAACTGGGAACTCGTTACCCAAAACAAATGGGTTTAAATATAGTTTCCCAAGGATACAGATTACACTTCCACTCCTTACCAACCCCAAACGGTTGGCCAGACTTGCCCCCAAATCAGTGGGCAGAGGCTCAAAAGCAAGATCTCTCTTCCAAGCATCAGGGCTATTCAGCATGTCCCAGAAGAATTGGGGCAAGGTTTCTACTCAAGATTTTTCCTGGTACCCAGAAAAGACAATTCCTGGCATCCTATCCTGGACCTGTCTGTCCCAAACACTTTTTTGGTAATTCCAAAATTCAAAATGCTAACTCTTCATCAGCTGCTTCCCATGCTATGCAAAAATGTCTGGTTGGCAACACTGGATTTAAAGGAAGCCTACCTGCACATCCCAGTAAGGGAATATTGCAGAAGATACCTACGCTTCAGAGCAAGCTACATGCACTATCAGTTCTCTGCACTGCCCTTTGGCTTATCTTCTGCGCCCAGGATATTCACAATGTGCCTAGCTCCAGTCATTGCATTTTGCAGGCAAAGAAATATTTAAATATACTCATACCCGGACGAGTGTCTAATTCAGGCAGAAAGCCAGGACATACTATTAAATCATCTGGCATTTATAACGAAATTACTAACTTCTCTGGGGTTCACCATAAACGAAAAGAAATCACATCTAGTACCCTGCCAACAAATTGTATTCCTGGGAGCAAGCTTGAATACAACTTCCCAGATGCCATACCTCACGCCAGATAAACAAGTTCATTTGACAGCCTACTTCAAACTACTGGCCACAAAGACCCAGCTATCTGCAAGGAAAATACTGCAAGCCCTGGGGTTCATAGCCTCTTGCATTCTACTAGTTCCATATGCAAGACTGCATATGATGTAACTACAATTGTATCTATGGTGTCAACATTCTCAGGACCTAGAATCAATGATTCCTGGTATACCTTGTCTAAAGACAGAGTTCCTTTTGTGGGCAGAGGCCTGCCACCAAAACAAGGGACTGCCATTCACTCTTTTGGCAGGGTAGTTAATTCAGGGAAAATGGAACCAGAGTCAAATGCACCTGCATATCAATCAAAAAGAAATGTTAGCTGTACAGAATGCTTTGACAATCTTCAAGGACCACATTCTTCCAGGACAATTATTGGTAAAGACAGACAAACACCGCTGTTATGTGGTACATAAACAAGCAGGGGGGGGGGACCCATTCATACCCCCTCTGCAGACTAGCCATGGCTTTGTGGAAAACAGCCTTGAGCTACCAAGTGCACCTACAAGCTCAATTCCTGCCAGGCAAGCTAAATACACTGGTAGACGACCTAAGCAGAAATCTCATGGACCCCCACGAGTGGAAACTGGAACCAAAGATATTCAACATTGTGAGAATCAAATGGGGGAGCCCAGAGATAGACCTGTTTGCCTCCCCTCAGAACTACCAATTGGACAAATTCTGCAGAAGGACTCCCCATAGACAAGCTTGGAAAGTGGATGCCCTGTCCTTCAGCTGGAAAAACCTATCAGTTTATGCCTTTCCCCCTCTGCCTCTCCAGTGTGATACTAAAGATCAAACAGGACAAACCAAGGATACCTATTGCACCAGACTGGCCACGCCAACACTGGTACCCCTTCTTGTGCAGTGTATCACTTCTGGAACCATGGCACCTGCCTCAGACCCCTACCCTGCTGTTCCAGCTGGAGGGCCAGATTCTGCACCCACAGTTTCAAACCCTGAACCTTGCAGCCTGGCTAATTACATGACCTCTCCTTTACCATCCCTCAGTAAGCAAGTGATGGATGTCATTCTGGAGGCAAGGAGGCATAGTACTAGAAAATTTTATGCTGAAGAATGGAAGAGATTCTGTTCCTGGAGCCAAACATGGGATGGACACAACTGTGCCCAATTTACCGCACATTTTTCAATACTTAACTGAGATGAGTCACAAGGGCCTTTCCTTTTTTTCCATCAAAATTCATGCCTCGGCCATTTCAGCTCATTATAATACAAAGCCACCCCTCTTGTCTCATCCACTGCTGAAGCAATTCCTCAGAGGGGCCAGAAACTTAAGACCACCCAGGAGAGCCCCTACTCCAGCCTAGGACCTTAACATTGTATTGGGAAAGCTCACTCTACCTCCCTTTGAGCCAGCTGCAAATGCAGAGTTGAAATTCCTTTCTTGGAAAACAGCCTTCCTCGTAGCCATCAATTCATTAAAAAGGGTGTCTGAATTACAGGCCCTCATGGCAGTGGAGCCTTTCATCATCTTTCATGCGGACAGGGTGTCCCTCAGGATCAATCCCTTCTTTATGCCCAAGGTGGTATCCAGTGTGGCCCTTAATCAGTCCATTAATTTGCCAGCCTTCCTTTCTAATCCACAGAACAAAAGGGAACAAATACTGCACTCCTTGGATGTGCACAGACAACTTAGATTTTACTTGGACAGGACTAAGCCTCTCAGGAAATCTGAACAGCTTCTAGTGGGTTTTGCTGCAGGGGCAGAGGGGAAGGCCATTTCAAAGCAAACCATTTCTAAGTGGGTAGGCCTTTTCACTCATTTCTGATATAAGCACCATGGAAAACCTACCCCACAGGGGATAAGACCACATTCAAACAGGGCTGCATCCACCTCTACAGCCTTTATCAGAGGTGTCCCTACCATGGACATCCTAGAAGCTGCTACCTGTAGTTCTGTACATACCTTCAACAAGCATTACCACTTGCCAATTTTATTCTATATCCAGAGCTGGTTTTGCCACTGTAGTCTTGCATGGCCTTATGCTGGTCCTAATGCTATCTAACTGCCTCCTCCCTTCCTTAGCTTTGAGAATCTACTGAAATGTAATGACTGCAACAGTGAAACACGAAGAACATAGTACAGTTGTCTACACGTACCATAAATGTAGATGTTCGAGTTTATTCACTGTTGCAGTCCTGGTTACCCTCCCTCCCAGCCCCCTGACTTCTATTGACTATACCTGTGTTCTTGCTTGCTATGCTTAAAGCTTTTTGGTGTATTTGCTTTTTGTTAAGGTGTAACCTTGTATATAATTGCTTCCCATTATGGGAGCACCTGACATCTGGGGCAAGAAAAACTGATGTAATGGCATTGGCTGCATGCTTTATTCCCCTGACTACCTGACGTCATGGAAGTTGAGAGCAACCGATGCAGGACCCAAGACTTTGATAATCAGGCCAACTGAGGGCTACCTGCAAGCAGATAACCCAAATGTAATGACTGCAACAGTGAATACACTCGAACATCTTCATTTATGGTAAGTGTACACAACTGTACTTAACTTGAGCTTCCCCGTGTTTCATCATCATCCCTTTCCACTTTGAATTCTAGTTTTCTGCTTGTGCTATGTATAGGAGTCTTAATTGTGTAGCTCTGAAATACCCATTCAAATTGGGTAATCCCACTCTGCCCTGTTGTCCTGGAAGAATCAGCTTATCCCACTTGACTCTTGTTGCCTTCCTTTCCCAGATGAAGTCCCACAGCTTTTTATTAATTGCTACCCACAACTTCTTCTCTAGTTGATATGAATATGCCTGACCTGTGTATAAGACTAAAGGGACTAAAAACATTTTAACTGCTTGTATCTTACTATCCATATCCATGCAACAAAACTTAAATTTTCTCAGTTTATCTTTTGTTTAGTCTCTTCCCACATATCCTTAGCTATCACACCAGAGTCATTTTTAATCCATACTCCTAAACACTTAATTTTATCATGTCCTGATAAATATGGGTATTCTTGAATCAGTTCATGTATGGGTACATAATTTACCAGTATTGCCTTTGGTTTAACTTCATTAATTTTGTATCCCGAAATGATATGAAAGTGTCTCAAAAAGTTTCACAGCACTGTAATGTCTTTTTCTGGTTGTATCCGGTATAAAGTAATATCTCCTAATAAAGCCAGCTTTTCTTGACTACCATACCAATTATATCCTTGAATTTTTGAGTCCCTTATTTTCTTTGCCAATGGTTCCTAATATAATGCAAATAATAAAACAGAAAGAGGACACCCCTGCCTGGTTCCTCTGCTCAAGCTGAAATTATCAGAGCGGGCCTCACACACTTTAATTTTCACCCCAGTCCCTCATATATCCTTCTAATCAACCTTGTAATTTTTTCAGGAAATGCAAATGCTTCCATTGCGGTGCTCATAAAGACCCCATCTTGCTCTGTCAAATGCTTTCTCTGCATAAAGACCCATCAATGGCAATGGTATCTTCTTACGTTCTGTTTCCCTGTGGATCATCAGTGTTCTGTTAATGTTGTCAAAAGTTTACCTCCACTCCGCAAAACCACATTGATCCATATCGATCAATTTTGGCAATTACTTTTGCCATTCTTTTAGCCATTATGGACATGAACACTTTATAATCACATTTTTAGGATTGAAATGGGCCTTGTATGAAGCTGGATCTGATGGAGCTTTACCTTCTTTAGGTGCTACAGCTGCCATTGCTTTGCTCCAGGATGGTGGCACTTCTCCTTCTGCTAAGATACTGTTAAACAAAACTTACTAAATCTTTATCAGTTTTTTTTCCATGTATCTTCCAAATTTCCATAGTAATACTATCTATTCTGGGAACTTTCCTGTCGATTGGTTATACATCACAGTTTTTATCTCCTCTCCTCTCCTCCTATCATAACCATTAATAGTTGAGCCTCATGTACCTGTAACCTTGGCATATTTAATTCTTCCATAAACATTGCCATTTGTATTTTCATTCTCATATTTTTCTGCTTTCTACAGACCTGCAGAGAATTTCTGAAATATTTCTAATACCTCTACAGGAGCTCTTGTTACCTTCCTTGTTATAGGCTCTCTAAGTTTGATGACGACCCTTTCCACTTTTTGTTGTCTGAGTCGTTGTGGTAATATTTTTTGTGCATTAGTATCTTTATCAAAAACAGTTACTTTCTAAGCTTGTGCATTTTAATGAGGTAATTCCTTATTTACTGCCTAGCAATCTGCAGTTGATCCTTCTCTTGTTCTGCAATACTTAGACATTTGTCAATCTCTCTAAGTTATTTATTTTTCTCAACCATAGGTCCCTTTGTTTTATTTCCACCCTGTTTTAGACTCCACCTTAATTTTCCCACTCCCTAGCTATATTTTCAGAAGCAATTGTTATCCTCTGTAACAGCTCCTGAAAAATCTCCACTACCCATTCCATAAATTCGTCTGTTTTCAGCAGATAGGAAGGAAAGTGCCAGTATCTCATTTTTATTTCATTGACCCGTGCTTTAATTTTAACTATTATTGGAGCATGATCTGAAGTAGTTATTGGGTGAGTGTCAAGACATTGAATTAAATGCATATGTTCCTGTGAAATCTAAATTCTGTCTAGCCTAGCCCAGTTTTTATATCTTGGGGAATAACATGTAAATTCACCCAGAACTCCAGTTACTGAATTCACATCTTCCATGCCAAATATTTTCATAAATTTCTTCAAATATCTACTCTCATCTGTTATATTTTCCCTTCTAGGCCTCCCAGACACATCTTCACTGCTGCAAATTAAATTCCAGTCACCACCTATAAGTAATATTCTTTGGTGTAAACTGATTATTCCCCCAGAATTTTCTTTAACTCCATCATGGCAGTTTTAGTTGGAATGGAAATACATGCCAGTGTAATCCTCCTCCTTGAACAGTAGCCCATTAGCACTGTAAATTATCTTTTTATCTTCTTGGATCACTGTTGGAGCTCCTCTTGCACTTAATATAAGTATTCCTGTATTTCTTTGTCCCAGGTATTCCACTGAATAACCTTCCTGAAATCCTTTCTTTGTCATATTGACATGTTCAGTTCTTTCTAAGTATGTTGCCTGTAACATAGCTATTTGCACTCTGAATTTGTAATGTAGTTCACAACTTTCTTTTTTTTGTATTTTACTGAGGCTGTTTACACTTAAAGATATTGATGAAAGCATTATTGTATTAAACAAAGTTATTCCCATCTGTTAGGTATTGTCACCTTTTTTGTTAACTGTCTAGTTCCAGGTTTTTGTGTTACATGCATACACTGTTTGGCAGGTTCAACTTTCATACCATTGTTTTTTGTCATACCCATTTGTGCCTATGTCACATTGTATAAAACTTTTTGTTTTATTGAAAGCCCTTAAACAAAAAAAAAATACACCCCAATACCCCCAGACACTATTAACTTAATACCAACACACAGAACTATGTATATCTTCAAATATTCAAGTTTTACCCTCCTAATAGGAACAAAAGTGCCAAACTGACAGCCACACTCAAACTTGAGTTACCCTAAAAGAAAGGTTATCCATGCTATGAAGCATGGTGCAGCCTGTGTTTCTACTAAGTGCTGATTGTTTTTGTTTTATCCTTATAGCTCCCAGCTGGGAAAACCCCTGTATGTTTTCAGAGAATATTGCCTACATTGGGAAAGCCTTTGATTGCTTTCACAGAACATTACGTACATTGGGAAAACCCCTGAATGCTGTCATAAATCATTATTTCTTAGCCAGTTTCTCCATTTATCCCCAGGCAATCACACTCCACCGCAGTGTAGCCAGTTTTTCTTTATCAAATTGTTTCCTTGAGACATGACAACCAGGCAGCCAGTTTCTCTTTATCAGATTGTTTCCATGGAAGCATGAAGACCAGCTGCAGAATTGTTGTTTGAGCATACATGTATTTGCTAGAAAAAAGCCTTGTAATATTCACTGATCTTTTTCATTTACTTGCTGTTTTTTATGACTTGTTATTAAGTCAGTCTTTTAGGTCTTTAATCCATTCATTCCCCCATGCATGAATGAGAAAAGACACATTCATTTTTCTTTTATCTTTGTTTTTAACTAGGCTTTTTTTTACATTACGGTACTTACATTTCTTTAAACTGAACAAGAAGAAAGAGAAGGGAGAAAGAAAAGCCAAAAAAAAAAAAAAAACAGCAGCAGCTGTTTGCAATCCCCATTACACTTACAACTAACTGAAAAAACTTTACTTTATAGCATGTAAAGAAAATCACATGCCACAAAATTGGTACTATTTAAGAGGGAAAAAAATGATGTGAGAGTGTTCAATCTCGCCTTTGTTCTTACACATGGGTGATCCTCGCGACTGCAAGCTCTGCATCGAAGAAGCTCGAGGACATCTAATACCACAATCCCCTCTGCCTTTACCTCAGATCTAGTTTGCCGCTGCTGCATCGCTGGAGGCTAGCTCGAGGCTTTTTACAGATAAGATTTTATCTATTTTGGTTAAATTTTCAAAAACTTCTTTAAGATCTAGTCATTGAAAGTTAGTGTACGGTGTGTGAGTAGAGCAGAATTCTCGGTACCATTAGATTAGTTTAACTTAGTTTAACTAACTGGTATAGAGTTTTGCCTACCATTGGATAACTTTTGACAAAAATTTTGGTAGTCTTGCTTTTCTTAAGCAAGTGACAATCGGACTTACAAAATACCGGATTTGACATTTGTTACCTGGATTTACTATTACTGGACTGGACTGTCTCTTTCTCTTTTATTATGTCTGAGAAAATAAAATCTGGCTTCAAACGTTGTCAGTGTGGCCAAAAGATGTCGGTCACAGACAACCACAGTTCCTGTGTCTACTGTCTTGGCCCTCTCCACTTACAAGAGGACTGTTCTATTTGTCACTCTTTTAGTGGGAGGGTCATGACAGATAGGCGCAGGAAACTGATGGATAGAGGATTGTTGAAACCCTCTTTCCAGGAGGCTCTGGATGCTTCAGACCAGGCATCCAAGTGAGCCCAAGTCATCGCTCCGAGCTCTTCGTATAGTTAGATCACCGTTCCACAGACTTGGGCCGAGTGTTCAACTGTTGGCAGTTTCGAGCCTCGAGTCTTGGAACCGTGACGGAGCTCCCTCCACCGACTCTGCTGAGGTCGCCGTCTTCGATCCCTTCGACTCGTTCTTCCAGGCCCTTTCTGACACCGATGTGGACCGTGTGGTGCAGAAACTGATGGAGCATATGCCCTATCCAAGCTTATCTCGGTCTCCTCTCAGTTGATGTCGAGACTTGAAGGCCTGGCACTATCTCCATCTCTTCCTCCTCCGAGACCTGTCCAGTCTTGGGAAGAAGCTGAACTGATGATTGTGGAGCCCTCGGTGCCAGAATCGATGTTTCTGTTCCGTGCCTGATTCTTCCCATTTCTTGAACCGGGAGATACACCGGGGCCTTCGACCTCATGAGGAAGGTGTTGTCTACCCAGACAACCACATCAGCAGGTACAGCTTCTCCTCCCCACAATATCCTCCTCTGCACCCACGCCACGCCCAAGCGCCGGGCACCAGTGTCTCAGCCACCCTCTTCTCGGAGGCTTCTAAGAAGTCCCTAGGAAAAGACTGTGTAAGAGGAGACACTTGGATTCTCCACAAGAATCCTTGACATCTGATACTGACTTAGATGAGTCAGAAGGGTCCCTAAGTCACCTTCAGAGGATGTCTCTCTTTCTGACATCTTGGAGATCCTAAACAGAGAGGTGACTGGCAAGCCCTCCCCTTCTGAGGATGAGTCAGTTTTGCTGAAGGCATTTGGTGCCCGCCCTTCCTCCTCCTGGGTCACTCCGCCCTTTGATGAGTTAATGGAATTAATTGCTCGAAGGGGAGACTCCTGACAGTGGAACCAGTCCCTAGGAAGCCAAATAAGTACATTACGCACCACAGGACAAGGCTTACCTCACCAAAGGAGTTCCAGTAGCCATGGGCAGCGAAAGGAGATGTTGAGTCTTCCTCATCTGTCCATCCTAACAAAGATTCTAGGACCATGGACATTTTCAGTTCAGCGGCTTTCTTTCCCTGAACTATTTGACTCATTTTACACGTTTACAGAGGGATCTAGTCAAAGAGTTGGGAGATACCCTCCAGGGTACTACAGATGCCGCTGTTTCAGAGAGAGTTACAGCATCTCAACACCCTTACGCCCATTGTAAACTTCGTCCATGAGGCTGATATCCTATGCAGCCGAAGGATCGGATTGCTCTTCGTAGGCAATCCTGGATGCTTATGAAGCCTTCAAGTCTTCCTTTACTAACGCCCCATTTGACGGAGCCACACTTTTTGGCCCTAAAGTAAAGGAGACCCTTACCCGGTGTGAACAGGAGGGAAAGACTCTGTCTGCTGTCGGAGTCCGCGTGGTGGGAAAATGTGGTTTGAAAACTCCAAGGATCTTTCCCAAACACAGGGTGATGCCCCCTCTAGAGGCAGAGGGGGCAGAGGAAGCAGAGGGGTCCAAGGTGCCAGGGATAATCTCCCTGGCAAACCTTTTCAGCACTCCTGAGAGGACGCCCGACTGTCCTGCTCTGGAGGCAGTCGGGGCTTTATACCCTCAGGCCTGGCAAAACCTCCCTTCAGACAATTGGGTAAAAAGCATAGTTACCAGAGGTTACAAAATCCCATTTCTATCCACACCCATTCCAAAGAAAAAACTCCCAGATGTACCACCCCATCTGCGAGACCCAGCAGCTACAGAAATTTCAAAGCTGCTAGAAAAAAGAGTCATCCAACCAGTCCCAGCGGACCAAATAGGATTCGGAACTTACTCAAGGTTCTTTTTAGTTCCAAAGAAAACAGGGGACTGGAGGCCGATTCTGGACCTAAGCCATCTCAACACCTTTGTCAAGAAGGAAAAGTTCCGAATGGTCACGCTTCAATCCTTCCATTCTTACGGAAGGGCGACTGGATGTGCTCGATAGATCTGAAGGACGCATACTACCACATCAAAATGGCCAGCCAGGGATCATTTGCACTTCCGGCTGGGAGCCAGTCACTTTCAGTTTCGAGCCCTGCCCTTTGGTCTGACTACAGCCCCCAGGGTCTTCATCAAATGCATGGCAGTGGTAGCGTCTCATCTGAGAGGTGTTTCCGTATGTGGACGACTGGCTCCTGTCTGGCACCACCAGGCGTCAACTGATACAACCCAGGGATTACACCCTACAACTTTGTACACCTTGGCATTTCAGTAAATTTGAAAAATCGTTGCTACAGCCATCACAGCATATCTTATTCATAGGAGCGAATTAGACCATTTAGTTCTAAAACTTCCTACAGAAAGAATAGTAGCACTTCAATTCAACATTTCTTCTACTGTCGTCCAGAAAGTCCCGCAAAAATTGTTCTGAAAGTTTTGGGTCTCATGGCAGCTTCTCTCATTGCGATACCATTGGGAAGACTGCACATGAGAGTGCTACAATGGCTTCTGTTTGCACAATGGTCATTCCAACAACTTCCACTGACTCACGAAATATTGATAACGAAAACATGCAAATCACACCTAATGTGGTGGTTACAGACTTGCAACCTATCCAGCGGAAGACCATTTGTGCTACCCACCGTCAGCCGATAACCACGGACGCTTCCCTGATAGGGTGGGGGGGCATCTTTCAGGGACAGACAGTCCAAGGCGAATGGACCAATCTGGAGTACAATCTGCACATCAATGTTCTGGAGTTGAGGGCAGTGTTTTTGGCGTTGCAACACTTTGCTCCCCTTCTTCCTCCAGGGACCATTGCAGTTCAGACAGACAACATGTCCGTAGTCTGGTACATAAACAAGCAAGGGGAACCAGGTCTTACCAACTATGCAGAGGCCATGAGAATTTGGCAATGGGCAGAGTCCACCGGTCGCTTTCTGATCCCAACGCACATCCCGGGGTCATCCAACGTCATAGCCGACAGGCTGAGCAGGGCAATACTATTGCCTCACGAGTGGTCCCTCAATCAGTCAGTTGCGAGAAGGATTTTTTCGCAAATGGGGCCAGTCTACCTGCGATCTGTTTGCGTCTCCAATGAACGCCAAATGCAGGAGCTACTTTGCCCTATTACCCTCCAGGGAAGTCCCCAGGACGCTGGTGCACGATTGGTCTCCTATATGCTTTTCCTCCATTTCCCTGATTGCAAAGTTTCTACAGAAAGCCAACAACCTTCAGAGGACTATTATTCTCATTGCTCCGTTCTGGCCTCGTCAAATTTGGTTCCCCTTTCTATTGCATCACGGGACCTTGGATGCTGGACCCAGAGCCAGATCTACTGACTCACTCGTCAGGAGTTCCTCACCCATCTCTAGAATCTCTCCATCTAGCAGCTTGGCTGCTCCCTTCTAGCCAGGTCGGTTCCACTTTCTTTTCAAGATATTTTAGTAGCTTCTCATAAAGTTTCCACTACTAAGACTTACACCAGTAAGTGGAAACGCTTTGTCTTTGGAGTCACATCATTTGGACCCTGTTAGAGCTCCGTTAAACAAGGTTTTAGAGTTCTTGACTGAACTATTTCATGAAGGAGCTTCCCCGGCTACTTTAAGAGTACAGTTAGCTGCCATTTCTAACTTTCATGTAGAGGAATGTGGTGCGCCTATTATGGCTCACAGACTGTCTAAAGCCTTTTTAAAAGGTTCTTTTTATATCAGACCACCAGTCAGAAGTCCGACATCACCGTGGAATTTAAACCTGTTGCTCTCTAAATTGATGTTGCCACCCTTTGAACCAGCCTCAAGTTGCACATTGAAATTTTTGTCATGGAAAACTTTATTTCTAGTGGCCATTACATCTGCTAGGCAGTGTCTGAGCTTCAGGCCCTTTCTGTCAAGCATCCTTATTTAATATTTCATTCTGACAGAGTATCCCTACGCACTAATCCATCCTTTCTTCCCAAAGTTTGTTCTTCTAGTAATATTAATCAGTCCATTGAACTACCCACCTTCTTTAAGAACCACTCTAATAAATTGGAGTATATGTTGCACAAACTGGACGTCCATAGACAACTCAGATTTTATTTGGATAGAACAAAAGATCACAGGAAATCTGATCAACTATTTGTAGCCTTTGCTGACAGCAGAAAGGGTCTTGCAGTTCTGAAACAAACTCTTTCTAAATGGCTAACTGACTGTATCACATATGTTTATGAAGCCTCTGATCAAACACTATCAACAAAACCCAAAGGACATTCAACCAGATCAGTTTCTACATCTTTGGCTCATGCAGCTCGCTACCACTAGACACTATTTGTGCGGCTGCTACTTGGGCTAAACCACATACATTTATATCTCATTACAAAGTGGACAGGGTTTCTAGGGATAGGGCAACCTTTGGTTCCACTGTGCTCAAGAACGTTCTCCTTGAGTTCCTCAGGGTTATGGAGCTAGGGAACCCATGTGTAAGAACAAAGGCGAGACTGAACACTCTCACATAAAGAAGTTATGTCCTTACCATAACGTTCCATGTGGAGTGTTCATCTCGCCTTGGTTATTACACTCCCACCCTTCCCACCCTTAGGAAGAACGTTCGATTTGGTGTCTGGTCTGGAGTATTCTCCTTCTGCTGTTGCAGTATTAGTGTTACTATCATACCTTTGGTATGTTTGTATATATGTACTTTTATGTATATAGTTTGGATGTGTGCGTGCTTTATGTCTGGTTTGCTTGCAAACTAGATCTGAGGTAAAGGCAGAGGGGGATTGTGGGTATTAGATGTCCTCGAGCTTCTTCTCGATGCAGAGCTTGCAGTCGGCCGGAGCCGAGGTTCGGCTCCGAACCCATGTGTAATAACCAAGGCGAGATGAACACTCCACATGGAACGTTATGGTAAGGACATAACTTCTTTTTTCTTACAGTAGCTTTCTCCCTCCTCTTTCCTTCCTCAAAACACTTTTCCAGACATTAATGACCTGAAGTAGGACATATGCTTTAGAGTCTCTCACAAGTCCAACAAATTCTGAAAAAGTCCAATATTTCCAGGTGTTCTTGTTCTGTCAAATTTCACAAGTACAATTATTGCATTGTAATCCCATATTAAGTTACTGGTTTTATTATTGTTCCTTTCCAAAATATTTCCAGCGTATTCTTGATTCTTCTAAGCTTCTCTCATGCTCCCTTCCTTCTCTCCAACATTTTCAGTTGAAAATTTTGAAAATGTTTCACAGGTACAGTCCTTCTGTGGTCTTTATTACCAGAAGAACAAGAAGCAGAATCTCCTTCTGTTTCACAGCTTACTTTTTGTTGACCAAACTTTTTCATTTCCTCCTTAGCATGTACTTCATCAAAAAGTGATTTTGTCCCTCTAGGGAAGAGTACCTTGAAGACCGCTGGGCACAGCAGTTTGAGTCTCACACCTGCATTTCGACATTCCCTGAATAATGGAGTAAATTTGCTCTTCTTTGTGGTGTACAATGATTAATCATTCTCCACAAAGACTGCTATCTTCCACTTTTATTACTTTTCCTTTCTGCCACAGTTTTGTCAGAATCAACTCCTGCTGGCAGGATTGCATCTTTTCTATCAAAGGTCTAAGCTGCTTTCTTATAGCCAAGTTTGGAGCATACATACAATGTGCCTTTATAAGCTCCTGCTATGGAATACCAGTCCAGTTGCTTACTTGTGCTTTCATAAAATTAATGCAGTCTATTCATTCCAGCTTCTCTGATATAGCTGAAAACCTCTCAGGTTTTCCCTGTGTATTCTGTCCTTTTAATTCTATTATTTTTTGAAACATCTCTTCCTGAACAGTCTCATATTTAGCCAGCCTTTTCTTCATTTTGACCTCTGATTTTTGCAGCTTTATCATAGGTTGGAACTAGGCTATCAGCCCTAGGGCCTATATAAGCCTAGCCATAACAATTACTTGGATATGGATATTTCTTCCCACAATACTTACTTCACTGGACCCCTGTCTAGCAGGGCGACTGACATGATCCCCAGGGTGAATTTCTTATCTCCCATTCAATTGTCAAGGTTCCTTTTGAAGAGGGCCAAGGAGGCGCTCTGCTTGACATGTATGTGCAGTCTATTCCAGAGTCTGCGGAGTCTCTGTGTCAGGAACCTATCCCTCCAGCATGTTTTATTCATCGTAATAACAAAGTTTAGATCCCTGGAGCATGTGGCTCTGAAGGATTGGGATTTCTTTAAGTGGAGCAACAGCTCAGGGTTTGACATGCCCTTGTATGTTAAGTAGAGATCGCCTCTGAGTAGAAGATGTGCCACAGAGTATAGCTGGAGTTTTTTTTAGACGGTCAGTATAGGGCATCTGCTTTAGGCCTGTGAGTCTTTGTGAGGTATTTCTGCGATCTTTCCAGCTGTTGCAGATGTCTTGTGAGGTACATACCAAACGGGGTGTTGTACTCTATAATGGGTCTAATGAGGGATGAGTACAGTGGGACAATGACCTCCTTTTTTTGGATGAAAAGCCCTTAGTGATGAGGTGTGCCACATAGAGGGATTTCCTTACTGTTGTGGCGAATTGGTTATCGAAGGTGAGACCACTGTCCACCTGTGTCCCGAAGTCTCTCATCACACTTTTCAGTGTTTAGTGTACTGCCACCTATGTGGTAATTCATGGGTACATGTTTTTCCCCGAAGGGAATAACTATACATTTCTTGGCATTAAGCTTGAGCCCATGGCTCTGGCACCAAGCATCTGTTTATGTAAGGCCCTTTTGTAGAATATCCACATCATTTGGGGATTCAGTAATGGCTCCCAGTTTGCAGTCATCTGCGAACTTTGTTACCCAGAGTTCCTTAGTGTTGGCCTGTACTTCAGAGAAGTAGATGCCAAACAAGAGAGGTCCCAGGACTGAACCCTGAGGTACTCCACTTGTCTGGAGCTGGATTTGGAGTCGGCTACTTTTACAGTCTGGGTTCTGTCAATAAGCCAGTTGGCAACCCATCAAGTGACGTAGGGTTTTATGCCCTGCTTAGTAAGTTTATCTATGATTCCAGAGTGGGGGATGGTGTTGAAGGCCTTGGGCGAGGTCCGGATAGGCTGTGTGGACCCACCTTACCCTCGTCCACAGCTCTGGAGACTGATTCAGTCAGGTTCAGGAGACAAGATCGGCCCTTCACAAACCCAAACTGGGTGGGGTCCAGTGTTTGAAGGTTACCAATGTCTTTGTTTATAAGTTCCATAATAATGCGTTCCATGCCCTTGCAGATCAGGCTCGTCAGACTGATGGGACGGTAGTTTCGGGGATCCAAGGTGGTTTCTCCCTTGTGGAGTGGGATAACTGTAGCTGTGCACCACTCAGTGGGCACGAAGCCTGAGGTGAGGCTATGATTAAACATGACATTTTGGTGAGGTGCCAATTCATTTTGTAGTTCATGTAGTACACAGCCCGGGATGTCATCTGGTCCCATGGATGCTGTATTCTTAGCTTTGGAGAGTGCGGTTTCTACATGTGTGGCCATTATTACTGGAATTTGGCAATCTTTCGGTATTGAGATCAGCCGTTTAGGGGGGTGAAGTCGGCACTAAATCGATCTGCCAGGATATTGGCAATATCCTTGGGATCAGTATATTTAATGCCATTCTGTTGTAGCTCAGAGCATATCTGAGCATTGCCATTTAGATTTTTGACATAACTATAGAATGCCTGGTGGTTCTTTTTGGAATCTTTGGCAATTTTATTTTCGTAACTAGCTTTGGAGGATTTTATGAGGGATCTCAGCTTCTTACTAAGGCTGCTAAGGGAGGTTTTTTGCATCCTGGGATTTTCCTCTTTTCTGCAACTGTTTCTTTCTTCTGTTGTATAGTTTGTTTATGGCAGGGGACCACCATATTGGCTTCCTTTTGTTGGAGGAAAGCATCTTGGTTCTATTTGGGATGGCATGGTTCATATATGAGTGGATGTGCTCGTACAGTGCCTTAGTGTAGGATTCAGCAGTTGAAATTTCAGCTCCCATCTGCATGGGTGTCATGAAGTTTGTCACTTCTGACTTGAGTAGCATGAAGTTGGCTTTGGAGAAGTTCTTTACGGAGGTTTCCTTACTGGGGGGTGGGGGTAGGATGTGGATGTCAAGGGTGATTTTCTTATGGTCAGACTAGACCAATGAGGGGGGGTGACCACTGGTTTGTGAAGCATCTATCTCCCATGTTGGTAATGACTAGGTTTAGGATATTGGAGCCCCTGGTGAGGCAATGGATTAGTTGATCCAGGGCATTGGAATTTATGAATTCCAAGAACCGTTGGGAAAAGGTGTTGGTACCTGAGTAGTTTTCCCAGTTAATGGCAGGGTAGTTGAGATCACCCAGTGTTTGATTGTATCTTAATATTTTCCAGTATGTTTAGAAAGATGTAGTGAACATCTTGGGGCATGGTGGGGAATCTGTAGCTAGCTGCAGTTTGGATTGCAGTCTTACCTAGTGTTAGTTGCACCTGGAGAATTTCAGATGCATTGTGTTGGGCAACTAGCCTGGAGGTGTGAATATCCTTGGTGAATATGGACACTCCTGCACATTTAGTGTTTCGGTCTTGGTTTGGTGGCCGAAAAGTTTGGTAAGAGTTGTAGCCTGGTATTGCAGGGGTGCTGTCTGGAGCCTCATCTGAATGCAACTCTAAAGCTTCTTCCATTTTTTTTTCCAGCCTTTTGTTGTTTTTGTTGATATACTCCATCTGTGTTGTCTTTATTTTAACAAAGTCTGTATGCAGTTGTCTTATATCTCCCTGTACGTTATTGGAAGTCATGTCTGAAGGTTGCATTGCTTTTTGCTGAATAGCTGCAGAATTTTCTCCGGTCAGTGTCACTTCCTCACTTTTTGTGGCTGATTTTTTTCCAGGTCTTTTGTACTTCTTTATTCCTGGCATCCAGGCTATATGCTTACTAGCCATTTACTGAAATTTATTCATAAACACAAGTCTACTGGCCTTCTATGACTTTCTGTTTTCACACTGGGAGAGCTAGAAATAAGAAGAGATTTTTATAAGGACTGTCATTTCGTATGTTTAGTTTTAATAGCACTAACATACTCTTCCCCACACTCTTCTTGAGGTGTCAAAACTAACACTGTAATCCAACAGTTGTTAGCACTTCAGATAACTTGTTCTGCTACTCCCAGATCAGTGTCTGCAGCAGTAGTAAGATATGCTGCTGTTATCCTAAGTGGTGGAGAAATGTGCAAATGTGCTTGCTGTTTTTGCGCAAAAGTATTTTACAAGTACAGTACAAAAACAAAATTACAACTATTTGTTCTTTCTTGAATTTGTGGTAGATTTTTTTTAATTGAAACAGAAATGCCTTCATACATTATTTTCCCACTTCTGTTGCACTGGTGTCACTTGATTTATATTGCATCATGCTGACCACTTCATCTAAACCCTAATCCTTGAGCCTATCCGTAGTCCTGTGCATGTGTAACTCTATCTGTAAAACTGTTGCAGTTCTGAAAATAATATTTATCAGTGGAGTATTATACAAAATACATAGCTGTCAGGGTTGCTGTCTTTTTTAGATACCCAGAATGGAATGATTGTGCTGAAACTTGTGATTAATTGCAGGGCAAGCCATGTCATCATAAAATGAAAAATGTTTAATCTGATGTAGTAAATCTTCATTCGTTCCTTACTGATAGGACTTTGGTTCTGTCCTCAGAACCGACCCCGCCAATACCCAAGCTTGCGGCAGCCAAAAACTCTCGAGCTAAGTCCTACCCATAGTACCCTTTCTCCTTCTCTTCAGATTTCATTTGTCGCATACTTTTCAAGACGTGCCAAGCCATCTCTCTCAGCTAAGTGATAGATTTTTTGGTATTTTTTCATATCTTCCTTGAATTTACTTGTATTTTGTACCCTTTCTTACAATTATATATTATTCTTATCTGTGACCTTTATTCTTCTCCTACCCATTTTTTTGGTAGTTTAAGTACCGTTGGTACAGCCCCTCCCTTACCCTTGTGATAATCCTGTTACCATAGTTGATATTTCCTTTCCCTCTCCCCCATTCTTATTACCATAGTTGATATTTCCTTGCCATCTCCCACTTTCTTAAAAGAAAAAAAAAAAAAAAAATTAAAAATAATAAATATATCTATATATATATATATATATATATATATATATATATATATATATATATATATATACACACACAAACACATACACTTCTGTGTATGTATGTATGTGTGTGTATGTATATATATATATATATATATATATATGTGTGTGTGTATATTATTTATATTTTTTATGTATTCCTCTCTCTTCTGTGGATTTTCTGTTTGTATCTGTTTTTCTATAACTTGCTACCTTAAATATGCCTGACAAAAAGGAACAAATGGATTTAAGCAATGTGAGAAGTGTGGGTGGAAAATGCTCAATTCGGACAGACAATGTGTCTCTGCTGCCTTAAAGTCAATCTACTTGTGACTTGTGTAAAAGTTTTAGTTCTCACACTCTTGCTGAGTGCAAGAACAAACTCATTCTTAAGGCCTTGCTAAAAAAACTTTTTTCGGTTCCCCTTTCTGAGGCGGAGATCTCACCACCTCCCAGAAAAGATAAGAAAAAGTAAAGCCATTCGGTTCCTACCTCTCTGACTTCTAGAGAACTGAAGCACTCAGACCATTTCTGAACTGAAAATGGCAAAGTTGTTTGCACTGACAATTTTGGCTCCAGCACCTATGACTAGTTTCTATGGTGCTGAAGCCGTTGGCAACCATTGAACTGACAATTTCTACACCTGCTTCGGTACCAACTATATCCTCTGTACCAGACACAATCTTGGCACCGATATTGGCTCCATCCTCAGAGTCGTAGTCTGAAATTTTGCCTAGGACCAGATAGTCACCAACTATAGAACCCTGCCGTGGACAATAATACTTTTCTGGAAAGACCAGACTCTCTCTCTCTCTCTTCTGGTGTGTCTACATGGTCCACCAGGAGTCTTTCTGAACTTTTGGCAGCTAGAGGAATTCCAACCCAACCAAGACTTCCCTCCCACCTGGAGCCAAAGTTTTCTCTGCACAGTCTCCAGCATATCCTCCTTCAACCTCTTTCCAGACTTTGGAGCCCCCCCCCCCACACCGTTCTGATGTCTACCCCAGTGCTTATGCCTGCGGTTCTTGTGATGATTCCCTTCATGGTTCCAGAGCCTGCCCTCTGGACTCCGCTCCTTTTGGAGCCAATCCACCCTTGGGACTGTGACTGTTCTGTCGGCACCGTGACTCCTTGTTCGGTGCTGATTTTTTCTATGGTGCCGTGTACGACTATTCCGGCAGTTCCTGGTTTTCTCGGGACTCCTATCCTGGTGGTGGGCTCGTTGGAGTGTGCTGTGTCCCTGGTTCCGAGGTTGTCCCTCTCTGTTCCGGGCTCCCATCCCTCTTTGGGTGGGCCTGCCTTCCAGGTGATGGAGAGGTCTCTTGCTTCTGCAAGTATGCAGTCGGCACCTCCAGTGTCAGAACCTGATCTCTCTCTCTCTCTCTTCTCTAGCATGAAGTTTATGCAGCCCACTATGCAGGGACTTCGAGCATGGGAGCAGTAAGAGACCCTGCTCCAGGGCAGACGCTCTTCTGAGTCCTCCTCAGAAGACCCCACTGAGGAGCCACCTCGAAAGAGAACGTGCAAGAGGAAGCACATCGGATCCCCTGAGGAATCTTTCACCAAAGATATGGATTTTGATCAGGGAGAAGGGTCCCCATGATTGTCCCCTGAAGACGTCTCCTTTGGGAACATACTGGAGATCCTAAAACAGAGGGGCAGCTGGAAGCCCATCAACCCTTCTACTGAGGAATCTGTATTCTTGCAAGCCCTTTCTTGCCTGACCCTCTACTTCTTGGGTGACCCCACCTGCAGATGAACTAATTAAGCTCATTGTGCATCATGCCTGGAAGGCCCCTGACAACGTTGAGCCGATTCACCGGAGGCCTGATAAGATTCTTTCCCCACCAGAAAACCACCCCCATTGAAGCAAAGGTTTGACAAGTAGACTCCATGGTTGTGGTGGCAGCCACCAAGTAAGAACTTGCGGAAGAAATTTCGACTGCCCATCCTCCGAACAGGGAGTCTCTGAGAAAGACAGATTGGGAAAGCAGACATGTGCTTCAGCAACATTTGCTATATGGTCTCTGAATTACATGGCACATTTCACATGTCTCCAGAGGGACCTGATTTCAGAACTTTCTAGGGGGGCAGCTAGAGCAGCCACTTCAGGCGTTGTCATGAGATGTCATGCCTGGATGAGCTTATGTGACTTTTGCGGACCCCTTCAAGTCTTCCTTCTTCAATGCCCCCTCTTGATGAGTCTTCCTTATTTTGCCCTAAAGTTAAGGACACATTAGTCGGGTGTGAGAAAGACGGAAAGGTCCTGTCTGCTGTGGGCATACATTTTTCAGCTCCTCAATGATCCTACTCCAGGAATCAGAGGGGCGGAAAGATGTGGTTAAAGAAATCCCAAGGACCTTTCTGTGTCACATGTGGCGAGCAATGCCCCCAGGGCATAGGGGGAAACTCATCTGGGAGATGCCCCTATCGTGGCATGGGGGGCGCAAAACCAGGTTTCCAGAGATTCCTTCTGTGATCAACCCTATCAGTGTTCCTGAAGAGCGGCCCGATTGCTTTCCTCTGGAAGCAGTTGGGAGACGTTTTTCCCTGCACCACTTGGCCTGGCAATCAATAACTTCAGACTCCTGGTTGCAGAGGATTATGACCAGAGGATACCATATTCCCTTTGACCTTTATCCCAAGCCTCTAAGGCGAGTCTCCGACGTCCCACCCAGTCAGGAAGGTGCAGCAGCACTAGAAGTTCAAAAGCTGCTAGAAAAAGAGTCATCCAGGTAGTCCCACCAGACCAAATAGGATCCGGTTTTTACTCTAGATTCTTTTTAGTGCCAAAAATGACAGGGGACTGCCGACCAATTTTGGCTGTCAGTATTATAAACAAGTTTGTCAGACAAGAAAAATTTCAGATGGTCACGTTTCAGTCCATTACTGGAGAAGGATTACCACATAAAAATGGACAAACGGTCCAGAAGATGCCTCCACTTCCGCCTGGGAGTCGATTATTACCAATTTCAGGTACTGCCCTTTGGTCTCTCACAGCCACCGAGTGTTCAGCAAATGCATGGCAGTAGTACTAGCTCACCTCAGACTACAAGGATTCTGTGCATGTCCATACCTAGACGATTGGCTCCTCACTGCTCCAACCAGGAGTCCACTGCTTCAAGCCATGTCATACACTCAAGGCCTGGTAGAAAGACTGGGAATCCCTTTAAACTTAGGAAAATCGAACCTGGTACCGACTCAAACCTTAGAGTTCATTGGGGCAGTGTTCCACACAATCTTTTGCTGAGTTGCCCTACTTCTTCACAGGCTGCTAAAACTGAGAGTTCAACTTCAGATAATACTTTCTCAAGACCTAGTCCTAGCCAGACGGGTTCTACAACTGCTGGGCTCCATGGCGGCTATAATTCCACTGGTCCATCTTGCAAGGTTCCATATGATGCTACAGCAATGGCTCCTATCTTCTCAAAGGTCTCTTCTCACACATCCAGTTTCTCACCTGATTCACATAACAATTTGATGCAAGCAGGGGTTGAGTTGGTGGATGAAGCCAGAGGAGGAGTTGACCTTTTTCACCCTCCCAGGCCAAAGCCACAGTGACCACAGACGCTTCCCTGATGGGGTGGGGCATTTTCAAGGAAGGATCATCCAAGGCACTTGGTCCCCCATAGAGGCCAAATTGCACGTCAGTGTCCTAGAACTGCAGGTGGTACTCTTAGCATTGTAGGCATTCCAAACAACTCTCCCGTCCAGGACAAGTGCCATCCAGTCAGACAATATGTCAGTGGTCTGGTACATCAACAGGCAAGGTGGAACCAGATCCTATCCCTTATGCAGGGAAGCCCTAAGAGTGTGGCAATCGGCCATAGATTCCAACCGCTTTCTATTAGTAATGCACATTCCTGGGAATTCCAGTCTGATTGCAGACAAACTGAGCAGGAACATTCTGATGCCTCACAAGTGGTCTCTCAACCCTGTAGTAGCACCTCAAATTTTTTGTCCTTGGAGCCAGCTTTGCTGTGCCCTATTTGCCTCCCTCTTCAACCACAAATGCAGTAGCAGCTTCACCCTAATCCCTCCCCACAGGGGGAGTCACCGAGAGATGCTCTGATTCACGTTTAGCCCCCGGGTCTATTGTATGCCTTTCCACCCATTCCACTTTTGCCACAGTTCCTGAAGAAAGCGCAATGGCTGAGAAGCAAAATCATCCTCATTGCTCCTTGCTGGCCCCGCCAAGTTTGGTTCCCCTTCCTTTGACCTCATTTGGTTCACCGCCAGTGGACCCTGGATCCATTCCCGGGACTCCTATCTCACCCACAGTGGCTGGTTCATCCCAACCTTCACAACCTCAAGCTGACAGCTTGGTATCTCCACTTCTGTTGATTGCCAGGCAAATACACTTATCTTCCCCAGTCCAAAAAAATTCTTCTGGCTTCCCATAACCCTTCCACCAGGAAAATTTATCACAGCAAATGGGTCAGATTTACAGTTTGGGCTAATGAACAAGGACTTCGACCCCTTTTCAGTACCGGTCCATAAAGTTTTAGAATACCTGTCTACCCTACTTCATGCAGGAGGCTCAGCCTGTATTATTACAGTTCAACTGGTGGCTATCGCCAGCTTCCATAATAGTTTAAACGATTCCTCATTAATGTGTCATTGTCCTTGCAAAACCTTTATGAAAGGAAGTACATACCTCAAACCACCTGTTAGACCCCAACTGAACCATGAAATTTGACTTTAGTCCTACAAGATTTGACCTGCTCACCCTCTGAACCTTCCGTCTCATGTGACATAAAGTTTTTATCCTGGAAAACCTTATTCATAGTGGCTGTCACCTCAGCCAGGAGGGTATCAGAACTGCATGCCTTGTGTGTCAACTGACTTTACTTGATTTTCCACAAAGAAAGAGCATCACTTTGTACTAACCCTTTCTTTTTGCCCAAAGTTATCTCAAAAACAAGTCTCAACCAGTCCATTGATTTAGCAGTCTTTTTTCCTGAATTTTCCAACAGAGGTGACTACCAATTACACATGCTGGATGTACATAATCAGCTTTGTTTTTACTTGGACAGAACAAAACCCTTCTGAAAGTTGGACCAACTGTGTTTATAGCCTTTTCAGGTCCCAGACTGGGGAAAGCTGTCTCCAAAGTCACCTTGTCTAAATGGTTAAGAGATTGAACAAGTTATCTTTGCCTCCTAGAATCAAGGCTCATTCCACCAGATCAATGGCCACATCAGTGGCATTTCATTCCAGAGCCTCTATGGTTATATTTGCCCAGCGGCCACTTGGGCAGACCCCCATACCATTATCACTCATTAGAAATTGGATATGGCCTCCAGGGGAAGAGCATCTTTTGGCTCAATGGTGCTCAGGAATATCCTTCCATAGGGCCACCCAGGACACAAGTAGCTGGGGAATCGGTCCTATCAGTAAGGAACGAATGAAGATTTACAGCATCAGATAAAGAATTTGTCTTACCATAACGTTCCATTTGTGTTGTAGATCTTCATTCATTCCTTACACCACACCTTCAGTCCCCCTGCCTAATGAATTCTGGTGGATCATTTGTTCCTGTCTGCCTGATAAGGTATTTGCTTAGATAGGGCCTCCATTGTCTCAGTTATCTCTGTTATTTCCACTGTCTTATACTGGGAGGGCAAACTCAATCTGAAGAGAAGGAGAAGAGGGGCACTATGGGTAGGGCTTAGCTTGGGAGTTTTTGGCTGGCGTGAGCTGGTGTATTGGCCGGGTTGGTTCTGAGGATGAAACCGAAGTCCTATCAGTAAGGAATGAATGAAGATATAAAACACAGATGGAACGTTATGGTAAGACATAACTTCTTTTTTTCATTTTATTGCAACACTACAGACGATGTACAATGTTAGTTATATTATGTTGTATATTAATATGACTTAAATGCAGTACCTAAGATTTCTGTGACTTTTACAGAAGAGTCAGAAACTATATTTAATTGTAAAATATCAACACATTTACATTTTTTCATGCCATCAGTCAGGACAGAACTGCAGCTGCTGATCTCCTGACATCAGCAAGACTAATTGCCTGTCTAAGATTGTCAGCAGTACCTGACAAATATCCTGACTGAAAACTTTAACATTGTGCCAGTATTCCTAATGAATGGATTACCACCACTTTTGTCTGATCAAGGTACAAAAGCTTTACTTTCCCAGGATTGTACATATAATGTGTGACATAAGCTCATAAGCGTGTGGGTATATAGTTGGATGTATGAGCATAATTCCTCATATTATCTTGCCACCAGCTTAAACGCAAGTCACATATCCGTGAGACTAATTGTTGTTTGGCCATTGGTATCATTGGTTTGAGTAAACATATTATAAGTGCCCCATTTAGTAACCTTTCTTTTACCTTTCCCTTTCTGAAATGCTTTGCTTACCCAGTAATAGATGGCACATAGTTGGGGTAGGTGCAGTAGGCAAATCCTCTAGAAAGATTTGCATAACCATTGTCCTTTCTGCTTAGTGATGGAATGCGACTACAAGGCAGCCTGTTCCATGCGCCAGTCTTTTTGGACCCAGGATGTTGCAATCCCATTTATCTTCACTCAGCAGTTTTCTGAAGATCCAGTGTATGAAATGCTTGGCTCACTTCAAGATGGCGGATCCCACTTCCCCAGACATACCTTTACCACTTAAGAAAAAGCTAAAAAGACCTAGGCCAGGAGACTCAGTTTACTCTTTCTGCTTCAGACATACCTGCTGATGTTTCAGAACCCAGTGTATGTCCAAATCCATCTCAGATGCACTTTTCCGAGACCCTGCAGGAATCTGGTATGGTGTTGGAGGATTGTTGACTGAAAAAAACACAGAAAAAGCTGAACCACTAATTATCATCTTGGAGGGCCCAGAGGACTTTCCAAAATTACTAGGCAGGAGATCCAGGGTAAAGTTATTAAAGTATGTCAGAGAACTGAACCCACTACGCTTTGTTCAGGCAGATGTCATGCAAAGATGCACCAAAAAATGGGTCTATATCACAACATCGAAGTGTAAAAACTTTGAATGTCATAACATCGAACCTAAAACAGCGAAAGCTAAAAACCCCGAAGACTAAGAACAGCAATTTTTTTTCCCAGGGGAAAAGAAATCTCTGTTCCAGTACACAACACGAAACACACAAACACTACAAACTATGTCTTATGTGGGGGCTTTGCCCTCCACACCCCCCTACTTAAATATACCAACTCCGAGATCGCACCTTAGTGGAGGAAGTAGCAAAGCCGCAGAAACGGCCCAACAAATTCTTTCCCTGGGAAAGAATTCGGTATTCCCAGCTTTCGATGTTTCCGGTTCGATGTTATAACATTCTAAGTTTTTACACTTCAGTGTTATGATATAGATCCCCAAAAAACTAAGTGTAACTTTTCCTGGAGAGAAGGAATGAATAGACTTTTCTCAAGGTTTGTTAAATGCCATTTTGGCCCTGAAGTTTCCTTCCCAGGCCCCTCCTTCCACACTTCAAAAGATTGCTGTGGATTCATTATCCTCTGAAGTTGAGGAGGCTTTTGATTCTGACCATTTTCTGGCCCATTCCTCTTAAATCTGTTCAGCTGAACAAGTCTGTTCTCATGATTATTCCCCTTCTCCTGCCTCTTGTGTGGAAGAAGCTTCTTTTGGAGAGAAAATATTAAATTGATGAAACATTTGATTGGAAGTCTGTACAGATTACAGAGATCTAAAAAATATACTACAACCTCTTGGAAATGGGCACCTCTACCCCTTCCCCAGTTCTTCCTGTTGTTGTGGCTGCCTTGGATGTCTTTCAGTTAATTCCAGCTGCCTCTTGTTCCTAGCAGGCCAGACAGATTTTATAAAGTCCCTTATGATCTCAAGCTCTTGTTTAAAAATCCTGTGGCAAACCCTTTCTGCAGATTTTCTCTCTCTCTTCTGATAAACCTTATCAACTTGTTCCCAATGCTAATGCCCTCCCTTCAGACAAACCAAGCAGGACTGTGGCTGGGGGGTGGTAAAAAAGGTTTATACCTCCTCTATATTGGCATTTAACGCTGTCATTTTCCAATCCCAAATAACCAAGTATTTTATTTCTGTCCTCAGTTCCTTAAACAAGGTACTGGTGGAATCACAGTAAACCAGTTTTATACAGATAATGGTCCTTACGTAAGTAGGTTACACAAGTAGCTAGATGTGCATTTAGTCTAGTTATTGTGCTGTAGAGGCCTTGTCCAGAGCAGGTGGTGCTGGCTTTGTCATCCACATTTACGTATGGTTGAAAAATCAACTTATACCAAAAGACTTTAAAGCTAAAATTATAGATTCCTTTTCAGACAGTAACCTCCTGTTTGGCCCATAAGCAACTAATATTTTCAAAACTCTCCGAAAACAGGGAAAAACAATGAAGGACTGCAGGCAGCTTTTATTAACCTCAGTGACTAGGTAACAGAGGAATTATCCAACCAAACACACCTGTCTTGTTTGGAGTGATACTAGGCCCAGCCCGAAACACAGGAATGCCCCCAGAAGAAGATTTCCAGAGAAACCACAGAGAGATTCCTGTTTGCCTTTTGTCGAACCCAGATTTTTCCGTACTTAGATGACCTGTTAATCCAAGCCACATCACCACATATAATTTTGCAACACTTCCAGCTCAGCGTCAGTCTCTTCTCACAGTTGAAGTTCATGATCAGATCAAGAAGTCCTTCCTGTAGCCAACTAAGGACCTAATTTTTCTGGACTGCAGAATGGGCACCAGAAGGATGGAGGTCTGCTTACTTCAGGGAAAAAGTACAGAGCCTTACAGATTACTTTCACAGTTTTACCTCCCTTAGCCAATGCTCGGCCAGGAACATACTGAGAGTCCTGGTATTCGTGGCAACAGCTTTCCCAATGCTCCCTCTTGGTGTACTGCATATGAGAAAAATCCAGTGGTACCTGAAAAGCAGTCTCACACTCTAAACTTTGTAATTCCTCTCAGTTTGCTTTAGGAGAGAAGTCTGATGGTGGAAAGACCAGGTGAAACTCAACCCACAAGTTCCCTTCACCTTTTTAGTCTTATTTTGCAAAATGTACACAGATGCCTCAGACATGGCATGGATGGCCTTGACAGGACACAGCGAGTGCAGGGCAGATGGCAGCCAAAACTACTAAAGGAACACATCAGCATGAAGGAGATGCAGGCTTTCATCCAGGCTCTTCAAGAATTTTCTCATATCTGGAGAGCAGGTTCCCTGTGAGTATTCACAGCCAGCAACAGTCCTGTGGTACATAAGATGGAGGAGCCAGGTCTTACCAACTGTGCAGATTAGCACAGACCACCTGGGACTTTGCCACCCAGAAAAACATGTTGCTGATAGCCATATACATCCCATCACAGGACAGAGTGTTGGCCAACAAATTAAGTAGGACCTTGGGGGATCCTCACAAATGGACCGTATACATGCTTGTTTGCCTGGACATCCTTTACTGAAGGGACACCTCAGACCTGTTTGTATCACAGACCAACAGCTTTCCCTCTTTTTCACCAGAGGCCCTTGCTTCTCAGCCTGGAGGACAGATGCTTTCACCTTACAGTGGACAGGGAGATTCCTCAACACCTTCTCTTCACTACCTCTCATCCCAAGGGTTCTTCTAAAGTCAAAGAAAGAAAAGCCAGAACTTTAGCTGGTGATCCCCTTTTGGCTAAGACAACACTGGTTTCCTTTTTTTCATCTATTCAGAGACAACTCCTACAAACCAATCTCATCACACAGCAGAAAGAGTCACTAACCTCACCCCAACCTGTCATCTCTAGACCAAACCCTGTTGATGAGAGGATATTCCTTCATGCACCACTTTTTCTGATGATGTAACTATTCTCCAAGAAGCCAGGAGAACCATCACTCGAAAATTGGTTTTAGCCAAATGGAAGACATTTTCCTTTTGGTGCCACAGGAATGGGACAGGACTACAACAAGTCAGAGGTACCTTCCACACTAAAATATCTGTGTAACTCAGTACAGATCTGACCTACTCTTCCATCAAAGTCCACCTGTCAACCACCTCTGTTTGCTTACCCCTCAGTCCTCTACTTTTGTCAAGACCTGAGGGGCAAGTTATCCCTTAAAGGTGGGTGCTGCATCTTAGACCACCAAAGAAGCCCATAACCCCCCTATTTAGGATGTCAGCTTCATCATGGAAAAGCTTACTTTATCTCCTTTTGAGCTAGCAGGTTAACTTCTAAGCTAGAAGTTTCAGAGCTTCATGCTCTCATGGCTAGTCCCTCATTCAAGTCTAAAGCAGTGAGTGCGCGCGCTCTCACAACCAGGCTGAAAATTTTCCTACATTCTTTCCCAACCCCAGAACTGGGCGGAAAGTCTGCTACACACTCTAGATGTTCAAAGACATCTTAAGATTCTATTAGGACAAAAACAGATTCATTCGAAAATCTGAACGTTTTCTTTCATGAACTCGAAACTTGGTCAACCAGTAGCCAAGCAAACAATTGTAAGCTGGATCTCTAAGGCCATCTCTTTTCGTTATTCTCTACATGGCAAGTACTTGTCCTTGTGGCCTTGAGTTCATTCTACCAGGGCTCTAGAATCATGCGGGGCCTTCTATGTAGGGATGGATGGAAGCTGCACCTAGTCTTTTGTACACACCTTCAGTAAACACTACCAAATGTATTGCTTTTCGAGACCCAGCTCTGCCTTTGCTAGGTCATTCCTTTTGGACAGTTCTCCAACTTAACCAACCAATCACCCTTACGCTCCCTTCAGCTCTTGGAATGACTCATTGATTAGGAATCCTGCAACAGTGATTTCAGTAAGGCCACAGTGCAGTCATGTAAGAACTTGCCATAACAGTAGATGTCCTACTGATCACTGTTGTGGTATTCCTTCCCACTCCCTTTCCCCTTCACCTTTATTTTCTAGTGTCTCTGTCTCTGTCCCCATTCTGTGGATAGCATCCTTGAACTGAGGGGCTTCCTTACCATTTTGTGCTGTGCCCCTCTGAGTTGACCAGTCTTACTGTAAGGGGTCTTCATGCCACTGGCTTAGAAATAGTCTGAGCAGTTACATTCACGTTTGTCTATATACACCTGTGCATACAAGCTTAGGTCACATGTCAGATGTACAATCCTTGGAAGGTAAAGCATTCACTCCCTGGTCAGACATCAGAGGTGATAACCCATTGAATATGAATAATGCAACAGTGATAAGTAGGGCATCTCCTGTTATAAGTTCTTACACAACTGTTGTTCTGTGTCTGTGGCATGTTATGCAGGCAGAGACAAATTCCTGTGCAGAATGTTTAGAAGTTGAGCTTAAAAACAAGTATATGGCTTTCCCTTCCTTTGATTACAAGACAAGGCAATGAAAGATCTGATGATGTTGATCTTCATTCATTCCTTACTGATGGGTGTTGGTTCCGTCCTCGGAACCAAACCGGCCATTATAACAAGCTCGCGCCAGCCAGAAAACCTCTCGAGCTAAGCTTTTACCCATAGTGCCCCTCTCTACATTACTCTGGGTCTTGTTTACTGCATACTGAATCAAGACGTGTCAGGCCAGTTCTCAGATAAGTCTTCTAAAATTTTTCGAATTTTGTCTCTCTTTAAGGCTTGCTTGTTATTTGTTTCATATATTTAGTTAGCCTGTTGTTAATAACATACCCTTTGCTTATCTGCGTGAGTGTCCCTCTCTTTTTTCCTCCTTTTTACCAAGTTTGGTACTCTTTGTACCATTGCTGGTACAGACCCTCCCTTACTTCTGAGGTAGTTCCCAATATCATGTTTGGTACCCCCCCCTACTGTAAATAAATAAATAAATGTTTCTTGGCTGTTGTTGAGAGTGATTTGATTGTTTTTTTTCCCCTTTGCGGCTAAAATTTTTATTTTTTTTTGGCTTTAATATGTCTGAAAAAGGGTACAACTGGGTTAAAGTGCTGTGACCAGTGCGATAGGAAAATGCCTAATGTGGACAGCTGTATGTCCTGTGTCTACTGTTTTGGAGTGCCACACTTATCTGTGAAACCCCCTTGTGAGATCTGTAAAGGGTTTAGCTTCTGCACTTTGGTGGAATGTAAAAATAAGTTTATGCTTAAAGGTCTCCCTAAATCTTCTTTCGCGGAGGCTATGTCTGAGACAGAGGGCTCATCCCCTCCAAAGAAAGAACATAAAAAGAGGAGTAAATCCTTACCCTCCTCTCGCCAGTGAATCTAAATAGACGGAGCCGAAAGTAAAACTTCTAAATTGGCACCAACATTCTTGGCACTGGGGTCTTAAACCCCCTCCACAGTGCTGTCTTCGGTTCTGGCACCTCAGCAGCTGGCTATGGTGCCATCCTTGGCACATATCCCCAGGCTTCAGCTACGATACCGATTGCAACAGCACTACTGACTTCCCTTTTGGCACAAAAAATTGTCATTCCAATTCTGGTCACTCCCCCTCCACTTATACATCATGCTGGTCCTTCGACCTCTGTGCCGAAAGGTGAAATATCCCCTTGGACATGATATTCCCCTTTGGTGGATCCATTTTTTGGCCAACAATGCAGCCCATTCCTAGAGCATCCTGACATCTTGTCAGGGATATCCACCCACTCCTCCAGGAGCCTTTCGGAACTGGACGTAGTGAGGCTAGTGGATCAGCTCCTGGCGGCTACAAGATTTGCAAACCCTTCCAAATCCTCCCTCCCACCTGGAGCCGAGGATTTTTCTCTACTGACTCTCACATACTTTCTTCCTTTGCCCTCCCTGGAGGTATCAGAGTCTTCGACACCAACCCCGGTTCCAACTTCTCTGGTACCATTGGTAGACTTTGCCATGGCTTCAGAGTCTACCCTTTGGCCATTGACTCACCCGGAGCTGGGCCATCCTCGGGATTGAGACTGGTCAGTTGCACTGTGATCTCTAGTATGGCACCTGTTTTTCCATGTCACCATCTACTACAGTTCTGGTTGCTTTGACAGACCTGGGTCTTCTTGTGGCTCCTTCCCTGGGTGTGGGTTCGTCGGAGCGGAGTGTGACCGTGGTCCTGAGGTTCTTTCTTGGTTCCAGGCTCCCATCCCTCTTCAGGCAGACCTGCTTTCCAGGTGATGTAAAGGGCACTTGCCTCTGCAGGCTCCCAGCTGGTCCCTTCAGCGCCGTAGACTCGTATATACCTTTCCTCTGAGCTGCAGTTGACACAGCCCACTATTCAAGGACACCGAGCATGGGAACCTCAAGACATCCTTCCACAAGGTACCCACTCTGCAGAGTCCTCCTCAGATGTCCCCGCCAAGGAGGTAGCTTGCAAGTGGAAGCACATGGATTCCCCTGAAGAATCCCTCACTGAAGATACAGACTATGATGAAGGGGAAGGGTCCCCATGGTCACCCCTTGAGGATGTCTCCTTTGGAGATATCTTGGAAATCTTAAAGCAGTGGGGAGACTGGAAGTCCACCACCCCTTTCTTAGAGGAGTCTATATTCTTGCAGGCTTTCCGTGCCCGGCCCTCTACTTAATGGGTGATCCCGCCTGTAGATGACCTGGTTCTGCTCATCGTGCAGCGCACCTGGAAGAGTCCTGATACCATTAAACCTATCCCCCAGAGACCAGACAGAATTTTCTCCTCCAGAGGACAGCCCACACTGGTCTAAGGGCCTACCAGTAGATGCTATGGTTGTGGCAGTGGCCACCAAGAAAGAGCTCGCCGAGGAGAGCTCTACTGTCCATCCCCCTAACTGGAAATCTTAGGCAATAGACAGACTAGGGAAGCAGGTATACTCTTCAGCGACCTTTGCCATTTGGTCCCTGAACTATCTTCCACATTTTACCTGGCTTCAGAGAGACCTAATTTCAGAACTCTCAGAAACCCTAGCAGGAGCATTCTCTGTTGAGGTATGTGACAGTTGTCTCACAGCTTGCCACCCTAGAATCTCTCTCTAACTCATCCATGCAGTTGATTTCTCACTCTACCAAAGGGGTGGCTAGAGCAGTGGGTGCAGGCATTGTCATAAGACGTCACACCTGGATGCGCCTGTGTGATTTTTCGGATCCCTTTAAGTCTTCCTTCCTGAATGCCCCTGTAGAGGCCTCTTCTCTTTTTGGCTCTAAGGTAAAAGACAATTTAGCCAGGTGTGAAAAGGACGGTAAGTCCTTGTCTGCTGTAGGCTTATGTTTTTCCACCCCCCCCCCCCCCCCAATGATCCTTCTCTGGGAATCAGGGGAGTGGAAAGATGTGATGCAAGAAATCCCAGGATCCTTTCCATGACACGTGGTGAGTTTTCCCCCAGGGAAAAGGGGATACTCAACTGGAAGATGCCCTATCAGAGGCAGAAGGGGTCTGTGTAATCAGAGATACAGATATTCTTTCTCTGGACAGCCCTGTTAGCGCTCCTGAAGAGTGACCCGATTGCTTACTTCTGAAAGCAGTCTGGGGATGATTTTCTGTGCACCACCTTGCCTGGCAAATGATTACCACAGATTTTTGGGTGCAGACAATAATTGCCAGAGGTTATCACATCCCTTTCAGTCTTTACTCAAGACCACTAAAACATATTCCCTACATTCCATCCAGTCAAAGGGAAGCAGCAACTCAAGAAATCCAAAAGCTTCTTCTAAAAAGAGCCATCCAAACAGTCCCACCGGAGCACATAGGATCCAGATTCTACTCACGTTTTTTTTCTTGCCAAAAAAGACAGGGGACTGGAGGCCAGTTTTGGGCCTCAGCATCCTGACAAATTTGTCAGACAAAATTCTGGATGGTCACGTTTCAATCTGCACTACTCTTTTTGGAGAAAGACGATTGGATGTGTTCGATAGATCTTCAAGATTCATATTACCACACAAAAATGGACTAATGCTCCAGAAGATTCCTCCACTTCCAGCTGGGAGCCAATCACTGCCAATTCAGAGCACTGCCCTTTGATTTCTCTACAGCTCCCAGAGTATTCACCAAATGCATGGCAGTGGTAACGGCTCACTTGAGACTGCAAGGATTCTGGGTGTTTCCATATTTAGACGATTGGATCCTTACCGCCCCAACCAAGCATCTGCTGGTCTCAGCCATTCATTACACTCTGCAACTAATGGAACACTTGGAGATAACAGTAAACAAAGACAAATGCAAGGTAACTCCCTCTCAAAAGATTGGAGTTCATAGGGCAACTTTCCTTACTCAATTTTGCCTGGTCTCCTTCCCACTACACAGGCTGGAAAGATTCTGGTCTGAACTCCTCTGTCAGGGCAAAGCTCTGGCTCTGGCAGTCCTCCAACTACTAAAGTCAATGGCAGCATCAATAATAATAGTTCCACTGGTAAGACTACACATGAGACTCCTACAGTGGCTTTTGCTAAAGCAGTGGTCCACTTTGACTCATCCTGTGTCCTTTCAAATCAGGATAAATTGGTGCAAACCAGATTTAATTTGGTGGATGAAGCCAGAAGATCACCTATGGAGTCACCCTTTCTCCCCATCTCAGCCCAGAGCCATAGTGATCACGGATGCCTCCCTGATTGGGGGAGGGGCATTTCCAGGGAAGGACAGTCCAAGGCACTTGGTCACGCTTGGAGGCCAACCTGCATATCAGTGTTTTAGAACTGAGGGCAGTGCTTCTAGCGTTGCAAGCATTTCAACCTGTTCTCCCTTCAGGAACAATTGCCATCCATTCTGATAACGTCAGTAGTCTGGTATATCAGCAAACAAGGGAGAACCAAGTCCTACCCATTGTATCGAGAGGTCATGAGAATTTGGCAATAGCCAATAGCTTCCAACCGCTTTCTGATAGTAATGCACATTCCCGGGGATTCCAAAGTAATTGCAGACAGATTGAGCAGATGCATTTTCCTGCCTCACTAGTGATCTCTCAATCCTGTTGTAGTGGCAAAGATCTTCAGTGGCTGGGGCCAACCTTGCTGCGATCTGTTCGTGCCCCCCACAAATCACAAATGCAGAAGCTACTTTGCTCTAATTCCCCCACGTAGGGAGTCCCCGAGGGACGCTGTTGTGCATGATTGTCCCACAGAACTTCTTTATGCTTACCCGCCTCTTCCACTGATCCCGCAATTATTAAAGAAGGCTCTTCGGTTAAAAAGCAGAGTAATCCGCATTGCGCCCTACTGGCCCAACAAATTTGCGTTTCCCTTTCTTTGGCCTCACCTAGTACATCAACCATGGATTCTGGCTCCAACTCCGGAATTGCTGTCGCACCCACAGGGGTTGATACATCTGAACATATCAAGCCTAAAGCTGACAGCTTGGTTCCGCCACTTCCAGTAATTGCCAAGCAAAGCAACCTGTCCTTCCCTGTCCACCACATTCTTCTGGCTTCCCATAAACCATCCACCAGGATACTTTAAGCAAGTGGAAAAGATTCATATTTTGGTCTTATAAAAAGGGAGTGTCTATAGTGCTAGATTACTTATCTAACCTTCTTCATTCAGGAACTCCAGCTTCAACTATTCGAGTATACTTGTCGGCAGTCTCCAATTTCCGTAATGGTTTCAAGGACTCTTCCTTGATTTCACACCACGTCTGTAAAACCTTTTTGAAAGGAGTTCCACACATAAGGCCCCCCCCCCCTTCAAACAGCCGATCGAGCCCTGGAGTTTGACATTAGTTCTACAATCCTTGACTCATCCCCCAATTTGAATGTGCTGCCAGTTGCGATCTGAAATTCTTATTCTGGAAAACTTTGTTCTTGGTGGCCATTACCTCAGCAAGACGAATTTCTGAGTTGCAAGTTTTGTGCATAAAATGTTCTTACATAAGGACAGAGTATCATTCCGGACTAACCCCTCCTTTTTACCCAACATTATTTCAGACATGATTATTAATCAAACGATTAATCTACCAGTTTTCTTTCCAGTTGTTTCTAACAAAGAAGAATATTCACTACATTTGTTTGACGTGCATAGACAATTGCATTTTTATCTTGACAGAACCAAGTCATTACTAAATTCTGACCAGTTATTTGTGTCATTCTCAGGACCAAGACTGGGCAGACCTGTTTCCAAAGTTACTTTGTCTAAATGGTTTAGAAATTGCATTTGCTTCATTTAGCAACGAAGCAAAGCTTGCCTACCATCTAAAGTCAAAGCGCATTCAACCAGATCAGTCGCAACATCTGTTACTTTCCATGCAAGAGCTTCTATGGATGAAATTTGTGCAGCAGCACCATGGTTTACCCCTCATACCTTTATCACGCATTACAAATTGGATATGCTCTTCAAGGGGAGAGATTCCTTTGGTTCAGTGGGTCTCAGGAATATTCTTCCATAGAGCCTCCCAGGAAACAAAGTAGCTAGGAACTCTGTCCCATCAGTAAGGAATGAATGAAGATTAAAAACATCAGGTAAAGAAGTTATGTTCTTACCCTAATGTTCCATCTGTGTTGTTGATCATTCATTCATTCATTCATTCATTACAACCCACCCGCCATCCCCCTCCGAAAGACTCCTGGAGGTTTGGATATGGTCTTGGCCTATGATAGGAACGTTGCTCAGCTAAAGCCAATGCTTTCTTTCTTTCTTTCTTCATTACAGGCAAACTTGATCGGAGGTAATGTAGACAAGGGTCACTATGGTTAAAATCTTAGCCTCAGAGTTTTTTTGGCTGGTGCGAGCTTGTTATAACTGTCAATTCGGTTCTGAGGGTGGAACCGACATCCATCAGTAATGAATGAATGAAGATCAGCAACACAGATGGAACATTATGGTAAGAACATAACTTCTTTTTTTTATAAAGTACAAGCAGGTTTCTGGTACCTACACAATACTGGAGCCATATTATAGGTAAAAAGTACACCCTAAGGGTTGAGTTGAACTGTAAGAGAAGGTGGTTTTCCTTTAACACTGTTATATAGTATGCTTCTGTTTTTACTGCTTATGATGCAGAGGAACACAGCTTTTTTAAATTTTACTCACTGTCAGGGTTTTGGCCTTAAGAACATGTGGAAAATGCAGACAGCTGCCTTGGGCTTTGAGTGTACCTGTGATGCCCAGATAAGCTGTACAGTGTATTGATAGAGATCATGATCAGTGGCTTCCCAGGGTTCCACCTTCTATACTCAGAGCTCAGTGCTTTGCAGCATAATCTTTTTTTTTGTTTGTTTTTTTTGTTGAATTATCAGTTAAGTCATGGACATACATTTATATAAAAGAAAACAAACCATATTAACATATCCCATTTGCAAGCATACATCACATATGTGTGCAACTCCTTTCAAAAAGGTTTTACAGAGGTGGTGTGAAATCAAGGAAGAGCCCTGAATGAAGGAGGTGGATCAGTTCCTGCCTTCCATTAAACCTCACTCCTGCTCCAAAACGTATTCTGCATATATTGTGCCTATAGTTTCCATTTTTTTCTATGCAATTTGCTCCTACCTTTTTATAAGGTCCCACTTCCAGTTCTTTTATCTGTATTACAATATTCAGTACTCCGAACACCGTTGGTTCAGTCTTTGACTTCTAATTCTATTGGTTGCTTTTTTAGCCAGTCCCCAGAATTAAACTTAAAAAGACCTTCTATGTCTAGCCAATGAAGGTCCTGTATCCCAGCTCAAAAAAAAATCATTAGTTACACCCTTTTGTTCACCCAGTGTTTCTGACAGAGTACTCTCTTAAAAGTCTGCTACCTTGTTACACTCCCAAAACATATTTTCCCAGTAACCTCTTTCTTCTCCGATGTTCTTCGTGTTTCACTGTTGCAGTCATTACATTTGGGTAATCTGCTGCAGGTTGCCCTCAGTTGGCCTGATTAACAAAGTCTTGGGTCCTGCATCGGTTGCTGTCCCTCCTTCCATGACGTCAGGGGTATAAAACATGCATCTGATGCCATTACATCAGTCTTTCTTGCAATGTGGTGCCCGAAGCAGAAGCAGTTCGCAAGTGCCAGTCAGCTGACTCCTGAAATTTTCGTTTTCGAGTTTCAGAACCGAAGTCTTCAACTTAAAGCTAAGTACCCCATTGGGGAAACTTTTTCTTGCTCCTTACCGATGTCAGTAAAAGTTAATAATTGCATTACTTGTGGAAAGCAAATACCTCACAAAGATTTAAATTCGTACTGTATTCCTTGCCTAGGCCCTGACCACGACGTACCTTGCTGTCGGTTTTGGGCTTTATTTAATCAGCGCACTATCCATCGTCGGTACATTTTTTCCTCTAAGTATTTCTGTTCTCGGTTTAATTATCCAGAAATGTCGGTTAGCCATCCAACTACTGGGATTCTGAAAAAACACAAAGATAGACAGAGACAGGCCACCGAGGTCTAAAACTGCAGACGACACTTCTCCTATGCCAGTCGACAGTTCGCCAGTACTCAGTGAGGCGCTTTCGCAGCCCCTGATAACTGCTAATTCTGATTCGCAGGCCTCTACTGAGACTCATTCAAAGTCCAGTATGCCGCGAGATGCTTCACCTATGGAACCCGTGGATGTCTCTACCTTGGATGGGTCTAGAGCCGCTGTGCAGGCACCGGCTTCTGAGAGTGTATTCAGGCCTACAGACTTGCATATTAAACTGACTCCACCTTCATTACTAAGGTCTAAATCTCGATCTATGTCTAAAAAAAACGGCACCCAGGCCACATGTTCAGGCCCCTTTGCCTAAAAAACAAATGATCAAAATGGCTGAAGATTTAATTACTCTAATCGGGTAGTCAACCCCCCCCAAGAGGCCTAGGGCTGAGTATGATTATGAATCTTCTGATCAGATTTCTTCTGACTCTTCTAATGAGCTGAATTTGTCCATACCTACTTATGAGGATTCTGATGCAGAGGATTCCATTCCCTCTGCTTCCCCTCCTGAGGATTTTTCTTTTGAGGAAACTTTACATACCTTAAGGGAGCATTTCCACTGGGAAAGTCAGGAGTTTTCTGATTCAAAAAAGAGGCTTAGGGATTTCCTTCTTCTACCTCAGCATAGGCCTTTGGCCATACCTCCTGTACTAGACATTATTGATGATGTGTTTTCGGAATCCAGTATGACCCCTGATTCCCTACCTCCATCTCCTAGTAAACCTGACCGATACTACATGGTTCCTGAGTCCCATAAGTTCTTTTTCAAAAATCCTGTTGCCGATCCAGAAACTATTTCTCAGGGGCCAAAGGGCATTAAGGCTTCTACTGCTAAAAATCCTACCCCTTCTGATAGAGACTCCAGGGTGCTGGATAGATGGGGTAAGAAGGTTTATACTTCTGCAACCTTGGCAATCAGGGCTTTAAACTGCCAATTTCATATGTTAAAATATCAACAGCATAATATTGGACTGCTTAAACAGAAAATGATGTTGATTCCTGACTGTGTAGAAAATAAAGATTTACAGGATTTATTGCATTCTGCTGAACAAGTTGGAAAACATGCTTTGCAATGTATTTTTGATTCTTTAGAGACCTTGTTCAGGGCTGCTGTTACTGGGTCTGGACTTAGAAGGCATGCTTGGCTTAAGGACCAATCTTTGCCTGATCATGTTAAAGCCAAATTGTTGGATGCTTCTTTAAATCAGGATCGCCTGTTTGGCAATAAGGTTGAAGAAGTTCTAAAAAAGATGGAAGATAAAGCTAAATCTATGCAAACTGTTAAAGATTTCTTACAAGTGCAACCTCCAAGATTTAGTAGGCACTGGCCTACTAAGAATTGGTCTTTTCCAGCTCCTTCCAGATCCTCTCAAGCCAAACCCAGACACACCAAAAGCGCCAGGTTTCAGTCCCAAGGGACTCTCAGATCTAAGCAATGGGGGGCCTCCACTTCCAAATCTGGGAATAAGACAAACCCCCTATGGTAAACAGTGTCAGTGACTTCCTTTTAAAATTTCCAAGCACTTACCTTTCAGCGCCCCTTTGGGGGGAAAGACTGCTCTTCATGCAAAGAACTGGGAACTCATAACCCAGGACAAATGGGTTTTAAATATAGTGTCCCAGGGATACAGATTTCATTTCCACATGTTGCAGACACCAATCGGTTGGCCAGACCTGCCCCCAAATCAGTGGGCAGAGGCTCAAAAACAAGTACTTTCCCCCTTAAACATAGGGGCTATTCAACCAGTGCCAGAAGAGGAAAAGGGACAAGGTTTCTATTCCAGGCTTTTTCTGGTACCCAGAAAAGACAAATCATGGTGTCCAGTTCTGGACCTGTCTACTCTATAAACACCTTTCTGGACATTCCAAAATTCAAGGTGCTGACTATTCACCAGTTAATTCCTATGCTAGGCAAAGATGCTTGATACTTGCACATCCCAGTCAGAGAATCTTGCAGAAGATACCTATGCTTCAAAGCAGGCTGCTTACATTATCAGTTCTCTGCACTGCCCTTTGGCTTGTCTACTGCACCCAGGGTATTCACAAAGTGTCTGGCTCCAGTTATTGCATTTGCAGGCAGAAAACCAGGGCATACTTCTCAATCATCTGGCATTTGTAAAAAGGGATATAACTTGTCTGGGGTACACCATAAACAAAAAGAAATCACAACTGGTACCCTCTCAACAGATTACATTCCTGGGTGCAAGCTTGAATACAACTGCCCAGATGGCTTTCCTCACGCCAGAGAAGCAAGTTCAATTGGTAACTTACTTCAGACAAGTGGCCACACAAAAACCCTGCTATCTGCAAGACAAATACTGCAAGCCTTGGGATTAATGGCCTCCTGCATTCTTCTAATTCCATATGCAAGACTGCATATGAGGAAACTACAGTGGTACTTAAAAAGTCTATGGAGTCAACATTGTCACAGCCTGGAAACAATGATTCCTATCGTACCTTGCCTGGAATTTTTGTGGTGGACAGAAGCCTGCCACCAAAACAAGGGACTGCCATTCACACTACCCCTAGCCACCCAAACCATAACTACAGATTCATCAGACTATGCATGGGGGGCACACCAGGCAGGAAAGTGCATTCAGGGCAAATGGAAACCAAATCAAATGCACCTACATATCAATCAAAAAGAAATGTTAGCTGTACAGAATGCTCGGATAGCCTTCAAGGACTACATTCTTCCAGGACAACTAATGGTAAAGACGGACAAAACCACGGTTATGTGGTACATAAACAAGCAGGGGGGGGGTCCACATTTTTACCCCCTCTACAGACTAGCCATGGCATTGTGGAACACAGCCTTGAGCTACCAAGTGTACCTACAAGCTCAATGCCTGCTAGCAAATTTGAATACACTGGCAGATGGACTAAGCAGAAATCTCATGGACCCACACCAGTGGAAACAGGAACCACGGATTTTCAACATGTTGACAAGCAGATGGGGGTGCCTAGACATAGATCTATTTGCCTCCCCCCAGAACTACCAGTTGGACAAGTTTTGCACAAGGACTCCCCACAAAAAAGCCTAGAAATTGGATGCTCTGTCCTTCAGCTGACAAAACCTATCAGTTTACGCCTTTCCCCCTCTGCTCTCCAAAGTTCTGCTAAAAGTCAAACAGGACAAACCAAGAATGATTTTGATTGCTCCAGACTGGCCACCCCAACACTGGTACCCACTCCTTCGCAGTGCGTCACAAATTTCTCCATGGCACCTGCCTCAGACCACTTCCTTGCTGTCTCAGCAGGAGAACTCCAATGCCCTAGATCAACTTATCCACACCCCCACCAGGGGCAACAATATCCTAGACCTAGTCATTATCAACATGAGTGACCGATGTTCCACACCTGAAGTCAACTCCTTGTTGGTCCGATCCGACCATAAGGTAATCACCTTTGATATCCACATCCCACCCCCCATTAAGGAAACCACAGTAAGAAATTTCTCCAAAGCCAACTTCATGCTTCTTAAGACAGAAGTAGTGAACTTTGACACCCATGCAGATGGACAATACAGTTACAACTGCTGAATCCTACACAAATGCGGTCTATAAGCACCTACATGAGTGCATGGATCGTGCTATCCCAAACAGAAACAAGACGCTATCCTCCAAAAAAATGAAGCCAATCTGGTAGTCTCCTGCCATAAACAAACTACAACAGAAGGAAGAAACTGTTGCAAAAGAGAGTAAAATCCCATGAGTGGAGGAGCTCCCTGGTCAGCCTCAGTAAGAAGCTGAAATCCCTTTTAAGATCCTCCAAAGCTAGCTACGAAAATAAAATTGCCACTAATTCCAAGGACAACCACAAAGCGTTCTATAGCTATGTCAAGAATCTCAATGGCAACACCCAGATCTGCTCTGAGTTTTACAGCACAAAGGCATGAAAATTACAGAACCAACTGATATTGCCAACATCCTGGCAGATAGGTTCAGTGCTAACTTTACCCCCCAAAGGGCCCATATCTATACAGGAAGAATGCAGAGTCCCTGTAATCACAACTACGCAGGTGAAAGCTGCACTCTCTAAAGCCAAAAACACAGCATCCATGGGACCGGACAACATCCCAGGCTGCGTTTTACACGAACTTCAGAATGAACTGGCTCCCCACTTAAGCACCATGTTCAGTAATAGCCTCACATCAGGCTTTGTGCCCACTGAACGGCACACAGCAACAGTTATCCCACTCTACAAAGGGGGAGCCACCACTGATCCCGGGAACTATAGACCTATTAGTCTGACGAGCCTGGTCTGCAAAGCCATGAACGTATCATCATGGAGCTCATAAACAAAGACATTGGTAACCTCCAAACTCTGGATCCCACCCAGTTCGGGTTTTTGTGAAAGGCAGATCATGCCTCCTGAACCCAATCGACTTCTTTGAGGCGTCACCAAAGCCGTAGATGAGGGCAAAGTGATTCACACAGTCTATCTTGACCTCGCCAAAGCTTTTGACACCATCCCTCATTCTGGAATTATAGCTAAACTCAATAAACTAGGCATAAATCCCTACATCACAAGATGGGTTGCCAACTGGCTCACTGACAGAACCCACACTGTAAAGGTTGCAGACTCCAAATCTGACCTCAAACCAGTGACAAGTGGAGTACCACAGGGTTCCGTCCTGGGACCGCTCCTGTTTGGTATCTACTTCTCTGAAATACAGGCTAACACAGAAGGCCTCTGGCTAACGAAATTCGCAGATGACTGCAAACTAGGAGCCATAGTCAAGTCCCCAAATGATGTGAACACCCTATAGAAGGGCCTCTCTGAGACAGATGCCTGGTGTCAGAGCCAAGGCCTCATGCTCAGTGCCAAAAAGTGCAGTGTCATCCCCTTTGGTAAAAACTCTGTACCCATGAACTACCACATAGGCAGCAATCTACTTAACACCGAATGCGTGCTGAGAGACCTTGGGGGACCCAGGTGGACAGTAGTCTCTCCTTTGATAGTCACATCGCCACAGTAGTCAGGAAGTCCTTCTATGTGGCACACCTCATCATAAAAGGGTTCTCATCCAGGAAAAAAAAGAGGTCATCGTTACCCTCTACTCATCACTCATTAGACCCATTATAGAGTACAACGCCCCTTTTGGAATGTACCTCACAAGACATCTGCAGCAGCTGGAAAGGCCACAGAAGTACCTCACAAAGAGGATCACTGGACTCAAACAAATGCCCTACACTGGCCGCCTCAAAAAACTCAAGCTTTACTCTGTAGCATATCGCCTACTCAGAGGAGATCTTTGCCTAAATTATAAAGCTATGTCAAACCCAGAGCTGTTGGACATGCTACACCTAAAGAAATCCCAATCCCTCCAAGCTACACGCTCTAGGGACCTAAACCTTGTCACCACAATAAACAGGACATGCTGGAGGGATAGATTCCTATCCCAGAGACTTCCCGTACTCAGGAACAGGCTACCCATCTATGTCAAGCAAAGTTCTTCATTAGCACTCCAAGAAAAATCTTGATGAGTGGATGGGAAATAGGAAATACACCCCGGGATCACTTCTGTGTCTCTGCTCGTCAGTGGCACAGGAAAATAACTTTCTTGGGTGGCGTAAGCCAGGGAACCTTGTTGGCTAGGCTTGCGTAGGCCCTTGGGCCGATAGCCTAGTTACCTACCTATGAACCAGATTCTCCACCCTCAGCTTCCAACATTGAATCTTGCAGCCTGGCTAATCACTTAAATTTACCCTTATCATCCCTCAGCAAACTTGTGATAGATGTCATCTTCGAGGCGAGAAGACCTAGTACTAGAAAATCTTAGGCTGCCAAATGGAAAAGATTCTGTGCCTGGAACCAATCTGTAGGGATGAGCACAGCAGCGCCCAATTTACCTCAGATTTTGCGATACTTAACTGAGATGCTTTACAAGGGCCTGCCTTTTTCCTCTAGTAAAATCCATGCTTCAGCTATTTCAGCTCACTATAACACAGAACCACTCGTCTTCTCTCATCACCTGCTCAAGCAGTATCTCAGAGGGGCAAAGAACCTGAGACCACCCAGGAGAGCTCCTACCCCTGCCTGGGATCTTAACTTTGTTTTTGAAAAACTCACTCTACTTCCTTTCGAGCTAGCTGCTACTGCAGACTTAAAAAATTTCTTTCTTGGAAAACAGCCTTCCTTTTAGCAATCACTTCAGCTAGAAGGATATCTGAATTACAGGGCCTTATGGCAGTGGAGCCTTTCATCATCTTTCATGCGGACAGGGTATCTCTGAGGACCAGTCCATCCTTCATGCCCAAGGTGGTTTCCAGTGTGGCTTTTAATCAGTCCATTCATTTGCCAACCTTCTTTCCCAATCCACAGAACAAAGGGAAACAGATTCTGCATTCCTTGGATGTGCACAGACAACTTAGATTCTACTTGGACAGGACTAAATCTCGAAGAAAATCTGAACAATTGCTGGTAGCATTTGCTACAGGGGCAGAGGGGAAGGCTATTTCTAAACAAACCATTTCTAAATGGATAAGCCATTGCATTAATTTCTGCTATAAACACCATGGAAAACCTATTCTCCAGGGGGATCAGATCTCACTCCACCAGGGCTGCATCTACTTCTGTAGCCTTTCTCAGAGGTGTTCCTACCAGGGATATTCTAGAGGCTGCTACCTGGAGTTCTGTACATACTTTCACCAAGCATTATCATTTACCAATTTTCTCTAATTCCAGAGATGGCTTTGCCACTGCTGTCTTGCAGGGCCTTATAGCTGGCTCTAATGCTGTATAATCTCCTCCTCCCAACCATACCTTTGGGAATCTACCCAAATGTAATGACTGCCACAGTGAAACACAATTAACATAGTACAGTTGTGTACACTTACCATAAATGTAGATGTTCGAGTGTATTCACTGTTGCAGTCCTGGTTACTCTCCCTCCAGCCCCCTACTTTTCTCTGGCTATACCTCTACCTTCTTTTACTATGCTTAAAAGCCTTTTTGGTGTATTTGCTTTTGGTTGGAGGTATATTTTTGTGTTTTTAATTTTATTTGCTCCCCATTAGGGGGCACCTGACATCTGGTGCAAGAAAAACTGATGTAATGGCATTGGATGCATGTTTTATACCTCTGACAACCTGACGTCATGGAAGAAGGGACTGCAACCGACGCAGGACCCAAGACTTTGTTAATCAGGCTGACTGAGGGCAACCTGTCAGCAGATTACCCAAATGTAAAGACTGCAACAGTGAATACACTCGAACATCTATATTTATGGTAAGTGTACACAACTGTACTTTATGCCTCCAACATTTGCCATTTACCTTGGGAAATTTCTTTGGAGTCTGCTTGAGGTATAAAATGTACCTATCCAAACACTTCCAAGCAAAAATCCTAAGTCTTCAAGACTGCAAATAAACTTGGGAGCCATATTTATGTCCTTTCTTTTGAATTACTTAGCCAGTCTCTCTCCTCAATCTTTTATAACTTCCTCTTATTGATTCCTATAGTTATCGCACCATTTTTTATATGCCCTACTAATTATCCCTTTTTAACCGGAGCGTCTGTTCCAGATTTAATTAAAAACTCTACCAGAGCAGGTCTTTCACTTAGGATTCCCCCATGCCTTTCTCATTGACTATACTAAAATATAAATCTGTGATAGGGAAGGCAGTCTGTAGTCTGCAGTCCAGTTGTTTTTGCTTCTTCCCATTTTGTTACCTTTCCCTGTCTAGATATTTGCTCCCAATACCTTGTTTCCTTTGCCAGTTTTCTCCAGTAAATGTCAGCCCCCTCTTGCTTATTCTCTCTGTTCCTTGCAGCATAATATCAACAGCAGTTAGGTCTAGCCTTTTATTAATTCACAGTCAGATGCATGTAAGGATTTCCAGGTTTTTCAGTGCTTCATTGCTGTAACCCTCTGAGTACTTGCGTGCTGCCATGTTGCCATCAGCCAGATTAATCTGGCACACCAAGGCCACTAGTACCAAAGAAGTTTAAAATAAGCCACCTATGTCATAAAAGTTTAAGATGGATCTAACGTAATGATTCCTTTTTCTAAGGAATTGATGCCAGTAGTTATACCTCAACAGATCTATGTAATTACCCTTAAATAGTTTGGTAGTTAACTGGCCAAAAGCTTTTACAGCTGAATAGCAAAATATATTTAACTGCACAAAATGTGATTTAAATGTATGGATAATGTGTACCTTTACACAGGGAGATTCAAATTAGAATTGTTGAACAAATATCTTCAGAAAAAAGACTTTCTGCAAACTTACTGGACAAATACCTCCCTGTAGATAAATGATAAGCGATGTCCAATTCTAGCTTCTAAATTAGTCAGTGCTTGAAGAAAAAGAAAATCTGGCAAAACTGTACAAGCAGGAGCTTACTGTATCTGTGGGAAGCAGTCTGTTTTTCTCTCCTTGCAAGACATTCTCCATTTTTTTGTGGATCCTAGTTCTTACTGCCCTTTTCAGAGTCCAACAGGCAGCAAAGAAAAGAAACTGAATGCACTTAATGTTCAGTCTTTTATGAAATGGGCATCATTATTTACTGATAAAACGAAGATATCCTGGCATAAATCAGAATTGGCAGATGGGGATACACGTGTTGCCAGCTGCCTGTTCAGCTTGTGATGGATCAAAACACTTACTGGCAGATCACAAAAATATTTTTAGAGGGGGCATGCCACCCCATCCCTCCAAATTATAAATACCTACTCTGAGGTCATGCAGTAGTGGAGAAAAGGGAAAACACTTCAGTTGAAAGGTGTTTTAGGCATAATTTCTTTGATCTAATGGCAGTCAGAGACTGCTTTCTATGGATTGACTTACAAGAGTGCAGTTGTTCATAGAATTTATAAGGAAATTGTTTCATGCCCATTAATGCTATGCCGGTACCTACTCGTGGGCTGCATTCCCTTTGTCAAGGAAGCAAGGGCAGCCATTTGCTGGGTAAATTTGGAGGTAGACATCCAGGCTGTGTTGGAAGGGTGATATGTCAGACTGCCTGACATGCAGGAGAGGTTTGTACCAAAAAAGGGGGGAGTCACTGCATAATGATCCTTTCTGTCCATTGTGTTCTATTTGTCTGTTAGATATTTAGGTCCCTGGTTGTTGTGGCTGTGGAGCTGTTGGATTTGCAGAGATACAGGAGATCATATACAGCAGGTTCTGTCCTGGTGTGGTATGCGAGGTACAGATCAACCCTCAAGTCTATCAGATTCTGAATAAAGGTATAGAGCTTTTAGCCCTTCTTTTTAACTAATAATGTTCGTGTTTCACTGTTGCAGTCATCACATTTTGGTTTTCTGCCTGCAGGTAGCCCTCAGCCGGCTTGAATACCAGAATCTTTGGATTTCTGCGTCGGATGCTGTCGCTTCTCCCATGATGTCAGGTTGTCAGGGGTATAAAACACGCAGCCGACGCCATTACATCAGTCTTTCTTGCCATGCGGTCCCTGAAGCAGAAGCAGTTCGCAAGTACCGGTCAGCCAACTCCTGAAATTTTCATTTTCGAGTTTGACCCGAAGTCTTCAAAAAAGATAAGTACTCCATTGGGGATCTTTTTTTCTTGCTCTAACCGATGTCAGAAAAAATTAACAATCGTCTTGCCTGCGAAAATCAAATACCTCATAGAGATTTTCATTCTTACTGCGTCACCTGTTTAGGCCCAGACTGCAACGTCCCTCGCTGTTGGTTTTTTGCCTTGTTCAACGCCCGAACTATTCATCGTCGGGCTATTTTTATAGCTAAATACTTTTGTTCTCGATCTCCATACTTCGAAATGGCTTCGTTAAGCCATCCGACAACCGATCTTCTGAAAAAACGTAAGGATAAAGACAGACCGCATAGGTCCAAAACTGCCAACAATGCTTCCGTTAAGCTGGTCGCCAGTCCACCGGTACTCAGTAAGGCACTTTCGCAGCCCCTGATACCCGCTACTACAGATTTGCAGGCCTCTACCGAGACCCATTTGGAGTCCGGTATGCCGCAAGATGCTTCTTCGACTATGGAACCTGCGGATGTCTACCTTAGATGGGTCCGGAGCCGCAGTGCAGGCACCGGCCTCAGAGGGTGTATTCAGGCCTACAGACTTTCAAATCAAACCAACGGCATCGTTTCCAACTAGAAGTACTGAATTCCTCAGGCCTAAATCTTGCACTACTCCTAGAAAACTGACGACCAAACCGCTGACTGTGGCCCATATGCCTCAAAAACAAATGACTTAGAATGGCTGAAGACCTTATTACCTTAATTAGGAGAAGCCAGCCTTCCCCTTCTAAGAGACCTAGAACCGATTTTCTTTCTGATTCTTCCGATCAGGAATCTGATATCTCTGCTCCTTTTGATTACCAGGATTTGGGTTTGCCCTTATCTACTTATGAGGATTCTGATGCAGAGGATTCCATTCCCTCTGCTTCCCCTCCAGAAGATTTTTCTTTTGGTGAAACTTTGTATACCCTCAGGGAGCATTTCCGCTGGGAAAGCCAGGACTATTCTGAGTCCAAAATGAAACTTACAGAATTCTTACTCCTGCCTCAACACAGGACTCTAGCTATCCCTCCTGTTCTGGCTATTGTAGATGCTTTCTTGGTATCTAGCCTTAACCCAGGCACTTTACCTCCAGCTCTCAGAAAACCCGACAGGTACTACAGAGTACCTGACTCTCGCAGGTTCCTCTTCAAGAATCCTACTGTGGATCCAGAGACCATTTCCCAAGGACCAAAAGGCATTAAGGTTACTGCTGCCAAAAATACTACCCCTTCTGATAGAGAGTCTAGAGCCTTAGACAGATTGAGTAAGAAGGTATACACTTCTGCTACTTTGGCCATTAGGCCTTTAAATTGCCAGTTGCATATGTTAAAGTATCAGCAACATATGGGACTACTTAATCAGAAAATGATGATTCCTGACTGTGCTGAATACAAAGAATTGCAAGATTTAATGCATTCTGCATAACAAGTTGGTAAACATATCTTGCAGGGCTGCTGTCACTGGGTCTCTACTTAGAAGGCATGCTTGGCTTAAGGAACAAAACTTGCCAGATCATGCTAAAGCTAAATTACTGGATGCACCCTTAAACCAAGACCGCCTTTTTGACAACAAAGCAGAGGAAGTCCTCAAAAGGATGGAGGAAAAAGGTAAATCTATGCAAACTGTTAAAGATTTTCTACAAGTACAGCCTCTCAGATTCAGTAGGCATTGGCCTTCGAAGAACTGGTCCTTTCCAGTCCCTTCCAGGCCTTCAGTCCAAACCCAGGAACAGCAGACCACCAAGACTTCAGTCTCAGGCTACGCACAGATCTAAGCAGTGGGGGGCTCCCACTTCCAAAGCAGGGAGTAGTAAGCCACCCCCCTATGGAAAAATGGCACAGTGACTTAACCTTAACCCTTCCAAACCCTGCTCGACTACTTGCTCCCTTAGGAGGAAAGCTCGTCCTGCATGCAAAAAACTGGGAACTCATTACCCAGGACAAATGGGTTTTGAACATAGTTTCCCGAGGATGCAGATTCCACTTCCACACCCTACCAACCCCAAATGGTTGGTCAGACCTCCCCCAAATCAGTAGGCGGAGGCCCAACAGCAGGTTCCTCCTCTTCTCAGTATCAGGGCTATTCAATCTGTCCCAGCAGAACTAAGGGGACAAGGTTTTTATTCAAGACTTTTTCTCATACCCAAAAAAGAAAACTCCTGGCATCCATTCCTGGACCTCTCTATTCTCAACACCTTTCTGGTGGTTCCAAAATTCAAAATGCTAACTCTTCAGCATCTTCCTACGCTACCAAGGTTGCCTGGCTGGCAACCCTAGACTTAAAGGAAGCTTGCCTGCACATCCCAATAAGAGAATCCTGTAGACAATACCTACATTTCAGGGCGGGGCTCCATGCACTTTCAGATGTTCGTGTTTCACTGCTGCAGTCATTACACTTGGGTTATCCTGCCGTCAGGTGGTCCCGCAGTCAGACAGAATTCCAAAGTGTTGGTCCAGCGTCTGTTGCTGTCGCTTCTTCCCTGACGTCAGTGCGCCAGGGGTGTATAAGATGCAGCCAATGCCATTTTCCTCAGTCTTTCTTGCTGCGCGGTGCCCGAAGCAAATGCAGTTTGCAAGTGCCGGTCGGCCGACTCCTGAGATTTTTGAATTTGAATTTCAGATCCAAAGTCTTCAATAAAGCTAAGTAACCCCGTTAGGGAAACTTTTTCTTGCCTCAGACCGATGTCAGTAAAAGTTAATAATTTTATTTCTTGTGGGAAGCAAATACCTCATAAGGATTTTCATTCTTACTGTATTCCATGCCTAGGCCCAGACCACGACGTCTCTAATTGTCGGTTTTGTGCTAGATTTAACAAACGCACTATTAAACGTCAGTTTGATTTTGCTCACCATTATTTTGGCCAAAGGTTCAATTATACCATGCTGTCGGAACAACCGAAGACCGGAATACACAAAAAACGCAAAGACAAGGATAAGGACAGGCATCTGAGGTCCAAAACAGACGACGAAGCTTCTTCTAGGCCAGTCGCCGGTTCTCAGTGAGGCGCTTTCGCAGCCCCTGACACCCGCTACCTCAGAGCCACAGGCCGCCTCTGACTCCCACGTGGAGACTGCTAGGTCTCTGGAAGCTCAAGGTATTGGGCCTACGGAAATTAATCCCTCAGATGGGTCCGGAGCCGCTGAGCAGGCATTGGCTTCTGAGGGTGTATTCAGACCTTCACAGCTTACCATCAAAACAACAACCAAGTCTAAAATTCCATTAAAGACAAAGAAACAAGTACAGCATTCTCCAGGACAGGCCTCCATGCCTAAGAAACAGATGCTCAAAATGGCCGAAGACCTAATTACTCTGACCAGGGGTTCCCATCCCCCTCCGGATAAAAGGCCTAGGCAGGATACAGACTATGATTCCTCTGACCAGGTTTCCATTTCCTCTGATTCCTCTTCAGACCAGGGCTACTCTTTACCCCCCCCTATGAGGACTCTGATGCTGAAGAATCAATCCCTTCAGCCTCTCCTCCTGAGGATTACTCTTTTGGGGAAACTTTACACACCATGAGGGAGCATTTCCATTGGGAGAGCCAGGATTATTCTGAATCCAAGAAAAGGCTCAGAGATTTTCTTTTATTGCCTCAGCACAGGCCTCTTGCTATTCTGCCTGTGTTAGATATTGTGGATGATGTGTTCTCTGAATCCAGTCTAACCCCTGATTCTTTGCCCCCAGCACCAGTCAAACCAGATAGGTACTATAGAGTGCCTGACTCTCACAAATTTCTTTATAAAAACCCTGCTGCTGACCCAGAAACTATTTCACAGGGTCCCAAAGGGGTTAAGGCTTCAACTGCTAAAAATCCAGTCCCCTCTGACAGGGATTCTAGAGCATTGGATAGATGGGGGAAGAAAGTTTACACTTCTGCAACTTTAGCAGTAAGGGCCTTAAATTGCCAGTTCCACATGCTTAAATACCAACAATATTTACTGTCTTTGTTAAAACAGAAAATGCTTACTAGCTCAGAAGCTCCTGATTACAAGGAAGTGCAGGATTTATTGCATGCAGCTGAACAAGTGGGAAAACATACTCTGCAATGTGGTTTTGATTCATTAGAGGCTTCCTGTAGAGCCGCAGTTACAGGATCTGTGATTCAAAGGCATGCTTGGTTAAAAGAACAAAGTTTACCTGATCATGTTAAGTCAAAATTATTGGATGCACCTTTACAGCATGATATCTTGTTTGGTGTTAAGGCCGAAGAGGTATTAAAGAAAATGGAGGATAAAGCAAAATCTATGCAGACAGTGAAGGATTTCTTACAGGTACAGCCTCCTAGATTTAGCAGAAATTGGCCTTCTAAAAATTGGTCCTTTCCAGTGTCAGACAGACCACAAAGAGGCAGATACAGATGCCCAAGAGGCAGATCTCAGCCCCAAGGCTCTTACAGACCACGACAGTGGGGTACTTCAACCCCTAAAGGAGGAGAAGACAAGTCACAACCTTATAGGAAGCAGTCCCGATGACTTCCCCTTTCAAATGCCAAGCTCTTTGCTCTTGGCAGCTACCTTAGGGGGAAAGCTAGCACTTTTTACAAAAAAATGGCATATAATCACCCAAGACAAATAGGTTCTGAATATTGTGTCTCGAGGTTACAGGTTCCACTTTCACACTTTACCAAGGCCGAAAGGAATGCCAGACCTGCCACAAAATCAATGGGCAGAGACACAAAAACAGATTACAACCCTCATGGACGTGAGAGCTATTCAAAAAGTACCAGAACACAAACAAGGACAAGGATTTTACTTAAGTCTTTTCTTGGTCCCCAGAAAGGACAGAGCTTGGAGACCAATACTGGACCTATCTATTCTAAACACTTACCCGGACATTCCAAAATTCAAAATGTTGACACAACAGCAACTTCTTCCCATGCTGGGCAAGAAGGCTTGGCTTGTTACTTTGGACCTCAAAGTCCCAGTCAGGCAAAATTGCAGAAGATACCTCAGATTCATAGCTGGCACAATGCATTACCAATTCTCTGCACTGCCCTTTGGATAATCTACTATGTCCTGGGTCTTTACAAAATGCCTGGCACCAGTAATTGCATTTTGCAGACAGAAAGGAATTCAGATATATCCTTACTTGGATGACTGCCTTATTCAAGCAGAGAGCAAGGACATTCTACTAAAGCATCTGGCATTTGTAAAAAGATTACTTATGGGCCTAGGGTACACATTAAACGAAAAGAACTCAAAACTAGTGCCCTCACAAGAGATAATATTCCTGGGTGCCAGCTTAAATACAACTGCCCAGATGGCTTATCTCATGCCAGACAAGCAAAGGCAACTGACTCAGTATTTCCATTTGATGGCAACAAAAACCCAACTCCCTGCAAGAAAAATTCTGCAGGCCTTGGGGTTCATGGCGTCCTGCATACTACTAATACCATATGCCAGACTGCATATGAGGAAGTTACAATGGTATCTAAAAAGTGTCTGGACTCAACACTGTCACAGTTTGGAAGCAATAATACCACTCATTCCCTGCCTACAACAGGAGTTTCGATGGTGGGCACAGGCATGTCACCACAACAAGGGACAGCCTTTCACTTTACCCACAGCCAGGCAGACAATAACAACAGATGCATCGGATTACGCTTGGGGGAGCACACATGGCAGGAAAATGTATCCAGGGCAAATGGACCGCATACCAAATGCATCTCCACATCAATCAAAAAGAAATGCTAGCTGTACAAAATGCCCTGACAGCTTTCAAGGACCTTCTGCATCCAGGACAACTACTACTAAAGACGGACAACACCACAGTTATGTGGTACATAAACAAGCAAGGGGGCACACATTCCTATCCCCTATGCAGACAAGCCATGACTTTGTGGAACACAGCATTGACCTATCAAGTTCATCTGCAAGCACAATTCCCGCCAGGAAAGAAGAACACTCTGGCAGATGACTTAAGCAGAAACATCATGGATCCTCACGAGTGGAAATTTAAATTCCCAAGTATTCAGCATGATAACACAAAAATGGGGATGCCCAGACATAGATCTCTTTGCCTCCCCTCTGAACTGCCAACTACAGAAATTCTGCACAAGGACTTACCACACACAAGCATGGAAAGTGGATGCTCTTTCATTCAGCTGGAAAACACTAAAGGTTTATGCCTTCCCACCTTTGCCTCTCTTTTCAAAGGTACTCCTAAAAGCCAGACTATAGAGGCCACAGATGATCCTGATTGCCCCGGACTGGCCACGCCAGCACTGTTACCCAATCTTAAAAGAACTTGGCTCAGGGCCCACAATGGATTTTACCTCAAATTCCTCATCTTCTGACCCAGCAAAACAATCAGATCCTGCGCAGCCAGCTCAAAACTTTAAATCTGGCTGCATGCCAGATAACTTAGCGAAACAGCCAACACCTCTTTCTAAAGCTGTTATGGATGTCATTCTGGAGGCCAGGAGGCCCAGCACCAGGAAATCTTATTCAGAAAAGTGGAAGAGATTCTGCGCCTGGAACCAGACTCAAGGCCTTGACCCTCTTGTTCCAAATATTCCTCAGATATTACAATACTTAACTGAGATGCTGGACAAAGGCCTTTCCTTTTCATCCATTAAAATCCACGCCTCTGCCATTTCAGCTCATTGTAACACGGATCCTCCTATTTACTCTCATCCATTACTAAGACAATACCTCAGAGGGGCTAAAAACATAAGACCGCCCCGGAAAGCACAAACACTAACTTGGGACCTCAACTTTGTCTTGGAAAAACTTACTTTACCACCTTTTGAACCAGCCATTTCAGCAGAATTAAAATTTTTGTCATGGAAAACTGCTCTGCTTCTGGCAATAACTTCAGCATGAAGAGTATCAGAGTTACAGACCCTAATGGCAGTGGAACCTTTCATCATTTTTCATCAAGAGAGGGTCTCCTTAAGAACAAACCCTACATTTATGCCAAAGGTTGTATCAGTGTGGCTCTTAACCAAAGTATTCACTTGCCAACATTTTATCCAAATCCCCAGAATAAAGGGGGAAAGACTTCTGCACTCATTGGACATACACAGGCAGCTATGCTTCTACTTGGACAAAACAAAAGCTTTCAGGAAAACTGAGCAACTGTTTGTAGCATATGTTGCAGGATAACAGGGAAAGGCTATTTCAAAGCAGACCATTTCTAAGTGGATAGGACACTGTATCCATTTCTGCTACGCACAACATGGAAAAACTGTACCTAACAACATTAGGCCACATTCTACCAGGGCAACAGCCACTTCAGCAGCCTTCCTTAGAGGAGTCCCAACCAAGGATATTTTGGAAGCTGCAACTTGGAGTTCAGTGCACACCTTTACCAAGCATTACCACTTGCCTCTTTACTCTAAATCCAGAGCTGGCTTTGCCACTACAGTGCTGCAGGGCCTCATAGACACTCCAAATCCTTTATAGACCCAGCCACCCAACCTCAGCTTTGGGATTCAACCCAAGTGTAATGACTGCAGCAGTGAAACACAATGAACATAGTACAGTTTTGTACCTACCATAAATGTAGATGTTCGAGTGTTTTCACTGCTGCATTCCAGGTTACCCTCCCTCTATCCCCACTTTCTTAGCTGGGACTTACCTATACCTTTCCATCCTATACAACCTATGTGGTGTATTTGCTTGTAACTGAAGGTATTGTTTTTACTTTTTTATGGATGTTTTATTAGCAATATTTATTGCCTACCTATTTGGGGGCACCTGACATCTGGGCCAAGAAAAACTGAAGAAAATGGCGTCAGCTGCATCTTGTATACCCCTGGCGCACTGACGTCAGGGAAGAAGCGACAGCAACCGACGCCGGACCAAGACTTTGGAACTCTGGCCGACTGCGGGACCGCCTGACAGCAGGATAACCCAAGTGTAATGACTGCAGCAGTGAATACACTCAAACATCTACATTTATGGTAGGTACAAAACTGTACTTTCTCTGCACTTCCCTTTGGCTTATCTACTGCGTCTGGGGTGTTCACAAAGTGTCTAGCTCCAGCCATTGCATTTTGCAGGCAGAGAAATATTCAGATTTACCCATACTTGGACGATTGTCTGATTCAGGCAGAGAGTTAGGACTTGCTGTTACAACACCGGGCATTTGTAAAGAAACTTCTAACTTCACTGGAGTACACCATCAGCAAAAAGAAATCACACCTAGTACCCTGCCAACAGATTGTATTCTTGGGAGCAAGTTTGAGCACAACTTCCCAGATGGCATTCCCCACTCCGGAGAAACAAGTTTATTTGACATCCTACTTCAAACTATTGGCCACAAAATCCCAGCTATCTGCAAGGAAAATACTGCAAGCTCTGGGTTTCATGGCCTCTTGCATTCTGCTAATTTCATATGTAAGACTGCATATGAGGAAATTCCAATGGTATCTAAAAAGCCTATGGTGTCAACATTCTCAGGACCTGGAAACAATGATTCCTATCATTCCTTGTCTAAGGACAGAGTTCCTTTGGTGGGCAGAGGCCTGCTACCACAACAAGGGACTCCCTTTCATTCTACCCCCCAAACCCTAACAGACGCATCAGACTATGCATGGGGGGCTCACATGGCAGGGCAGTGCATTTAGGGCAAATGGAAATTTGAGTCAGATGCGCCTGTATATCAATCAAAAAGAAATGTTAGCTGTACAGAATGCTTATTCAAAGACCTTATTCTTCCAGGACAGCTATTGGTAAAGACAAGACAACACCAGAGTTATGTGGTACATAAACAAACAGGGGGGAACCCACTCCTACCCTCTCTGCAGACTAGAAACTAAATTCACTGGCAGACGACTTAAGCAGAAATCTCATGGACCCACACGAATGGAAACTAGAACCCAAAATATTCAACCTCTTGAGGAACAAATGGGGGACCCCAGAGGTAGACCCGTTTGCCTCCCCTCAAAACTACTAATTGAACAAATTCTGCACCAGAACTCCCCACAGTCAAGTTTGGAAAGTGGATGCCCTGTCCTTTACCTGGGAAAGCGTCTCTGTTTATGCCTTTCCCCTTCTGCTTCTCCTCTCGAAGGTTTTACTTAAGATCAAACAGGACAAGCCAAGGACAATACTGATTGCACCAGACTGGCCACGCCAGCACTGGTACCTCCTATTGCGCAGTCTGACACTGCTGCAGACATGGCACTTGCCTCAGACCCCTTTCCTGCTGTCCCAGCAGGCGGGCCAGATTCTGCACCCTCATCTTCAAACCCTGAGCCTTGCAGTCTGGCTAATTCCATGAGCTCACCTCTGGCATCCCTCAGTAAGCAGGTGCGGGATGTCATTCTGGAGGCAAGAAGGCCTAGTACCAGAAAATCCCATGTTGAAAAGTGGAAAAGACACTGTTCCTGGAGCCAGGCTCAAGAGATGGGCACAACGGTGCCCTACTTACCTCATATTCTAGAGTACTTAACAGAAATGCTCCACAAGGGCCTATCGTTCTCGTCAATTAAGATTTATGGCTCTGCCATTTCAGCACATTATAATACTGAGCCACCCCTCTTCTCTCACCCCTTAATAAAACAATTCCTTAGAGGGGCCAAAAATTTTAGACCCCCCCAGGAGAGCTCCCACTCTAGCCCGGGACCTTAACTTTGCATTGGAAAAGCTCACTCTTTCCCCCTTTGAGCCAGCTGCAACAGCAGAGTTGAAATTCCTTTCTTGGAAAACATCTTTACTTCTAGCCATCACTTTAGCAAGAAGAGTGTCTGAATTGCAGGCCCTCATGGCAGTTGAACCCTTCATTATCTTCCATGCGGATATGGTTTCCCTCAGGACTAATCCTTCCTTTATGCCCAAGGTGGTGTCTACTGTGGCCATAAACCAGTCCATTAATTTGTCTACTTTTTTCCCTAATCTACAAAACAAAGGGGAACGGGTATTGCACTCTCTGGACATGCACAGACAACTTAGATTCTATTTGGACAGGACTAAGCCTCTCAGAAAATCTGACCAGCTGCTAGTTGGCTTTGCTGAAGGGGCAGAGGGGCAGGCCATTTCAAAGCAAACCATTTCCAAATGAATAGCCCATTGCATTCATTTCTGCTACAAGCACCATGGAAAACCTACCCTACAGGGGATAAGATCACATTCCACCAGGGCTGTATCTACCTCTACGGCATTTCTCAGAGGAGTCCCTACCAGGGACATCCTGGAAGCTGCTACCTGGAGCTCTGTACATACCTTCACCAAGCATTACCACCTGCCTATCTTTTCTAAATCCAGAGCTGGATTTGCCACAGCAGTCTTCCAGGGCTTAATAGCTGGCCCTAATGCTCTTTAACTACCTTCTCCCTTCCTTAGCTTTGGGAATCAATCCAAATGTGATGACTGCAACAGTGAAGCACAAAGAACATAATACAGTTGTGTACACTTACCATAAATGTAGATGTTGGAGTGTATTCACTGTTGCATTCCTGGTTACCCTCCCTTCAGCCCCCTGACTTCTTTTGACTCTGCCTTTCCTTCTTATGTGGTATATATATTTTTTCATGTGTATTTGCTTTTTGATGGAGGTATACCATACCTTATAATTGCTTCCTATTTTTGGGGCACCTGACATCTGGGGCAAGAAAAACTGATGTAATGGCATCGGCTGCATGTTTTATACCCCTGACGACCTGACATCATGGAAGAAGCGACAGCATCCGACTCAACAATCCAAAGACTCTGGTATTCAGGCCGGCTGAGGGCTACCTGCAGGCAGATAACCCAAATGTGATGATTGCAACAGTGAATACACTCGAACATCTACATTTATTGTAAGTGTACACAACTGTACTGTCTTTAAGCCCATCATTTTCTTACTTTGCAACCACTGGAGCTTCTGAATTTGTTTGATTTGCCTAATGTGGTATGTTCTGAAGGGGGAGTTATAGTCAATTATTGGCCTAATTAATGCTGAATGTAGGGAGAGAGTGGATGTTATGTGGTCCTATCTCACCTACATTCTTTACTCACGGGTTCGGAGCCAAGAATCTGCTCCGACTCTGCCAACTTATTTCTCTAGCACGGAGTCTCTAATTGGCTGGGCTAACCCGGTATCCCAGGATGCACCTCGCCCTAGCCCCAGATCTTTTTTGCCGCTCGTAGAGTTAGGACGTGGTCTAGCTTAGCTGTGGCTAAGTACCCTTTCAAATACTTTTTCTAAGTATTTTAGCAGTCTGTTATCTTGTAAAAGCTATTTTAATAGCTAGTCTTTTCTTTGGCAAGTTTCATTGTGAGTGTTTGTGAGTAGTGTGTTTTGTGGTAATCCCTCTGTTTCGCGGGCTAGGTCCGTTTAAGTTAGAGGACCTAGTCGTCTCCAGTGTTGTTCCTTTGCGTAAAACTGTGCTGGATTTGTCCTTGTCTGTAGTTAGTTTCCCTGCTGCTCCAAAGAAACGTTTAATTTAGAGTTTCCTTGGCTATTGTGGTGTTTGTTTTTTTCCCGCCTTCCTCTTGTGTCTCTGTCTGTCGGTTGAGAATGTGCAGTTATTTACCATGTCTAAAGAGCAGAAAGAGCGTAAACCCACCGGGTTTAAAAAGTGTACGAAATGTGGCTACAAAATGTCCATTACAGATGGGCATTCCATCTGTGTTTATTGACTTGGTGTTATTCACCTGCAAGAGTCCTGCAGTTTTTGCCACGCTTTTAGCCCTAGGGTGCTGCAGGAAAGAAAAAATAAGCTGATTTTGAAGGGCCGGATTAAGCCCTCCTTTGAGGAGTCCTTAGATTCTTCTTCTTCTTCTTCTAGTGCTGAGTCTAAGCCTTCTAAGGCCAAGAAAAGATGTCCGGCTCTGTCTGCCTCCTCTGAGCCTCCGGAGAAGGTTTCAAAAGTGGTTACTGTCTACTCGGCTCCATTGTCCTCGGGGCCGCAGGAGAAGATTTCGAAAATGGATACTTCCTCCTCGGCTCCATTGTCCTCGGGGCCGCAGGAGAAGGTTTTGAAAATGGATACTACCTCCTCGGCTCCATTGTCCTTGGGGCCGCAGGAGGTATCTGTTGTACTGGAGTCGACCTTGGCTCCGATATTATTGGAGCCTATTCGAGCCGGTCACCAAGTGTCAGGCATGAGTCTCCAGGTAGGAGATCCCGATCTACTTCTATTTCTTCCAAATCCTCTAGGCTGTCTGATTTGGATGTGGATAGAGTGGTCCAGAGGCTCCTGCAGTTGCCAGTGTTAGCAAAACTGTTCTCAGCTCTGACCCAGTCTGCTCCGGAGCCAGCCCCTATTTTGGTACCAATGATTCCTCCTCTGAGCACCCATGAGTCGTTGGAGCTGGAGTGCTCTGCGCTGAGTGATGTTCTCATGTCGGCTCTGATACCCCATGTGAGTTTACCGGAGCCGGCGTCTGCTCCAACCATGTTGGTTCCGTCCTCTGGTTTTGGTACTCGGGTTTCCTCAGTCGGACCCGGGGGGGATACCTCGGGACTCCTGTCGGTTCCAAGCCTCCCTCTCGGTGCATCGGCTCGGGGAATCCCGACTCCGGTCGTGGTCTCTGAGACGGGTCGGTCCTCTGATTTGGGGGGACCTGCCTTCGAGACCATGAAGAGCGCACTGGCCAGATCGTCAGTTACATCAGCTGGATCGGTAACTCCATCCCCCTACACCCCGGCTAGAGCCTCTGATGCCCCCCTATCTGTGGATGGCAGAGCCTGAAGGTCTGGGGATACCCCCTTGAGTGGTCCCCTACTTTCTGAGGGCCCCTCAGTCTGTGCCTGAGGAGCCCCCTAGAAAGACGTTGTGCAAGAGGAAGCACATAGACTCCCAGGACGAGTCCCTCACTTCCGATACCGACCTCGAGGAGTCAGAGGGGTCCCCTAAGTCGTCCTCCGATGACGTCTCTTTCTCCGACATCCTGGAGGTTTTGAGGCAGAGAGGCGACTGGCCTTCCAAGACTCCCTCTGAGGAGGAGTCGGTATTCCTCAAGGCCTTCAGAGCTCAACCCTCCATCTCCTGGGTGTCTCCACCCTTCGAACTCCTGGATTTGATTTGTCGAAGGGTGTGGGAGAACCCTGATTCCGTGGAACCGGTGCCCAGACGTCCAAATAAGTTCCTTTCTGCTCCCCCGGGGAAAGAGTTCCTGACCAAAGGGGTTTCTGTAGATGCCTTGATGGTGGCGGCAGCCACTCAGTAGGAAGTTGCAGAGGCTTCTTCTTCCGTCCATCCTCCTAACAAGGAGTCCAGAAATATGAACCGGTACGGGAAGTGTACCCTGTCTTCGGCGGCCTTTACCTTGCGGTCGCTGAATTACCTTTGTCATTTCACTCGGCTTTAAAGAGATCTCCTTAAGGAGCTAGGAGATACTCTGACAGGTAACATGCCTGAGGCGGTAGCGCAGACTTTTAACACCCAGTTGTCTACCCTTGACTCCATTGTCAACTCGGCCATGAGGCTCATATCTTATGCAGCCGAAGGGGCGAGTAGGGCAGCTAGCTCAGGTGTAGCTCTCAGAAGGCAAGCCTGAATGCGCCTGTGTCATTTTGTGGAGGCCTTTAAGTCTACCTTCACTGACGCCCCCTTTGATGGGTCCTCTCTCTACGGGACCAAAGTGAAAGACACCCTCACCAGATGCGAACAGGAGAGAAAGACCCTATCTGCCGTAGGGGCCCGTTTCTCTCTTCCTTCTAGGCCTTACCCCAAGGCCCAGAGAGGGGGAAAATGTGGTTCAAGAAGTCTGAGATCTTTCCCTGCAGCTCAAGGTGAGTCCCTCTCCAGAGGCAGAGGAGGGGGAAATTATTCTGGAAGATGCCGTCCTAGAGGCAGAAGAGGCCCCCGCAACTCGGGAGCTATTCCTTTCGCGGGTCTTCCTTTCAGCGTTCCTGAGGCGTTGCCCGACTGTGCTATTCCGGAGCCAGTCGGGGAATGAATTTCGTTGCTTTTGCGGATCTTGCTTTCAGCGTTGCTGAGGCGTTGCCCGACTGTGCTATTCCGGAGCCAGTCGGGGGCCGAATTTCGTTGTATCTGGAAGCCTGGGAAAGCATCACCCAGGATCGTTGGGTGCTTCGAATAGTTACCGGAGGTTACACTATCCCCTTTTTATCAACACCCCCACAAGTCAGAAGAATCCCAGACGTCCCACCCAATCAACGGGATCAAGCAGCACTAGAAGTTGCAAAGCTGCTAGAAAAAGGAGTCATCCAACCAGTCCCCTCAGACCATATCGGATCAGGAACTTACTCAAGACTCTCTTTGGTGCCGAAAAGAACAGGGGACCTGAGACCCATTCTGGATCTCAGCCGACTGAATCACTATGTTCTGAAATCCAAGTTCCGAATGGTCACGCTTCAGTCTATTTTTCCATTGCTGGAAAAAGGAGTATGGATGTGCTCCATCGATCTCAAGGATGCCTACTAGCACATCAAAATGGACAAGGCATCCAGGAATCACTTACGCTTCCAGCTGGGAGCAAGTCACTTCCAGTTTCGTGCCCTGCCCTTTGGTCTCAACACAGCCCCCAGGGTGTTTAACAAGTGTTTGGCAGTGGTGACAGCTCACCTGAGATGTCAGGGATTCCAGGTGTTTCCGTATCTGGACGACTGGCTTCTCACCGCCCCACCAGGCATCTCCTCATTCAAGCCATGGAGACTACCATTGCACTTTGTCATCATCTAGGAATTAATTCGAACTGGGAAAAGTCTGCCTTGCTGCCCTCACAGCGTGTTGTTTTTATAGGCGCAGAGCTAGACTCTATTCAAATGTGGACCTTTCTGCCACAAGAGAGAATAAGAGTGCTGCAGTCTCAGATCCACGCAAAAGAGTTCAAGCCAGGTTAGTTCTCCAGCTTTTGGGCTCCATGGCCGCCACCATCATGCTGGTGCCTCTAGCCAGGTTACACATGCGGATCCTACAGTGGCTCCTTTCGGTCCAATGGTCATTTCAGAAACTTCCTCTTTCCCACTTGATACTTCTCACGGAACGGTGCAAACAGGACCTCCACTGGTGGCTATGTTCCACCAATCTGGACAAAGGGAGGAGCTTGATTCCATTGTCTCCAGTGGCCATGGTGACCACGGATGCCTTCCAGATGGGGTAGGGGGGGGCATTATCTTGGCAGGATGGTCCAAGGCACGTGGCAAGATCATGAGGTACACCTGCACATCAATGTTCTTGAGATGAGAGTGGTATTTCTAGCGTTGCGAGCACTCCAAAACTCTCTTCTTCTGGGAACGATTGCAATTCACTCGGACAGCATGTCCGTGGTGTGGTACCTGAACAAGCAGGGGGGAACCAAGTCTTATCCCCTCTGCAGAGAGGGCATGCGAGTGTGGCATTGGGCAGTATCTTCTCAACGGTTTTTAGTGGCAACGCACATTCCGGGAAAGTCCAATGTGATGGCGGACAGGCTGAGCAGAGCTATTCTGATTCCTCACGAGTGGTCCCTGAACAACCGAGTGGCAGTTCAAATTTTCAGCAGGTGGGGGTCAGCCTTGCTGCGATCTCTTCACCAGTCCCCTCAATGCCAAATGCAGCGAGTACTTCACTCAGATCCCCCCACAGGGGGAGTCAACCAGAGACGCTCTAGTCCACGATTGGCCTCCCGGTCTGGTCTACGCTTTCCTTCCATTTCCTCTGTTGCCAAGAGTGATTCAGAAAGCCATATCCTTGGGAAGCAGGATGATTCTTATTGCTCCACACTGGCCTCGGCAAGTATGGTTCCCCTTTCTTCAGCAGTACGCAGTGGACGGTCCTTGGACTCCGGACCCAGTGCCAGACCTACTCATTCACATGTCAGGACAGCTCCATCCCTCCCTGCGAACCCTCAGGTTGACAGCCTGGCTGCTCCACTTCCATCACTAGTTAGACGACATTTCTTTTCACCTGAGGTGGTACATATCTTGTCTTCGTCTCATAAGTCTTCCACCAGAAGGATTTATTCCAGCAAATGGAAGAGATTCTCCATTTGGGCTCAGGCCCAAGGTTTGGACCCCTTCACAGCCCCAATTCCGTCGGTCTTAGATTTTCTAGCCATGCTTTTCCGACAGGGCTCCACGCCCGCTACCATTAAGGTGCTGCTGGCTGCAATTTCCAATTTTCATACATCTTACGAGCCCTCTCTTATGGGCCATAAACTCTGTAAGGCCTTCTTGAAAGGTGCCTGGTTACTTCGCCCTCCTGTGTCAGAACCTGTCATGCCATGGGATCTAAACCTCGTGCTACAAGCCATCACATCACCACCCTTTGAATTGGCTGCCACCTGTGAATTAAAATTTTTATCTTGGAAGACGGCGTTTCTAATAGCCATTACATCGACCAGAAGAGTATCAGAACTTCAAGCTCTGTCCATTAAACCTCCGTATTTGACCTTTCATAAGGACAGAGTTTCCCTGAGATTTAACCCGTTCTTCCTTCCGAAGGTGTCATCCACTGTTAATCTCCATCAATCTATTGAGTTACCAGTGTTCTTTCTAAACTTTTCCAATAATGCAGAGTTCAGGTTCCATCAGTTGGATGTGCACAGACAACTGAGGTTCTATTTACACAAGACTAAGCACGTTAGGAAGTCTGATCAGCTGTTTGTGTCCTTCTCAGAGAACAGAGTAGGTTGTCCTATTTCCAAGTGCTCAATTTCTAAATGGATCAAAGATTGCATTTCCTTTATCTACTTGTCAACAGACAGAAATTTACCTTTTCCCGTCAAAGCTCACTCTACCAGGGCAGTGTCTACATCAATAGCTTACCATGCCAGGCTTTCATTGGATGATATTTGTGCTGCGGCCACCTGGGCCTCTCCTCACACCTTTATTACTCATTACAAGCTGGACGTGGCTTCTAGGGGCCGGGCTTCCTTTGGTTCCACAGTTCTCAGGAGTATCTTCCTATGAGCCTCTCAGGATAGAGGTGCTGGGGACGCTGTCCCGTGAGTAAAGAATGTAGGCGAGATAGGACCACATAACATCAGTTAGTTATGTACTCACCATATCGATCGATGTATGTGATCCATCTCGCCTACATTCTTATGTACCCTCCCACCTGCCCCCTTCCTAAGGGATTTGGAGGAATATTGGCTCTGAGAACCCTTCAAGGTCAGTGTTTTTTTTCTTTCCTTTTGGTTGGAATTCCTTCCAGTGCTGGCTGTGTATGGGTTATGACTGGAATGGTCGCAAACAAGATCTGGGGCTAGGGCGAGGTGCATCCTGGGATACCGGTTTCGCCCAGCCAATTAGAGACTTCATGCTAGAGAAATAAGTTGGCTGATTCGGAGCCGATTCTCTGCTCCGAACCCGTGAGTAAAGAATGTAGGCAAGATGGACCACATACATCGATCGTTATGGTGAGTACATAGCTAACTGTTTCTTTAGATCTGAATGATATGCTGTTGACTATCAGTTTTGCTAAGCAGAAGAACTTTCTGTCAACAGTTAATGGTTGAAGGGGAAGGAATTGTCAGCCTGAGTTCCAAGGTCTCTGACTATATTTTCATTTTGTAGAAGGGTGTTGCGTATACTATGTAGAAGTAGGGGTGGTTAGCCAAATGCAACAATACTACACTTTTTCGCATTTAATTTGAGCCTATTTTAATTATACCTGTTATGTACTAGGGAAGGTTTTTTTTTCTGAAGGATACAAGTGACCTAGATGTTGTGACACTAACACTCAGTTTGCAGCCATCTGCAAATTCAGATGTACTGGTTCCCAGTCTGGAGATTAGAGAAGTAAATGCCAAAAATGAGGGTGCCTTAACATAGAGCCCTTTAGGGACTCATGTGAATGTCCTTCAAGAATGCAACTGCAGTCATAACATATGGGTTGTCCTGCCTCAGGCAGCCCTCGGTCGGCCGGATTCCAAAGTCTGGGTCTGACGTCGGCTGATGTCGCATTTCTCTCCGACATCAGAGCGGCTGGAGTACATAAGCATCAGCCGACGCCATCTTCTTCAGTCTTTCTTGCCGCGCGGTGCCCGAAGCAGAAGCAGTTCGCAAGTGCCGGTCGGTCAGCTCCTGTATTCTTCGAAACCGAAGTCATCAAAAAAGCTAAGTACCCCGTTGGGCACCTTTTCTTGCCTCAGCCGATGTCAGAAATTACTGAAAAAGTAAATAATTGTTTGTCTTGTGGTAAACAAATACCTCATAAGGATTTCCACTCTTAATGCCTCCCTTGCCTTGGCCCAGACCACGACGTCTCGGCCTGTGCCGCCTGTGCTCGCTTCAATAAGCGCACTCTCAGGCGCTGGGCGGAGTTCGCTGAAGACTTTTTCGGCGAAAGATTCGATTATACAATGCCATCGGAACTACCGACATCGCAGACTCCTAAGAAACGAAAAGACCGGGACTGACATCCTCTGCCCGCGTCTTCCACCGACACCGCGCCAAAACTAACCGCGAGTGCACCGGTTCCCTCTGAGGCGGTTATTCCACCGCTCCGAACCGAAGACACCGCATTACCGTTACCTCCGATACCAGAGACCACACCGACGCCAGTTATTGATTTTCCTCCGGATACTGAAACCGAGGAAATGCCCGAGACCATTGCTGCTGATAAGGTCACTCCTGAACGTGGAGCTGCTAGGCCTCCCATGTCCATGTCTATCAAGGCCTACACACGTGCTAAGGCAGCCAGCAAGTCCAAGCACCTTACTGCTAAAGCCTTACCTCAGCCTACTCCTGAAACACAAATCATGACTATGGCCACAGACTTAATTTCCATGATCAGAGGTTCCCAGGCCCATCCTGAGAGAGGATCCCAGCCTCCTTCTGATAAGAGGCCCATGGTTGAACACTCTGACCCTCTCCCTTCAGATGAAGATTCTGAGGACTCTGTTCACTCCGAAAGCCAGGAAGAGCCCTTCCAGACCTATGAGGACTCAGATGCAGAGGATTCCATCCCCTCGGCCTCTCCTCCTGAGGATATTTCTTTTGGGGAAGTTCTGCATTCCATGAGGGAACATTTTAAGTGGCAAGGCCAGGAATATTCTGATTCCAGAAAGCGCCTTCGAACCTTCCTTAAAAAGCCCCAACACAGACCCTTAGCTATGCCTCCTGTGCTTGATGTTTTGGATGATTTATACTCTGACTCCAGTGTTACCCCTGATACTCTTCCTTCTGCTCCTGTCAAGCCTGACAGATACTATAGGGTCCCAGAAACCCATTCTCATTTCTTTAGGTCCCATGTTGTTGATTTAGAAACAATTTCACAGGGACTGAAAGGGGTTTCAACTACCACCTCCAAAAATCCTTTGCCTTCCAACAGGGAAGCTAGGTCATTAGAGAGATGGGGGAAGAAGGTTTACACCTCCACTACTTTATCTATGAGAGCTCTCAATTGTCTCTTTCATATGTTTCAATATCAGGATTACCTGTTAGATGATTTACAGAAAACATTGGCCTCTCCTGAACCTTTAGATAGGAAGTCTTTGCAGGAGGCTGTGCATAATTCTCAGCAAGTTAGCAATCACTTTCTTCAGTATGGATATGATGCATTGGAAGCTTCATGTAGGGCAGCTATGACAGGGGCGGTCATTCGTAGACATGCATGGTTAAAAGAACAACCTTTACCAGATCATGTTAAGGCAAAACTTCTTGATGCACCCTTGGAAAAGAACAAGCTTTTTGGTGCTAATGCTAAAGATGTGTTAAAGTCCATTGAGGAAAAGCCAAGTCAGTTCAGACAGTCAAAGATTTCCTCCAGGTTCAGCCACCCAGATTCAGCAGGAATTGGCCTTCTAAAAATTGGTCCTTTCCTAATCCTGAAAGATTTCAAAGGGGCAAAAACAGGCGTGCCCGAGGAAGAGGACAATACAGAGGTTCCTACAGGGGATGACAATGGCAACCAGCAAACCAAAGAAGTGACACAGGGGTTTCTCCTGTCCCACAAGGACAATCTCAATGACTTTCCTCTAGTTCCGCTGACCAAGGAGCAAGCAGAAGCTCCTTTGGTCGGAAAATTATCTCTGTTTTCAGACAACTGGCACAGACTGACAAAGGACAAATGGATTTTGGACATTATAGACCACGGTTACAGGTTCCATTTTCATACCTTGCCAAGAAAACAAGGCATGCCAAACCTACCACAAAACCAGAGGGCAGAGGCTATCAAGCAAATCTCTCTGCTGACTCGGATGAAAGCAATAGAAAGAGTTCCACAACAAGAACAAGGCCAGGGGTTTTACTCAAGACTGTTCCTTGTTCCAAGAAAAGAAACTCAATGGAGACCAATACTGGACTTGTCCGCATTAAACACTTTTCTCATAGTACCAAAGTTCAGAATGCTGACTCTACAGCAACTCCTTCCCATGCTGGGCAAGGGGTCTTGGCTGATTACTCTGGACCTCAAGGAGGCATACCTGCATGTCCCTATCAGACACAGCTGCAGAAGATACCTCAGATTTCTTGCAGGGCCAGAGCATTATCAATTCTCAACATTGCCATTTGGCTTATCTACTGCGCCCAGAGTATTCACGAAATGCCTGGCTTCAGTAATTGCTCTTTGCAGGCTCTAGGGGATTCAAATTTACCCGTACCTGGACGACTGCTTCATACAAGCGGACGACAAACTGATTCTGACAAAAAACTTGAATTATGTCATACAATTGCTACAGGCTCTGGGATACACAGTCAACTTCCAAAAGTCAAGACTTCAGCCATCCCAGCAAATAACCTTCTTAGGAGCCAAACTAGACACAGCCTCTCAAATGGCTTACCTGACAGAAGACAAGCAAAATAAGTTAACTCATTACTTCAAAGGTTTAGCAAAGCTCACCCAGATGACTGCAAGGAGATTCTTACAGGCCCTGGGTTACATGGCATCCTGCATTCTCCTGGTTCCACTAGCAAGACTACACATGAGAAAGCTTCAGTGGTACCTAAAAAGCCTATGGTCTCAACACAGCAACAACCTAGAGGCAACCATACCGCTCATTCCATGCCTTCAAAAGGAATTTCTATGGTGGACCTTGGTAAGCCAGTCAAACACAGGTATGAAATTCAAAAAACCTCAGATAACACAGACCATGACCCCAGACGCCTCAGACCTTGGATGGGGGGCGCACATGGAGGGCAGATGTATTCAAGGACAATGGTCTCCAAAGGAAACACATCTGCATATCAACCAGAAAGAAATGCTGGCAGTAATGCATGCCATCGAGGCCTTTGGACAACAACTTCAACAAGGCCACCTGCTAATACGGACAGACAACACCACTGTGATGTGGTACATAAACAAGCAGGGGGGCACCCATTCTTACCCCCTTTGCAGACTGACAATGAATCTTTGGGAAAAATCACTGAGCCTAAACATACAGTTGCAATCCCAGTTTGTTCCAGGCAAAGACAATGTGCTGGCGGACAGTCTAAGCAGGAATTTCCTAGACCCCCACGAATGGAGGTTACATCCAGAAATCTTCATACGACTCCCCTCGACATGGGGCAGGCCAGAAGTAGACCTATTTGCCTCCCACTTCAATCATCATCTACAGAAGTTCTGTTCAAGGACATATCATCCACAAGCATGGAAAATAGATGCTCTCTCATTCAGCTGGAACTTCCTAAAAATCTATGCATTCCCACCTCTGCCACTGATGACCACAGTATTACTAAAGATCAAAGCAGAGCAGCCCAAGGGGATCCTAATAGCTCCAGACTGGCCAAGACAACACTGGTACCCACTACTGCGGAGCATATGTCACAACAAAAAGTGGGCCCTTCCCCAATGGCCCCAACTTTTGACTCAACACAACTTCAAGACAGTTCATCCCAACATCCAGACTCTACAGCTAACAACTTGGGAGATCCCATGAATAACCTCAATCTATCTCTCTCCAAGGAAGTTCAGCGGATACTAACAGAATCCCGGAGACCATCCACCAGAAAGGTTTACTCAGCCAAATGGAAGAGATTCAGCATTTGGAATACCAGCAAGGGTCATGATGCATCATTATTGAACATTCCACTCATTCTGGAATATTTGGCAGATATGCTACATAATGGACTCTCATATTCTTCCATAAAAATACATGCTTCAGCTATTTCAGCTAGATACAACACTGATCCACCTGTGTTTTCACATCCTTTGTTAAGGCAATTCCTTAGGGGAATCAAGAATATAAAGCCCCCAAGAAAGGCACCAGTACCAGCTTGGGACCTCAACTTTGTCCTAGAAAAACTGACTCTACCTCCCTTTGAGCCAGCAGCTTTTGTGGACTTACAATTTCTCTCATGGAAGACAGCTTTCCTGTTGGCAATTACCTCAGCAAGAAGGGTTTCGGAATTACAGGCTCTAATGGCAATCCCACCGTTCATAACCTTTCACAGAGACAGGGTCTCCTTACGAACCAACCCTACCTTTCTGCCAAAAGTGGTATCTAGGGTTTCTTTAAATCAAGCAATTCACCTGCCTACTTACTTTCCCAATCCCGAGAACAAAGGGGAAAGACTGTTGCATACCTTGGACATTCACAGACAACTTCGCTACTACCTGAACAGAACCAAGACCAGTAGGAATTCTGATCAGCTTTTTGTAGCTTACGCCCCTGGAGTACAAGGAAAAGCAATATCCAAACAGACAATTTCAAAATGGATTGGACATTGCATCAGATTCTGTTATTCCTTCCATGGAAAGAGTGTGCCAGCCAATGTCAGACCACACTCCACCAGAGCTACAGCCACCTGTACAGCATTTTTAAGAGGGGTGCCTACAAAAGACATTCTAGAAGCTGCTACATGGAGCTCCGTGCATACATTTTCCAAACACTACAACCTCCCTTTATATTCCATATCCAGAGCAGGCTTTGCTTCGGCAGTCCTGCAGGGATTGATAGCTACACCATCCCTTTCTTAGAGCATTCCACCTCCCCCAGCTAAGCTATGGTATTCAACCCATATGTTATGACTGCAGTTGCATTCTTGAAGGACATAGTACAGTTTTGTACTTACCATAAATGTAGATGTCCAATAGATATGCAACTGCAGTCGGGTTTTCCCTCCCTCCTTCCCCTCTATGCCTTGGGTCCACTCCTCTCCCTGTTATCCTTAGCTGGGGATATCTGTTATGGTGTATCTGTTTATTGCTTATTTATTTGTCTGGAAACCTGCTTTTGTCTTCCAATTTGATTACAGCCTTCCTTGGAGGGCACCTGGCATCTGGGGCAAGAAACACTGAAGAAGATGGCGTCGGCTGATGCTTATGTACTCCAGCCGCTCTGACATCGGAGAGAAATGCGACATCGGACCCAGACTTTGGAATCCGGCCGACCGAGGTCTGCCTGAGGCAGGACAACCCATATGTTATGACTGCAGTTGCATGTCTATCAGACATCTACATTTATGGTAGGTACAAAACTGTACTTTACCTTGATTCTGTCAGATGATGCACTTGCCACAAAAACTGCCTGTGTTTTGCTTGCAGTTTGCTAGCTATTTTACCACACTGTGATTTCTTTTTTTGAGCATTTATTTTTCTTAATATGCCTACATGGGGTATAGTGTCAAACATTCTGGCCTGATCAAGGTAGACTGTGTGAACAACATGACGATTGTCTTCAATCTAGTGACACTGTCCAAGAAGGTAGCTAAATTTATAATGTAGGCTTCCTCTTTGATGAAGCTAAGTTGCTAAGGATCAAGCCTGATAAGACGTTTGATATCATATCTGATTAGGTCAATTGTAACACATTAATTTTGCAGATCAGGCTTGTCATGTTAATGGGTCCATAATTACCAGGGTCCATAGTAGGGGGCATCATCACTGTTGTGTGCCATAATGATGGTGCAAGTTCTGTAACCAAGCTTAGGTTAAACAGATTATAGAGAAAGGAAAGGCGTGATCTGATGTTAATTTTCATGCTATCCTCAACAAATGGGTTCAGATCCGATCCCTCAGATCTGACTTGGCCACTGCAAAAGCTCTTGTCAACCAAAAAAACATCTCGAGCTCCCTACCCTACCCACAACAAATCTCTCCTAATCTCCCTAGATCTTGTTTGACGTTTTATGAAGATGTCATTCCTGACAGTTCTCGAGCAGTAAGGGTGTTTTCTATATAATTTATATTACTTATCTTCATTTTTAGTCATACTTTCCTACTTTAAGCTGTTTTCTTTTCTCTGAATGCTTCCAAGAGTTTTACTTAGATTTTATAAAGTAAAACTTACTTCGCTGCTTCCCTATCACCTTACCCGCTTTCTGTCATTATTAGTATATTTAAAAAAAAAATGAAATGGTGCTAGCGTTCTTTAGTCATTAGAATAGATACTGTTCCTTCTAGTTGTTTCTGCTGTGTTGTCATCATTATTGATATTTGTGCTCTTATTGAACATTATGGCAGAAAAAGTTGACAAGCTGGTTGGCTTTAAAAAACGTTTTAAGTGTGGTCACAAAATTCTACTTAGTGACTCGCACAGTATGTGTGTCTACTGCCTTAGTCCATCCCATCTTCAGGAGGACTGTGATATTTGTAAACCATTTAATCACAGAACTCTAATTGAGCAGAAGAATAAATTGATTTTGAAAGGCATATTGCCTTCCTCATTTGGGGAGGCCATTTCTGCCACTGGCAAAAAGAAACTGGACTCTCCTTCTAAATCTGGACACTCCAACCCAGCTTCTTCCCTGTCAGCATCATCAATGGTCCAGAGATACCTTCATTGGCTAACCCTTTCAACGCTCCTGAAAGGAGATCTGATTGCTGTTCTCTGGAGGTAATTGAAGGTCGACTATCTCTGCACCAGGGAGCCTGGCAAAAAATAATGAAAGATACCTGGGTGAAGAGAATCCTAGCTAGAGGGTACTTTCTACCCTTTCCGTCCACCTCCCCATGGCAGAAAACTCCCTGACATTGCACCCAGTCAGAGGGAGCAAGCAGCCGTCCAGATACAAAAGCTGTTGGACAAGAGAGTCGTCCATGAAGTTCACCCAGACCATAGAGGATCCAGAACTTATTCAGGGTTCTTTCCGGTACCAAAAAAAAAAAAACGGGACTGGAGGCCTATTTTGGATTTCAGCAAATTGAACAAATCTGTTCTATGGAGCAGGTTCCAGGTGGTCACTGTTTAGAACTCTTCCATTCTTGGAAAAGGATAATTGGATGTGCTTGATAGACCTTCAGAACACATACTACCACGTAAAGATGGGCAGGAGCTTAAACTTCTGGTGGGAGCTAGTCACTATCAATTCAGAGCACTGCCATTTGGCCTCACTACAGCCTTCAGAGAGTTCACCAAATGTATGACTAGTGGCAGCTCACTTTTGAGATGGCAAGGATTCCAGGTATTTCCATATTTAAATGACTGCCTCATGTCTGCCCCAACCATTCATCTCCTCTTAGAAGCAAGATGCATGGTGTTCTTTGTTGGGTACTGCAGTAAACTTTGGAAAATAACATCTGGATTCCATTCAAGAACCAGAATTCATAGGAGTGAGCTTAAACACAGTCAGAATGGTAGCACGTCTTCCTTGCGGAAGAGTGGTAACCTTAAGAGATCAGGTCAGGAAGCTTCTACACAATTCAAGTGTGTCTGCTTGAACAGTGCTACAAGCCATAGGTTAAATGGCAGCATCGATAATATTAGTTCCACATGAGAATCTTACAATGGCTACTCGCAGTGCAGTGGTCAATCCTTTACCAACCCATGTCATTCCTGATAACTATCAAAAACATTTGTAAGAAGAGTCTTTCATGGTTGGCTCAATCATATCACCTTACTCAAGGTCGCCTGTTGCTTCACACTCATCCCAAGGCCACAGTGACCACGGATACTTCACAGATAGGGTGGTGGGGACATTATCTGGGAAAAACAGTCCAAGGAATATGGTCCGCAGAGGAGGCCAACTCACCCGTAAATGTCCTAGAGATGACAGTGGTTGTTACTAGCCTTGCAAGCCCTTCAAAATTCTCTTATTCTAGGAAAGGTTGTGATTCACTTGGACAACATGTCAGTAGTATGGTATATCAGCAAACAAGAAGGAACCAGATCTTACCGCTTATGTCGAGAAGCACTAAGAGTGTGGAAGTGGGTGATCTCTTCCAGCCGCTTTCTAGTGATAATGCACATAACGGGAAAGTCAAATGTGATAGCAAACAAGTTGAGCATATACATTATCATGCCTCACAAGTGGTCCCTCAGTCAGAAGGTAATGGAAATTATATTCCGTGAGTGGGGTCAGTGACCTAATTGCATCCCCTCTGAGCAACAAATGCGGCAGCTACTTTGCCCTGATCTCCCCAATGGGGGAGTCCCTGAGGGACACTGATACTCACAATTGGCCTTTCGGTGTATGGTATGCCTTTTCCCCCCAACTTCTTTAATCTTCAAATTTCTTCAGAAGAAAAACAGGTTGAAGAGAGAAGTAATCCTTATTGCTCCATACTGGCCTCTACAAATCTGGTTCCCCTTTCTTTGGCCTCACCTATGGAAGAAGCCATGGATTCTGGGTCCAGCTCCAGACCTTCTGTCCCATCTGACTGGAGTGCCTCATCTGAACATTCACACACTTAAGCTGACAGCTTGGTATCTCCAGTTCCATTGATAGCCAGATAACCTGTGTTGTCGTCTCCAGTGCATCATATTCTATCATCCCACAAACCATCTACAAGGAAGTTGTATAACAGTAAATGGAGGAGATTTGTACATTGGGCACAAAAACAGTATAAATCCCTTTGCGACACCTATCCTGTGCTATTCTGGAATTTTTAGCACAGTTCAGTGGGGGTTCACTCAACAATCAAAGTGCAGTTTCAATTTCCACATTGGGTTTGACAGTTCTTCGCTTGCATCACATAAACTCTGCAAGGCTTTCTTGAGAGGAATACTCTTACTGAAGCCCCCCTATAAAGAACCTCTCTCCATCTTGGGACCTAAGTTTGGTTTTACAGAAAATTATACACCCTCCTTTTGAACCAGTAGATACTTGTCAGCTCAAGTTTCTCTCTTGGAAAACACTTTTCTTGGTAGCCATCACATCAGCAAAAAGAATGTCAGAGATCCAGGCTTTATCATCCCAGCTGCCATACTTAGTCTTTCATAAAGGCAGAGTTACTTTACAGTCCATCCTTTCTGCTGAAGGTAGTTTTGGAGAACACCATCAACCAGATTAATGTATTGGTTTTCTTCTCAAACTTTACCAGTAGAGGGGAACATTTATTGCACTTGTTAGATGTTCACAGACAATTGCTTTTTTATCTACAAAGAACGAAATACATGAGAAAAGATGGTCAACTGCTTATTTCCTTCTCGGAGACTTAAGTTAGATTTTCCAGTGTACAAAGTCACCTTGTCCAAATGGATCACAGTTTGTATATCTTTTATTTGCAAGAGTCAAGGCTTAGAACTGCCTAAAACTGTTTGAGTATATTCCACTAGAGCAATGTCTACTTCCTCAGTCTTTCAATCCAGGGCATCCATGGGTGATATTTGTGCAGCAGCCACCTGAGCTACCCCCCCCCCCAATACCTTTATTACTTATTGCACATTGCATTTGGTCTCTGGGGATATAGCCTCCTTTGGTTCGATGGTTCTGAAGTACATCCTTCCATAAGCCCAGCCAGGAATAAGGTAGCTGGAGACTATCCCACATGTTGAGGATAAAATGAAAATTGACATAATCAGATAAAAGTTATGTACTCACCGTAACGTTCCATCTGTGTTGTCTAGTTTCATTTTTTCCTCAACAACCCCCCCCCCCCCCTTCTCCCATCCCTGTTTTTTCTAGTGGGGTAAGCTGAACCAAAAATTTGCTAGTTGACTAGCACTGGGCACACCAGACATGGTCTTTCCCTTTCTAAGAGAATTCTCTAAACTATTATTTTTTTATTGTATTTTATTATTGTATATGTATATATACTTGCAGCAAACAAGATCTCAGGAGATTAGGACAACTACATTGTAGATATGGTTGGGAGCTTGAGAGCTTTTTTGGTTGAGACAAGTTTTTGCAGTGGCCGTGCCAGATCTGAGAGATCGGATCTGAACCCATATGATGAGGAAAAAATGAAAATTGACAACACACAACGTTACGGTGAGTACATAACCTTTTTTGTAACTGATATATTGTTTCTAGGCTAGTGACCCAGGGGGGCTTTCTAGGCCTAGCCATGTTTTTCCAAAAGAACAATGTGCTGTATCCAAGTAGGACATTGAGAGCCAGGTATCTATAAGCTGTCTCTGTCCATGAGAGGCATGGGTTCCAGGCCCATGTAAATTTCCTATTCCTTATCCTCTGGTCTAGGTTGTGCTTATACTGGGTAATAGACAAGCTCAACTTCACATGGATGCAAAGCCTCTTCCATAGGAGGAGCACTCTCTGGGACATGTAGCTGTATGTCCAGCATGTTCTGTTTAAGCCACAGACAAAATTCAGGTCCCTAGACCTTTTATTTTTGCTACTGTTTGACTTGTAAATATGCAGGAGATTCATAGTTTGGGGTTTATGGATGCCTTGAAAGCCAGGCATAGAGCACCCCTCAGCAGTCTGTAAGAGACTAAGTAGAGGGGAAGGGCTTTAAGGTGGTCTGCATAAGGCAGTTTTGTTATGCCTTGTATCCTTTTTATAAGGAACATCTGAGGTCACTCTAGTTGCATGTGCCTGATCAGGTAGATACCGAAGGGAGCACTGTGTTTTGATTGGTCTGATAAGGGTAGAATACAGTTGGATAATGACCTCTTTGGACATAGATGTATGCCATAAGTTGCATAACATAAAAGTATTTCCTCAACACAGTGACCACATGGTGGGCGAAGGTTAGGCTACTGTCCATGTGGTACTCAGATCTCTTATCACTGGGTCGATCCTTAGGAGCGTATTATCAACATGGTAATTAGTTGTAGTGATTGACTTCCCAAAGGGGTACAATTATGCATTTCTTACACTGAGTTTTAAGACCACGGCTTTGGTACCATTTGTTAGTCAGAGATAGGCCTTCTTGAAGAATGCTAGTGTCTCCAGGGGAGTCCGTGATTACCCCCAGCTTGCAATCAAGTTCAAACATAGTCAGCCATAAACTGCCAGCGTTTACTTCCACTTCATAGAAATAAATGCGAAAAAAAAGTGAGCCCAGTACCGAGCCCTATGGTACTCCACTGTTGACTGGACCCTTGGTGGAAATGGCCTCACCTATTTTGACCTCTTGGGTTTTATCAGTGATCTATTTGGCTATCCAGTGGGATAAAATGGTTTGCACCTAATTTATTGAGCTTATCTGCAATGCTTGAGTGTGTTTTTTTATCAGAAGCCTCTGCTAGGTCGAGGTAAACTGTGTGAACAGTCCTCCCCTCATCCATTGCTTTGGTGACCATCTCAAAGAAGTCCACCAGATTAATAGTCATGATCTTCCTTTAATAAAGCCAACCTGTGATGGGTCCAGTGTTTGCTGGTTGCTTATATCCTCTTTTATCATGTCCAAGATTATTCTTTCTATGGTCTTACATGTGATGCTTGTAGAATATGGATGTGTGTTGTACCTTTAAGAAGCATTTCCAAGGACGGCACATGCATATAAATAGCAAGCACGTGCTAGCTTCAGTGCCGTTTTGAAAGTGCAGCCAGAGAGTGAACATGTATGAGAGAGAAAGAGTGTCGGTTTGTTTATAAGTTTATCTAAGTTAAAGTTGTTGTGTTGTTCCTGATGTGTTTGTACATAATAAAGCTGCTTGAACAGAACCCATGAATGTTCGATTGTTACATCCTGACCGGGCGAACAACATGGTGCCAGAACCGGGATTCCAGAGACTGCTTTCAGAGATGCAAGGTGCACAATTAACAGTGAAGGTAAAATAAGAGAAACTGAAGCAAAAAAGGACCAGAAACAAGCTAAAGGTAATGAAAATTTGCGCAAATTATTATTTTATTAAAAAACATAAAATGGAGCATTACAAGGGCACAAACACATTACTAAGCAAACAAATAGCACAGAATGTTTACTGAGCAAACGAAAAGCATAAAAAGTTTAAACGAAATGTTCGAAAGTAAGATATCTGATGAAACAATTATCAGAAAAGCCTATAGGAGGTTCGAGTCACCTCTGAATTGTAAAATGAGCATGTTTCGAGTAAAATGAGCACAAGAAAAGAAATTAAGTAGGCAAAATGAATATAATAAAGGGCAAAAAGGGCACATTAAGCATTAATAAAGCAAGGCGACTGCATGTTTTTTGGCAAATCACAGTGTTTTGGCATAAACTGCTATTTTGCATTAACTAAACCTCTCAATAGCATAACTAGAGTTATTTCAAGCATCGCAGAATGTGTAAAAGTGCTTATAGTGTGTGTTTATTACTGTGCATTTATTCCAAACAGTTTGTGTGCAAAGTGCAACTATTTCTTGAAGTACAGTCAAAATACAGCCATTTCTAAAAGTTTCTTATGCTGGGTGTGTCTGTTTGTGAAGGGCTGCCATTAGACTGTTTATTGCACTGTAAAGCATTATTTACCAAAATACAGCTATTTTGGAAGTGTTTCAGTGTGCTGTGTACTGTTTATTCGCAATGTGCAGTTACTTCATAATGTTTCTTACTCTGAGCTTATTCTGTTGCCCAGCTTATTTGCAAAGTACAGTTATTTTGAATGTTTCTTACACGGATAAGAGGAGATTTCTTGAAGTACAATAATTTCAAGAGTATTACAATGCCCGAGATAATTATTTCACAACATATTTTGCAGAGTTCAGTTACTCAGAGGCTTATTGTGCTATTGGGCATAGTTACAAGTATTGGCATAAATTTCTGCCATATATATGTATGTGTTTGTTCATACTTGCAAAAGCCTTCACTGATGTATTAATATGCAGAGGCATTTCGCAGACCAGACCTACTTGTATTTGATCAGAATGTTGCAGGGACTTAGAAAATATTTGAGCAAGAGTATGATATTTTCATACAAGCAGCTTACTCAGATAAACATGCACACACCAGGGCATTCATTTTGCTAAGCCTAGCTGGGTCAGAGGCTATTGCTAGAGAGCGTTCATTTGTGTATGCAGGGCCGGTGTTACCAGTTTGGGAGCCCCCAGTAGATGTCAAGTTGGGGGCCCCCTGAGCACTTCAAGTCTGTGTGTTCACCTTGTCACTGCCACCCTTCCTAAGCAACATTTTAGTATATACTGCAAAGTTTTAGGAGTAGTGCACACAGACTGTCCTGTAGCTACAGTACTGTTACCTCACAACAGGTCTGTGTACCACACTATGTTGGACGATCTCACAAAGGGACGTTTACGGTTACTGGCATTTAGTTGCAACAATAATACACTAGGTCTGGACTTAAGTGAAATGGCATCCTAGACCTACTGTTTCAGCACCCCCCCCCCACACACACACACATGCACACGCACACCCTCCAGTCTTCCCCTGTTTTCTTCCCATCTTGGACTCCCCATACTGTGCACACTACTTTTTTCTTCCTTTTCTCTCATTTTGCCTTACTCTTCAGCTTTTTCAAGAAGCCATAACCCCCTATATGCTCTGAAGTGTGTTTTAAAGATTTTTTTCTTTTTACACAATCTTTTCAACCAATGATGACTTGAACCTAAGTTGTGATTGAGGAAATAAATTTGTGTTTCTGTACATTTCCTTGCATCCTTTTAACACATCTTTCCTGACCAAGACAGCACAATAACCATTTAGGAAATAACTCGAATAAGCCAGGGCCCAAGAAGCCATGGGGTTATAGATATACTGGGATGTATTTTAGAGCATTTTTCTAGCCTTTTAATCCGGTGGTGACCTAAATAAAAAAACATGAGTAAGGAAAGAATTTCAGTCTTCTTTTTAATCCTTCAAGAAATATATAAGTTGTACCCAAGACTTAATGTTCATAGATGACAAAATTGTAGCAAAAAATAAATAACAAGCTAGTTGCTATCTGGATACACATGTCCTATCTAACAATTGCCCCCCCCCCCCCAAAAAAAAAAAAAAATGCTGTCTAAGCATCGCTCTGGTGTTAGGCTGGGTGAAAGCATAGGTTCAAACTGCCACAGTCATGTATTTCAAGTGACTGGAGACATACATATACATAGCATGCCTCCTCACTCCTCAACAAAAACTGTCAAAGGCAGATACCAGTATGCATTCCTGAAGTGTGATTGTGAGGAAAGTGAAACAATGACTGCAGTAATGTATTGTACTCTGTTGTTCTTAGACACTACCCTGCCCCCCTACACAAGGCACATTAACCTTCTTTGTACACCTCTGAGTTCTGTGAGAAAAGTAAAAGAAAATAATGACCACACTGTCCTGAGCCCAAACACAAGCTATAATGACCTCATGTACACACTGCTAAGGTTTGACTGTGATGAAAATTAAAGAAGTAATAATCACACAACCCCACCACCACACACAACCTACAGCAGCTTCCTGTACACACATATCCAAGCAGGACTGGTGGCCATATCTAGCCTGTTCAGGTTAAAAAGCGTAATTAGAAAATTAATACATTTTTTCCCCAACCAGCAAAAGCTTTTGTGGGGCCCTACAAAGTCAAGGATGATTAAGAGAGCCCCCTGTATCCATTTATATAATCTGAGGAGTGGGGGCCCCCAGATTTTTAGATGTAAGTGTCTAAATGTTCTATGACATATTTTATGCCTCACTTTTGAAATATAATTACTTGTTAGCTACATTTTTACTGATACCCAGAAGAATAATGTACGTGTCCTGGCTTACTGGGTGTGTGCACACAGATAAAAATCACCAATATTTTTTACACACACACACACACACACACACACACACACACACACACACACACACACACACACGTAAGCCATAGCAATACTAGTTTTGTACCACTGGTACTGGTACTGGCATACCAGATCAGTGACTGCTGTTTGCAATTAAACAGCAGGTGTATGTCACTTTTGTTTACCTCAGTGAGGAGTAATGCAAACCTGTCACTATCCCTGATTTCACAACCTTCCCTGATTTTGCCCATAATTTTGTTCTGTCCTTCATAAAAAGTTTGATTTGTTTGTGAATCATTCAGGACTATGGGACAGTCAATAAATACAGACATTAGAGTTTTATACATATTGAGCAAAAAAAATGCATGTTGATGCAAAATGTGTTATTCTACTAACGTTTTAATTGAATTAGAGTAATATTTAAAACATGCCTCTCATTTTGAGCCTTTATTCTGGTGTTATTGGTATTCCACTGAACTCTTCACAAAGAAGTTGGGAGTTATAGTATCTGCTTTTCTGCCAGTATTTATAAAAATCCTTGTATGAGAAAACCATCCCTGAAGATCAGAAGCATGAGCTGTTCTTAAACTCCAAGGTATGCATTCAGATCAGTCACGCTGGGATGATGATCTCTCTAGTGCTTACCCATGGTCATTACCAGCTTTATTCTAACAGAGTCGCAAGATTCATCAAATCCATGAAGTTACAGAAAGGCACACAAGTATGCTGGCTAGTGATAAGAGCATAGTTTCAGCAGGCTCCAGAGCAAATGTATACAGCATACAACATGTGGCAAGCAGAAACCGGCCTAAGCACATGGCAGCTGCAGCCCCTGTGGGACTTTCTGTGAAACCCCGTAGTTTTCCAGCAAGTTCTAAGACTAGGTCAGTTAAAGGAGCTTGCTCAGTACAGCACAATGGTGAGTCAGCAAAACCGAAGTCAAGCTTCATTGTTAACTGTCATAATTGTGGTGCCAACCATGAGTCCAAAAGAGAAAAGTGTTTAGCATTTGGTCAGCAATGTCACAAGTGTAAAAAATGAAATCCTTTTCAAAAGTTGTGCATGTCAAGTAAACCTCACTCAGTTGCAAAGAAGGGTCACTTAAAAACCAAGTTGATCATATAGAGAGTTGCAAGCTTACTTTTTACGTAGATGGTGTATCAGTAATTGGTGAAAAGGGTAATGCAGTAGATTTATTAGCAAAGGGTTTTGTACTGTCTTGATCCATGGTAAATCCATCGAGCTCAAGGTAGACACTGGTTCAAAGTGTAATGTTATGTCAGCAGAAGCACTTGCCAAAGTAAGGGCTGGTGAACAACTTAATATGGCTAATTGTGAGAAACTTGTTGCCTATGGAGGTGAGGAAATTGAAACCGAATGCTCAGTAGTGCTTTCAAGTTATTTGGCTAGGAACAGTTGTAAGTTGTTGTTTTACATAGTTCGAAGACCTGTGCAGTCATTATTGGGTCTCAGAGACAGTTTGAGAATGGAGTTGCTTTCCTTTACTAAAGAAGTTCATCATATAAGTACATGTCCCAGTTCCAGCTTCAGTGATGTGATTTTCTTGGAATATGCTGATGTCTTTGATGACAGGCTAGGCAAGCTTCCAGTCGTGTATTCTATGAAGTTAGACCCAGAGGTCAGTGCTGTGATCAGGCTGAAAAGAAAAATTCCAGTAGCCATGAAGAGCCAAGTTAAAGCTTAGTTGGATAGAATGGTGCAACAAGGTGGAGGTGGAATTTGTCCAGTTACACAACCAACCGAATGGATGTTGTCTATGGTAGCAACTCATAAAAAAGGCTCAGACGAAATCAGAATATGCATCGACCCAAGAGACTTGAGTAAGGCATTAAAAGAGACCTCATCATCCTATGCCAACAGTCGACGAAGTCATAGCCCTAATACCGAATGCAACTGTAGTTTTTGTCTTGGATGCAGAGAGTTAATTTTGGCAAGTAATGCTTTATCACATATCTTCATTACGGACTACATTCAGTACCCCATTTGGAAGATATAGATTTCTCAGGATGTCATTTGGAATATATTCTGCAAATGAAGTCTTCCAGCTTGCAATGTAACAGATCTTTTCCGGTTATTCCCTGTGTCACAATAGATGATTTGTTGGTCGGAAGCAGTGCATGACAGAAACCTCAAGAAAATTTTAGACAGAGCTTTTGAAGTGAATTTAAAGCTCAATCCTGTGAAGTGCAAATTCATGTTACCAGAAATCACATATGTATGTCACTTATTTACCAGTACAGGTTTACAACCAGACCCGTCTAAGAAAACAGCTGTTCTTGAGATGCCAGCAACAGGTAATGTTCAAGCTCTACAGCGTTTTCTTAGTATGGTTAACTATTTGGGCAAGTTCATACCAGATTTCAGTGAGTTGACAGTGGCTTTAAGAGACCTAATGGGCAAAAATGTTGTATGGTCTTGGCTATAACGGCACCAGAGAGCTTTTGAGGATCTTAAGCAGAAAATTGCCACTCCACCTACAATAAGATGCTAAGATGTCAATAGACCAGTTACTTTTTCCTGTGATGCTTCAAAGTTTGGTCTTGGTGCAGTTATTCTTCAAGAGGGCAGACCAGTAGCCTATGCATCTAGAACTCTTACCCAAACTGAAATGCAATATGCTCAGATTGAGAAAGAACTTTTGGCAATTGTATTTGCATGTTCAAAGTTTCATGATTATGTTTATGGTCAAGATAGATCGAAACTCTTCATCAACCTCTAGTTACTATCTTAAAGAAGCCTGTACATTTCGCTCCAGCAAGATTGCAAAGAATGATACTAAATTACAAAAGTATAACCTCAAAATGGTCTGTACGAAAGGCAAACTACTTTAGCTGGCTAATACCTTATCCAGATCGCCCAGAAATACAACAGAACAGTTTGATGCAGAGAATTTTCTGTTTGATATCATGGAAGCACATAATTTTTCGACCACGAGACTTGAGCTGAGAGAGCATACAAAGACTGATCTTGTTTTGCAAAAGCTCAGCCACTACATCCAGGCAGGATGGCCGTCAAAGCAGTCCAGTGTACTGCCTGAAGTACAACCTTCCTTACAGAGATGAGATGGTGGAAGATGACATTATTTTCAAAAGTCCTAAAGTTGTTGTTCCTGCTTCCTTACAACATGAATATGTTCAGATTTTGCATTGAGGCCACCCAGGTTCCGAATCTACCAAAAGAAGGACGACAGGACTATTATTTTGGCCTTCTGTAGCGAAAGACATTGACAGCGTACTTTCATCTTGTTCAGTATGCAATAGTACTAAACCACATCTGCAAAAAGAGACACCTCAGCTAAGTGAAGTTCCTGAACTACCTTGGTCAACATTAGCCACTGAAATATTAGAGTGGAACAATCAGCATTACTCAGTGTTGGTCAAGTCTTATTCATACTGGTTTGAGATCAATTTGTTGCCTAACCTAATGTCTACTACTGTTATTACCAAGGTGAAACGTCATTTCTCAGTCCATGGTAGTCCACATAAGCTTATCTCTGACAATGGTATGCAATTTACTAGTTAGTTGTTTCAGAAATTTGCAAGGGAGTGGGACTTTGTACATTACTAGTAGTCCTGAATACCCACAGTCAAATGGATTAGCTGAACTTGCAGTACAGAGTGCAAAGCAATTACTAGAGAAGTCAAATACCAAAGTCTTTTTGAATTTACTGAATCTCAGAAACGTACCCCGTAATGATATACTTGGCTCACCTGCTCAAAGACTCTTATCTAGGTAAAACAGAACAACCCTGCCTATCTGTTCCAGTTTGTTGAGGCCAAAAGCTAAAAGCAACAGAGCAGTCAAAGCCCAACTACTCAAAAAAATGTTCGTTTCAGAAGTTAAGTTATGATAGAATGAGCAGATTTCTTCATCCACGGAAAAAAGGAGAGACAGTGAGGATACAAACAGCGAAATGTTTCGACCGGATTGGTCAAGTAACAGGTTTCTGTACCTAGCTGAGATCCTATTTTGTGGAATCTGAGGGTGTGGAGTACAGGAGAAATCGCAGACATCTTCCTGTATCAGAACTGATACTGCAGCATTGTTCCTGTGATACAGACTTTAGATAGATCTCAGAGCAATCCAGACAATTTTCCTGTTCCATTACTGCTTCTGATGATGATACTGATGTCCCCAAGGTTGAACATTCAGCAGAGACACTCACAGTTGCTAGACCTAACTCTAAATTCTTTCACACAATTTGGGTTCATCTCCAGACCTAGTGTGAAATACACAGCAACCTGAACATAATTGTCTACATGTATGTAGTTCTGTATAGAACTATCTTGTATTTATTGCATGTCAGTCAGTCTGTCATCAATGAAGTATGATTCATTTCTAAAAGAGGGAGGATGTAGAATATGTATGAGTGTTGTACCTTGAAGAAGCATTTCCAAGGACAGCACATGCATATAAATAGCAAGCATGTGCTAGCTTCAGTGCCGTTTTGAGAGTGCAGCCAGAGAGTGAACATGTATGAGAGAGAGAGTCAGTTTGTTTATAAGTTTATCTGAGTTAAAGTTGTTGCCTCATTCCTGATGTTTGTATTTAATCAAGCTACTTGAACAGAGCCCACGAATGTTTGTCTGTTGCATCCTGACCAGGCGAATGACAATGCTGGTCAGACTTATGGGCCTGTAGTTACCCAGATCAGTGGTTGGACCTCCTTTGTGCAGGGGAATGAATGTAGCCATCTTCCACTTGTTGGCACAAAATCTGACTATAGGCAGTTGAAATGTGATTCAGGTGGAATCAAGAGGTCATCTTTCATGCTATTTAGTAAGCATCTCGAGATGTTATTGGGGCCCATTGATGTCGTGTTTTTGGTCTTGGAAAATGCATTGATAACCTGTTGCATAGTAATGGTTGGAGGGATTTTGGTATGCAGTATTTCCTTACTCATTCTAATGCGGGGGGACATCGGTGTGCCTCACTGTAGAATCATCAGTAACCGGGAAATTTGGCTGTGCTCTAGTTTGCCTTAAGGGCCTAGCAGTAGAGGCAATGGGTACAATGTTACTAAGAGTAGCTGCTGTGGGTGGTTTAACAAGAGTGTTTATGAGGTGGCTGTGGACCCTTTTTTTGATTGTGCTGTGAAGATATTAATGTTGTAGGAAGATTACCATAAGGCAAACAAATTCTTCTTCAACTTCTTTAATAGTCCACAATCTCACTCGTTTTGCTTTTTTTTCTTACTCGGATGTAACAGAATACAAACTGAGGTTTCTGGTCACTTTAAATAACACATAAATTATAAAAAATAAATAATCAATAAAAAATTAATTAAAAACAATCAACTCAACAAATAAAACTTTTAGTATGAAAAGTGATAAAAATAGGCTACCTACTAACTTAACTAATACACATTTATATATATACTATTTATTAAAAAAAAACATCTCAAAAAAAGTTGTGTAAAAACATACTTATTTCAAAAACCCTTGTAAGCAATTAAATGTTATAGGAAGATTACCTGTAAGTGGCTCAGCATAAGTAGTTTATGTGTAGGTCTTTACCCTGTGCAGTAGGCATGGTGCAAGTGTTATTGACAATCTCTGTAGGGTTAGCTTTGGTTGTATAATAGTTTTGCCTGTAGTTTTAAAGTGTATTTACACCTCTCGCACACTTTCTGTTTTATTAAGAATAAGCAGGTTGTCAGTGTACATGATGCAGTTGCTGCAATGCCTCTGCATTCCCATCTCAACCAGACTGGCCACATAGAGAGTCAGAAAATGCATATTTATGACTACTGATCTACTAAGTAGGAGAGAGGGAAATTTAAATATTGAATAGGTCAGTAACACAAGGACGTCAATGAGCATCGTTCAGCTATACTCATATTAGATGATCTAGCAGTTTAATAAAAATATGTCTAGATAGTAAGGGTATTTTAAGGGAAACTTGCACTGCGAGACAGCGACGTCTATTCATATCACTGCTAGGCGCCGCTGTGTGGAGTCCAACAGTACTAACTAAAGACTGTAAAAAAGGTTAAAAGGTGCAGATATTCAGCAAAGAAACACTCAGTTAATGCAACTGTGACAAACAGTAAGAAAAATAAGTGCCAGAACAGTGGATATGGTAGTGTAAATCTTAGTTCGCTTATAGGTTATGAGCCAACTGTTGTGCAACTGCAAAGCCTAAACAGCAGAGGAGATTCAATAAAAAAAAAAAAGAAAGAAAGAAAAAGACCCCATGGCCAATCAAAAACAGCACACTCTTATTTTGTGTGTACAATCCTGGCCCAGAAAATGAGTCCTGTTACTCTTCTCATTAAGAGAAACCTAAGGCAGTTTTATCTAAAAATTGTATGAAAGGTCAAAAAGTGCAGATATTCAACATAGAAACGTTAATTTAATGCAGCTGTGACAAAAGCAATGTGAAAAACAAGTGCCGAAACAGTGGATATGGTAATGTAAATCTTAAATATCCAGGCATGTTAGGTCCCACTGAAGTATATTTTGTTCTTTGATGGCACCATCAGAACATGTCCCTTCGTAATAGCGGCTGTAAGAGATTCTCTGGATTATGTAGAGTGTAGATAGAACATTCAGGGGGCAAAATTTGCACTGAACTTGTTAGCTAGTCTATTGACAATGTCTGAGTTGAATGGATGGCGTCATAAAGAAGTTCTGAGCATTGTTGTGTATTGTTCCTTTGTTTCCTAGCATTGCTAAATAAGGATTTGTAATTATCCTTAGCTTAAGTAGCTAATGCAAGTTAATTGGTTGTTTACTGTACCTTATAGTTTTTTTTCCCAATTTCCTAGTAATGTTTTTCATACTGTCCTTGTGCAGTGTTTTGGATCTGCTGTGTAATTTGCAGTGTTTTTTTTCTTCTAAAGCTTATGTTGGTGCACCACCAAAGTTATTTGTTTTTGAATTCATTATATTTTGTTTGTTCAGAACTGCCAGCTGTATACATTTATTTAATTGAGCATAGATCTTTGTATAGCTTGCTACTATATTGGCATCAGAGTTGACATTAACATAGGCAGTTTGCAATCTCGTCATAGAATTGTGTGAAGGTTGCTCATTTGATAAAGCCTTAAATTCAGTGATAATGATTTCAGGGGGTTGAACATTTTGAAAGCAAATGTGCCAAGGTTGTACTCTGTCTTAACTATGGGAAGGAGAGATCAAGGGAACAGTATATGGAGAGGACTATATTTGAGGACAAGATCTGGAATGTTGTGTCCTCTAGTGGGCTTATTAACTACTTGTTCCAAGGCGGTATTGGTTAAGCCCAAGAACTTCTGGGTGTATACCCCACATTGTATTGTAGGTATATTGGTATTCCACTTAAATGAGAGGTAGTTTGTCTTCCAGCCTAATGGAATCCTTAATAAAAGGGAGTTCTTCAAGTACTTTTAAGATCCTAACATGATCATCAGGGGCATAGAGAGTGCCCTGTAATAGGCTGAGTTGGTAGTTTGCTTTGTTTAGTGTGATTTGGAGTTGTGTTTGTGGGTGTTGGGGAATATATCTGGAAGTGATTTGATCCTTGACAGAGATACCACCACAGTTGTCATCAGACCTGATGGCATGGGAGGAGCAAAGCCCAGGTACTTTTGTTACGTTTAAACCAAATCTCACTAATTACACAGGCATAGACTAGTTCCAGAGGTAGGAGGGCCACGTGATCTGACAATTTATTGAGACTCTTGACAGTGGTGCAGTGTAGGGTTTGATGAGTGTGCTATATTATAACATGTCCATTAACTGGACCCTGCCTAAAGATGGCAATATGGGGGAAACAAAGGCCTTAGTCAAAATGTGGAAGCCTTGGAACAAGAGGTGCAGTCTTTCCTCATGAAGCTAGTTGTTTCTTTTAACTAGATTCCCATTAACATTTAGTTTAGTTGGGTCTTCCTGCTAGGCCAGCATTCCTATATATATATTGCAGCCATTTTTTTATAGAAATTTTCAGTATCACTCAATTTAATGTAAAAATTCTTAGATTTCCAGTGACTCTGCAATCTCAAGCATGGAGTACTTTTTCATGGAACAGTAGCCCTGACTAATGTGTGTATTAAAAATTGTTTTATTGACAGCATCTGTGTTGTAACTTTGCTGTGGAAAATCTTACATAATTAACTTTTGGGGCTTTATTGGTCTCTAATCTACCTTATGCACCATGCATACCTTTCAACTGTCCCTTACATTGACTCAAATTTGTCTCTGTCCCTCTCAATTCCTCTTAAATAGGTACATTTTAGAGAAAAGGTGGTGAATTATCCCCGGTAAATAATGACAATAGAGTTCTTGACTTTTTCTTCAGAACATTATACTAATTCATATTTTCTTATTCTGTCAATGTCTCATGTTAATAGGAGTAACATTTTAAAAGTGTATATGATTGTCCCTGATTATTTCTGGATTTGTCCCTTATTGTTTGGTACCATGTGGTGAAAGTCTCACTGTGACCGTTCATTTGAGTTTCCTCTTCGTATGGATGAGATTTCTCAGCTTCAAGTTGCAAGTCTGCAGGCATCCGGTAGGTTACATGGGGCAAGGATAGGAGGTATGACCCGTAATTAGTGTAGAGAAAATTAGTTTTTGTGGTCTATGTCCATAAAATACAAATGTCTAGGGAGGCAGCTGTTGGTTGATATATTTTAATATGTTACTGCCATGCCAAGGGAGCCCTGCACAGTTAGTTAATACTTTTGTGAGGGCTTGAGTGGAATTCTTCTGTTTCTTCCTTAAGTCCCCACCACCACAATCTTAATCCATACCCTCTGCCCAAGTGCAAGAGTGTTAGCCTGTTTATCTGCTTTCCTGCTAATGTTTTAGTGCCTGGAGCAGTAGGAAAACCTGAGTTGTGTAATATAAAGTCCTGATCTTGTTTTTAAAGTGATCAGATATTACAAGGACAAGGCAGAGAAGATGGGAGTGAGTGGACTCTGCAATCTAAATCCTGGGAGGATGGAGGTGGCTAGACCTATTGCACTGTTGACTCCCATCAGCAAGCTGAGGTTTTGCAGCAGGACAAAATGTATAGGGTTGTAATGGTTGTGTGCTACACATAGTCGAGACACTCATGTGGAGGAATACTTTCTTTCAGGCTGCCTCATGACACAGCCACTGATTGCAGCTGTGATGGGATTAGATGGAAAACTGGAAAGACATTCCATGCGATCCCCAGATTCGAGTACTTTGCAACTCCTGGCCTGTGATCTAAGGGAATGAATAAGTCGGTTGTTTGCTCTTGGGCTGGGAACATATTAGCTCACCTTTTTTTTTTTTTTTTTTTAACCATTTTGAAATTATTTCTCTGGTTAGACAAAGTGGAGCCATTGGTTTAGACAGAGGAGTTTATGGTGGTGTTTGAATAAAAAGAAGAAAAAAAATTACACTGTCATGATATATGACCAGACTGTTGTATATGGTTCATAGGTTCATACTAGGCTATCTGCCCTAGGGCATTTACAAGCCTAGCAAGAGTGTGTTTGGCTTTCGCCACCCATTTTAAATTAATTTTGCTATGCCCTTTTTCGAGGTTAGTATACTGTGCCTCTGTCTAACAGTGACACAGAAGTGATACCCGGGGTAAACCTACGATCTCCCATCCACTCATCAAGATTCCTCTTGAAGAGAGTCAATGAGGGACTCTGCCTAACCTGGACTGGGATTTTATACAGAGTGAAGGGAGCCTCTGGGTTATGAATCTGTCCCTCCAGCATGTCCTATTTATTTCAGTGCTGAGGTTCAAGTCTCTCAATATGGGTTTACAGATTTAAAAAACTGAGAAGTATTGCATGCATTTGTGCCTAAACTACTCAAGACAGTATATAAGGACTTCTTCCAGATGGGCAAGCTGTACATAAAATATTGATACTTTATATTATTTAAAAAAGTGAAAAGAGTTATTTTTAATAATTTAAGTGCAACACAGTTGGTTGGAAGGGTAACACTGGTGTCAACAAGAGGGGTTTGACTCTCACCACTACCAGCCAGCATAATGCCAGAGCTCACATTGGGGGTGCTTAAAGTAACTTACCACTACAAACCTGAATATGTGATTGTTGGGGATTATAGTCCTTGAATCAGGTTCACTCTCCCAAGTAGGTTTGGTAGCCATCAGAAGGATGGTCTGTTGAGAGGCACCTCTCTGGTACCTTGCAGGTTTAAGTAGGAAAGATGCACTTAGATATGATTCACTGACTGGTTCACCAAATGTAAACTGGCCTCAAAAGCAAATGGGGAATGTTCACTATTGCCCTGAGTATGGACTTCCAAAATACACATCTTGACTAGACCACACAGTTGTCACCTGCCAAGTTTAATATTTGACATACACTCCCATTTCTCAATCCTGTGTTTGAAATTCAGTGCCTTCCAGTGCTCCTTGCCCATGGTAACTTAGTTCCAAGTAAGTTGTCTTACACACGCTCGTGCAAATTCCTAAGGATGACTGGTAGAATTCTCCAGCTACCCACAGCATTTGTCACGACAAGGTAAATATGATACTACTTTAGGTTATTGGGTTAGGGGCCCCCACAGTTCACTATGCCATTCCTGAACAGTAGACAAGTACATTTCTAAAAACACACCATTGTTATTGTGTTGAGCAGTTTGGCTTGGAAGCAGATGCAGCACCTTGGTAAACTACATAGTGCACGTTCCTCAGATAATATATGCATCAATAACTAAATAACCAGTCACAAGATATTAAGAATGATTAAATAAAAACGTTGCTTAGAAAGTAAAGAAGTTAGTACTGATATAAGTTAGTCGTGCAGATGTGCATACATTTATACAGCGGAAAAGAAAAGTAAATGCATTTAGAGAAGTAACTGGACTGAGGGGCAGCGAGTTTGCATGTCCACCCTGTGTTCAAGTGGATTTTTTTCTGGATAACCTAGTTACCTCCCATGGTTTGCAGTAGGCCATTTGGTGACTCTGCATTCTTCATAGAAGTGCATGTGTAGTATGGAAGGGAAGGCCTGACCAATCTGCTTCTGTTCCCTGCTTGCCTAGTAAACTCTGTGGATGATGGAGGCTGATCACTGGGTTTGCCATAAGAGTTTGGTGCAACTTATGAGTGTGGAGCGTAGCAACTTAACCGAGTCTTGCTCAGCACTGAGCCTTACCAGAAATAAGTTACCAGAATACTGTACAAGCAGACTGTACAACATCAGACTTACGTATATGTCCAGACAGCAAGGTCTGTAGTAGAACTGACTGCACTTGTTTCTGCTCAAAATATTTTAACTTATTTTTTTCCCTGCTACAGGAATTGGTGGTAATTACCTCAGTTTTTTTTGCCACTCGTTGTAAAGCAGTACAAAGACCAGCTGAATAGAAACACAGGATTTCACATCTTCCTTTAATTCTTGCATTTTGCCTTTTACACTGGTAGCGCATAGCTTCCCTAGGCCTCCATTTTACATCATTTCCAGCAATTACTTGCAGATAAGTTAGTTAATTTAGTGATTCAGAACATTTCTTAAGTTCCACAAGAATGAAGTTAAGACTTTATAATTATTTTTGTTACAATCCCGTCACTGATGAGACATCTTATAAATGTTGTACAGCAGTGCAATCTCTGTTGCAGATTTCATAAAGCTTAACTATAGCCTGCTATTCTATTTCTGTTTTATTTATTTATTTGCATTACTAATCGTGTCAGTCGGCTGGTTCTGGAACACTTTTCATCCTGATATCAGATAATGATGTTAATACATATGAATTCAGAAATTGTACATAGTGTACATTAGCATACATGTATACTGGACTGGATTACATCTGAATTTATATACCAAGAAATGCATGCCTTATATAACAATCTGCTCTGTATAGAAAAGGTCCTGTTAACTGAATGTACACAGATTAATGAAAGAAATGTCTGATGTAGAAAACAAGCTATACAAATATGTTCAACAAAATATGAACTAAAAAAATGTGAGGAAGCAGAATAAGGGAAGGAAAGATGAAAAATTGCTAGAAGTTATAATGAGATGCAATAAGATGAAGTGAGAAGGGTAGATAAGCAAGGAGGTTAATCAGTAGTGAAATAGAGAGGACTGAAAGAGTTGCGATACTAAATGAGGTGTTAAGAGTTAAGTAGCAGTGTTTTCCTTTTTTTCTAGGTGATTAAGGAGATTTTGTATGAAGAGAGGGTGAGGAGACATTTGGCATCTGAAGTGCTGAAATTTGAGATCGCTAGTCCCATTTTATGTTTTGAGCTTTCAGAGGAGGCTTCAGCAAAATATAGTTTGGGGGGGGGGGGGTGCTTGTAGCCAGGATCTTAAGAGACAATAGTCTGAAGAGGTGGTTAGTTTGGTGGCAAAAAAATGGTCAGAAATTTGAATTAAGTAATTAGGGGATATGGAAACAAATGGAAATGTGAACTTAGAAAATCGGCTAAGTAAAGGAAAGGTACATTGATGTGTTATAAGGTCTACTAGGTTGATGACTTAGCAGGATTTATGGATTATTTTTGCAAATGAGAAGCATTGCTTGAGCAAGCAGTTAGAGGAAGGGTGCATTAGAATGGGTCTATAACCTCCCATAGAACAAAATATTCACTGACTGGCAAAACAAGTGTACACAATCCAGCGAACGTTCATTCACTGAACGTTTACTTCAGTGAATGTGTAAGACGGCGGAAGTAACTAGCTGGCCAACAGTTCCCTGTCATACACCGCAGTATTTCAAACCCATCCAGGTGTAGAGGGCTTCACCCCCCCCCCACCAAGTATATATAACAATTCTGAGACCGCACTACAGTGGGGAAAAGGGCATGAAAGTAGTTGGCTAGCATCAGGAAATTTGCCATTCTCCCCACTGCAGTGTGATCTCTGAGTATATATAGGTAGGGGGGTATGGGAGGGGCGAAGCCCCCCACCTGGGTGGATTTGAAATACTGAGGTCTATGAGATGGGGAAGTGTTGGGCTACTAACACATCTCGCACGTTCTCTGAAGTGAATGTTTGAAGGATCGTGTTAGCACTTTTGCCATTTGATTATTTCATTCGATGGGTGGTCATAGACCCCCATTAGAAAGCCTTTTAGGGATGAGAATACACTGATTCAGGCAACGTTTAACTAGATTACAGCTTTGTTAGTTAAGAAGTCAGTTTTGCCATGAAAGGTGAGAGTATGGTCCAAAGTAGTGTTAACAGTATTTGAACATAGGAGTTAGGGTTGCTTTTTGGTGTATGATTTTTAAGGTGGAGCAGAAAGAAAGTTTTTAATTCATCCCTGGGACTGTGAACTTTGTTTTATGGCTTGTAAACCAGGCATGTATTTTTGGAAGTGTAGCTTGCAATGCTTGTTGTGTCACTTGAGGTATTTCTTGGCTTGTCGATGTGCAGCATATTGTTTAGATGGTGGAAGACCATGCTGAGTGGGTTACTGATGGAAGTGTAGAAGTGAAAGCATTCTAGAATTAAATTCTGTGACACACTTGAGTGAGAGTGGTATGCTTAAGAGTGCTGCTAAGCAGAATCTCATTTGCAGTTTACCTTGCCAAAAGAAAGAGAGATTGTAGGCAGAAGCTGATGCTGTGAAGTGTTGATTATGGAACGTGGAGTGCTGTTAGGAGTTGAACCTTTTAGCAATGAAAGACTAACTTTTTGTTAATTTTTTTAAATACAGTCAGTAGCCTGGAAGAGAGTAGTATTTGTCATGTCTTGGTTTGAAAACTGGGCTCTTGGAAAGATAAGAGTATTACTTATTCAGTGAAGCAGTTTTTTTTAATGTTTTAGCAGTGGAATGAGGGTTAACTATTAGTCTGAAATGCTCTGGGAAGAAGGATTACTTGTTTTCACTAGGGAGAAGAACATTCAAGATTTTTGTTTAATAAAACATTTTTTAAACATTTGAGTCAGAGTAGCAAATGCCTGTGATAGCTGGATGTGGACCACTGTTATGGACTCTGGTGAAGTACATGTTTTGTCAAAAAAAAAGTTTTTCAGTGTACTGGCCTTTAACAAGAAATTAGCAAGTAATATAGCATTTGGAGTATTTATCAAAATGCCCTGCTATTTGTATTGATAACATGAGAATTGCAGTGGATGTGTTGAGACCCAATGCTGCAGCTGGCTGTGATGGTTTGAAGGGCTGTTATTTATTAATATAGTTGATGCCTTGGTGCAGGCATGATCCAATTGTGTTTGTTAACATTAAGATCTGGCTATGTACCTGATAAGTAGAATCCACTGTTCGATTTCCAAGAGAGGTGACCTTTGTGTGGTTGATAATTATACACAAATTCCTTTAATAAGTCTAGTAGGAATGGTCTTTGAAGAGTTATACACAAGCTTTTTCGTAACAGCTTTAGGCAGCTAATTAATGTCACTGAACATGTTCATCCATCTCCAGCTGCTCTTGTTCTAGTAATCTATTAAAGTTTTGAGACACTTTTTGTGGACTTCTTTGAACACTGAATTCCTAGCATTGCAGTTTATTTGGATGTGTCCACAGCTTTTGACTTGATTCTTCGTGGTAAAATGACTGACATTATAGAACCCTTTAATGTTTATGATGAGAACTTGATTCAGCAATGGCTTATGAATGGAACCTGCAGAGTCAGAGTGAGGGATTCATTGTCAAATCCAGGATAATTAATGTGGGTGTTCCGTAGGGATCTTTATTTGGACCATTCGTATTTAAATTGTGTCCTGTCTTCCATTATGATATGGAATTTGTATTATCAAGTATGCTGATGACTTTAAATGTTACTCTGTTGCAAGTAACATTAAGAGAGCATAGTCTAAGACTTTTTGAATAGCTTTTGCTGCTGGTAAAATGTTTAATATGTTTAAATGTGCAGTGTTTCATTTTGGCTCTGATAGTAAACTGTTGTTCTTATTCAGTAAATCAGAAATTGGAACCAGAATCACAAATAAAGAGTCTGGGTAATTCTTTTGGTAAGCAGCTCATAGATTCATAAATATTACAGTTCCACTGAGTCATATGACCAGTCACTCCTTACCACTACCGTTTTTCAGGCTGTAACTCATTTCTTCAAAAGGGCAGTACCCGTCATTTCTGGAGCAAGTTTCTGAATACTCATCTAGTCATCTGTGTTTTGTTTAGAGTAAGGTAACAAGCTGATCTACTTAATATGCACTGGAGATTTCTTCCAGACGTTTGGGTGGCATTGAGTTGTAAACCTGTCCATCCACTATTTGTTTATCCATTGGTGAAGATTTAGGTCATTGATTCTAGTATAATTTTTGGCATTTAGCTTGAACCCATTTTTATTACACCCAAAAGTTTTAGTAGGATGAGTTCATTCAGGAGGGTTTGGGTGTCAAAGGGTGACTTGGAAATAACCCCTGGCTTGCAGTATTCTCAAGCCTTGTTAGCCAGAGACCCTGGCTCTCTGCTTAGAGATCTAAGAAGTAAATACCAAAAAGGAGAGGCCTTGGCAACGAGCTTTAACAGACATCACTACTTACTTTCATATTTCCAGATGAGGCACCTGCAACTTTAGTGTACGTTTTTTCTTTTGGCTACTTTATCCTTCTTACCACACACAAGTCGATTTTTAAAGCATTTAGATTAGGTTTGACTGCCACAAAATGGCCATTATAAGGTGCTGTTATGGTATTATGAGGGTTTTTCATAACCTTTTCATTTCTTTAATTATGGAATGATATGTACAGATCTTTGACTAAGTCTCCGACTAGGCCTAATATCGAGTATTGTGGGCAAGTATGTATTTACACTTGTACATTTTTGAAGTAATTAGAAAGAATACAAAATTCTAACTTAGATATCTAAGGCACATCAGTTTTGCCTTACAAAGAAAAGTAACAAGTCCTGAACCTATATTTCATAAGGTAATAGGGACAGTAAGGGATGATGGTAAATTAATTTACAGAAGGTCTAAAGACATCTGGCATCTACCATAAGTATTGTTTTATCCTATTAAAAGACTGCATATAATAAACAATCTCCTTGTTGATTATCAGTTGCCAATTCTCAAATTAAGTCTGAGTAAGGCTGGCATGATTTGGAATTAAGTATGCTTGCAGTAGGATCAACAACTACATTACTTGCTTTCAAGGATCTGTTTAATGGTTAGTATGGGAAGTAGTGTATGTGAGGAGTATTTTGATAGAATAGACTTCTAGGTAGTCATCTTGCGGCTTTGAGCATGTGGTTTACAGTACATTGAACAGTGATCGTTCTGGCATGCAGAAAAAGATTTAAGATATATGATAGTGGGTGAGCAGTGTAAAATGATATGTTCCTAATTTTGATCACTTTTGTAGTATCCTAAGCTATATTGGTTATATCCTGCGTAGGATGTAACAACTGGCCAGCTTCCAAACCTTCTGGGCACCTTTTGCATACTCAAACCATCTGTCATCTCAAGCTGATCTGACTAAAAAGAACAGATTGAGTGCTAAGCCCTCCAGAGCTTTTCTGTTTCTGAGAAGAGCTCTCCTGTGTGGAGATTCAAAGACTAATGTTTGGCTAACACTGTTGATTGCTGTATAGATAAGATCCCATTGAGGAAAAAACTTCCAAATTACTTTTAAACTTAAAGTTACTTTTTTGGTAGGAAAAATATTTTACTTGACTGTTTTGTGACTTCTGTGTACTTTTAAATGGGAGCGCACTTTTTTCTTTTGTGATAAAATGTTGTTACAATTGCTTAAAACTACTTTTTTTCTGTGGTGAAAATATTTATTTTACTTTTGGGGGCTAGTAAAGGTGTTTAAATTCCTTTGTACTGTATTTTTGTGGGAAAACTGACTTTTTTTTTGCTATTTTCCTATTTTACCAATTATTGCTTCTAAGTTTCTCTGGGGAACGAGCACCATTTTTACCGTAACCATGGAACAAACTATCATTATCTCAGTCCGACCTTCCAGCAGCAAAAAGAAAATAATGACTTGGTAGCCTGTGCCACTACTGCAGCAGGTGGGTGACTCTGCAATGGCCAAAGCTAGTTCCTCAGACCACTTGCCTTTTTTTCCGGTCCCTTTGTGTCCACACAGCCACCATGAACTTGGGGGTTATCCACCTCATCTGTGGCTGTTGGGAGTCTCCGCAGAGGGCAAGGAAGAGACATTTGTCAAGTCAAGGGAGAAGGGGCAAGGAATGTGCCATCTTAAGCAGAATGTTTTGCCCATCCCTGGAGAAGCTTGTTGCAAGCAGTATTGGGTCTGTTTGCCCTAATTTTCCTGTCAAGAAAGAGATGGAAAATTAAACATTTAGCTTCTCTTGTCAGTTTCTCTGGACAGGAGTAACTCGTTGGGCTTGGCTCAGGACTTTGTACAGGCTATCGACCTGTCTGGTGGTTCCTGGTAAAAGAAAAAGGGATTCCTCTTTCCCTGAAGAGTTTCAAGATTTGGATATTTAGGGGAATGTGAAGGGACGGATGCAGTATCTTCTCCTGTAGGCTCTGATTCATACTCTGAGGAGGGTGCTGCATCCGTTTCTCTAAGTCTATTTCTAGGATGAGCCATTTTTTCAGTGGAAAAACAGAGGATTACAGGATGTCAAAGCTAAGTCTATGCAAACTGTTAAAGGAAAATTGGGATTTAATTACTCAAGACAAATGGTGTTGGGATATCATTCACCACGGTTACAGATTTTATTTCCATGATAGCTTACTTCAGGCTTCAAGGAATTCAAATCCCTGATTCTGGCTCAAGAAAAGGAAGACCTTCTACAGCATCTGGAATATGTTATAGCAGTGCTAAGATACAACAGAGTCTGTCACTTTACTTCCATCACAACTATCTCATCAGTCCGTGCTGACTGCAAGGACAGTCCTTCAAGCATTAGGGTTCTGGTGCTAATGCCAAACTGCATATGAGGAAGCTACAATGGTATCTCAAAAATGTATGGACACAGCACTGCAGGATTTGGACACTGTCATTCAAATAATACCTTGCCCAGAGGCAAGTCAGATCTTTTAACACAGATGCCTCGGACATTGCTTGGGAGCTCATCTAAATGGAAAGTGGATACAAGACAAGTGGCCTGCCAGACTACAGCATCTACATATCAACATGAAGGAGATGTTAGCAGTCCAGTTTGCATTAATGGCTCCAGGGCAGGTGTTGATTCTAACAGACAACACAACTGTCATGTGGTACATCAACAAGCAAGGGGAACACATTCTTATCTATGCTCTATGCAGGCAATTTATTGGAGGGACGCTAAGCCTGCCGCACTAACTCTTCAGGGCAAGGTTTCTGCCAGGAGCACAGAACTCCTTAGCAGATGTGTTAAGCAGACAAATCATGGATCCCATCTTCATGTATTTCAGAAACTGACAGTGTCATGGGGAACTCCAGACATAGATCTGTTCGCTTCTCCACCAAACAAAGCCACAGTAGGGCACAAAGGGCACACACAGCTTGGAAAGGGGATGCTCTGTCTTTCAGTGGAAACCTTCATGTGTATGCCTTTCCACCTCTGCCTCTTCTTCCAAAGGTACTATTAAAGGTCAGACAAGACAGGCCAAGGATGATTTTGATAGCACCAGATTGGCCTCGCAACACTGGTACCACTACCTACGAGTCTGGTAAAGAAAGCCTCATGGCCCTTTACCTCTGATTCCTCTCATCTGTTATCTCAGAAGGACGGTCATCTGCTCAATGTCAAGCTTCACTCTCTTCATCTAACAGCCTGGCATCTTCTGTGTTGAAACACAGCAGGTCTCAACTTCCTCAACAAGTTTTAAATGTATGGATGCTGGAAGAGACCTAGTAAAGGGAGAGAGTGATGCAAAAAAAAAGAGAGATTTTTTTATTTTGAGTACAGCAAAGAATTTGGAGATTTCTGAGCCTAATTTGAGTGTGGCTCTTCAATATCTTACTGAATTATTGGACAAAGGTTTGTCCTTCTCTTCCATTAAGATTCATGCTGCAGCAATTTCAGCTCACTATGATTGTGACCCACCTTTGTTTTCGTGATCCTTTGTTCAAGCAGTTTCTTAGGCAAAGAAGAATATAAGACCCCCGAGAGCTCCTACTCCTGCTTGGGATCTCAATTTTGTGTTGGAAAACTTACTCTACTTTTTTTGAGCCTGCAGCTAACTGCTTGATTGAAATACTGTCATGGAAGACTGCTTTTCTGTTGGCTATTACTTCTGCAAAGAAGGTGTCTGAGTTGCAGGGCCTATGGCAGTAGAGCCTTTTTTTGATTTCCATAAGGATAGGGTATCATTATGCCTAAGGTGGTTTCTAGTGTGGCTTTAAACCAAACTATTCATTTGCGCAGACCCTCAAAATAAAGGGGAAAAGATTTTGCACACTTTAGATGTACACAGGCATATTATTTAAGCAGGACTAAGGATTTTAGGCAGTCTCAGCAGTTGTTTGTTTCTTGCTTTGAGTTCACAGGGCAAGCCTGTGTCAAAACAAACTATTTCTAGGTGGATTGGCTTTTGCATTGCATTTTGTTATTCCCATCATGGCAAGGAGATTCCAGCTGGGATTAGGCCTCATTCCACTAGGGCTACTGCCACTTCAACAGCATTTCTAAGGGGGGTGGCAACAAAGGATATTTTGGAAGCAGCTACTTGGAGTTCAGTGCATACTTTCTCTAAGCATTATCACCTTCCTATCTACTCTAAGTCTAGGGCTGGTTTTACCACAGCTGTTTTGCAAGGCATGTTGTCAGCTCCTACTTCTTTATAATTTGCCAGCCTCCCTTACCTCTGCTTTGGGATTCTACAGTCAGGACTGCAGCAATGAGAACATAGTACAGTTTTGTACCTACCATAAATGTAGATGTTGACCCTCCGATTCCATGCTGCAGTCCCAATTATCCCTCCCTCCTTCCCTCTGTATTTAGGGGTGGTTGTGTAGGTGAGTTTACATGCTTATATTTTTGTATATATTGTTGTATATATTGTACATGTTTTTGGTGCAGGTTTTTTGGGACTTGTCTTTTTAGGGTCTTCTGACATCTGGGGCAAGAAAAGACTGAAGTCAGGACTGCAGCAATGGAATCCTCGAACATCTACATTTATGGTAGGTACAAAACTGTACTTTTCTCAGTCCCTTAGAAAATATGATTTGCTGCAATAGGAATTTCCAGAACTCTGAACCATCCCTGAAAGTACCTTCAGCACCGGAGGACGTTTGTGGTTTTCCTGACAGCCAACCTGCTGCCCCTAAGAAAGCTGATAGAACATACAAAGTTCCTTGGTCCTTCAAATTCATATACACTAATCCCAGACCTGACATCAGATGTAGGGTTAGTTAATCCAGCTGTTGCTGTGCATTTTGTTAATCTCCTGACAAGGAGGGTAAAGTTATTGAGATGTTTGGGAAAAAGTCTATGCTTCTGCAGATTTGATTTTTAGAATTCTGAATTGTCTGTCTCGTATGTTAAATTTTATTCTAAGTATGAAAGTATGATTAAAGTTTTAGCTGCAGTTTTTTCTTGTGAAGAACAATCTGGTTTGTGTAGTCTAAATGTTCTTCATAGTCAGTGTTGCAGTATTGCTTTTAGGGTCTTCCTGCCATGCAGAAGCCCATGACCTGCCCAATTTTCAAGTCTTTGCATCAGTTACATCATCCCTAGCTCATGGATGTCTGACAGTCTGGATGTTGAGAGGTGTCCGTCTGCGTCATCCTCAGTTTTTTCTAGCTGTGCAGTCTGATGCTCTTCATGTGTGTTCATTATGCTGGCAGTTTGCTGACTGGCTTGTTTTTCCAGAAAACCACCTTCTTCCAGTCAGCTAAGAACCCTGTTGGGGAAATTTATCTAATATGTTCAAAAAAATCCAACAATTGCTTGAAGTGTGGGAAGCAAATCTCACATAAAGATTTTCACTTGTTTTGTCTTGTTCTGGTTGGGCCTCATCACAATGTCTGTAACTGTCCTGACTGCACAAAATTCCATGTGTAAACTCTGAAAACATAGGGCCAAGGTACCAACTGCCCATATGTAGTCTTCCTCATCTTTTTTTCCATGTGGAAGCACAAACCAGTGCTACTGCAATCTCTCCTTAAACTCCAGCATCAGCTAGTGTCATTCCAAAATGCAGAAAGATGAAAAAGGCCAAAGACCCTGATGTTACTGAGAAAGCAACAACTGTAGGCCATAAGCTGACTGATGACCCAGGTGAGGCACCTTTGCAGTCTTCAGGTCTGGTGACTCCTAAGCTCAAACCCTCTGGCCTTGGACTCTGGCCTACTTACAGATGTTACCACAGCACACGTCAGTTGGCCAGGTCTGAGTTCACTCAACTTCAGCTTCTGATGTCTCCGTTGGGGGTCTAAAGGGAGACACCCTGTCTACCTCTACTATAGAAACTCTAACCAAAGTCACGGAGAGACTGCTGCAACCTCAGTTCATCCCTTTCAAAAGGACACCCAAGCCGAAGAAAACCACTTTTTTCATTGAAAGATGCTTATCTCTGTGTCCTTATAGCAGACAGTCATAGAACGTACTTGCAATTTGTAGCAACAGGCTCTCACTTCTAGTTCTGTGCTTTGCCATTTGGGCTGTTCACTGCTCCCAGAGTTTTCGCAAAATGTTTAGTTCCTCCGATAGCACATTGCAGTACTCTGGGAGTTCATATTTACCTCTACTTAGACGACTGTCTCATTCATGGAAAATTCACAGCAGAGAATCTAGGTGCTTTGCAGATTACCGTTGAATGCTTTCAGAAAGTAGGACTCTCCTTAGATTTTCAAAAATCACAAACCTTTCCTCAAACAATTATCATTTTTGTTGGAACCCTCATAGTTTTGGCCCAACAGAAAGCCTTCCTTCCTTCCTCAGGACAAGATTACTTGCTTAATAGGCAGTCTTACTAGTTTTTTCCAAAGCAGCTCATCCCAACAAGGAAATACTTGAGTACATGGCATCCTGCATTCTCATGATCCGCTTGCAACATTACTCACGAGAAAACGTCAGTGGTTCCTGAAAACTGCTTGGGAGCAACATTTCCAACCCCTGGAAACTCTACTGCCTCTCCTGTGCCTGAAAATGAGCTCCTGTAGTGGAAGAACACCATACAGTGGAACCCAGGGGCAAATTTCTCTTTTACCAGAAGCAGAGAAGACCATCACTATGGACAGTTCAGACATAGCTTGGGGGCCTGCTTAGGTTCCCAAAAAAGTGCAGGACATTTGGTTTCCTCCGCAGAGAAAATTGCATATAAATCAGAAGGAGCAACTAGAAGTGTACATGGTCATAAAAAAAAATTCTTCAGAACTTAAGCACAGGGACTCTGCAGATCTAGACAGGCAACACCAGAGTGATGTGGTTTATAAAGAAGCAAAGGGAGAACTGTATTCTACCCTTTGTGCAGCCTTTCCAGGAATATTTGGATGTTGGTTCAAGAAATAGGGCTGACCCTCATAGCTTCATATATTCTGGGTCAGAGCAGTACCCTGGCAGGTTCTCTAAGCAGGGATCTTCCTGACCCCAATGAATGGATGCTGAAGGGGAGAGGTCTTCCCGGGCTTAACTGTACTGTGTGTGTGTGTGTTGGGGTCCTTAATAGACTTTTTCCCCTCTCAACACCACAAAGTGCTGCAGATTCTGTTCCAGAACTCAACAGACAAGAATTTGGAAAATAGATGCTTTCCTTTTCACATAGACAAACTGGTTCCTGTATGCATTCCCAACAGTTGCCTTTGATCCTCACGATACTGGCAGAAATTGGTGAGAACAGACCCAGTGTGATCCTAGTGGCCCCCTTGTGCCTGAGGCAACACTTGTTCTCTTCTCCCACACTAATATTGGGGAGATTCTACACCCTATGGCAGGAAATAGTTCTCCTCAAGCAAACCGATGGATCTGTTTCTCACCCCTCCTAGACACCCTCAGGTTAACAGACTGGAGGATTGGGTTTTGATACCAATGAATGCATCCTATCCTAAATATGTGCCTTCCATTCTAAGGGACACAAGGAAACTCAATACCAAGACATCGTACCTGACAAATGGAAAAGGTTTTCCATCAGGTCTCACAGTAAGAACACCAACCCTTCTCAGACATTAAGTCAGTCTTGCAGTACCTTTCTGGCCTGTTTAGACAAGGACTTTCCTATTCCAGCAATAAATTACAAGCATCTATCATATAAGCTTGCCTACAGTGTTCCACCCATCTTCTTGCATCCCTACATGAAACTTTCTGATAACTGTGATTCATTTGAGATCACCCAAAAATGAGCCCTATTCTTGCATTAGATCTAAATTATTCATTAGAACCCCCCACTCCCATCCCCAAGAGCCTGCTGGTATTGCCTCTCTAAAGATGGTCGCCTGGAAGACCATTTTTCATTTAGTTGTCATCAGCTAGGAGAGTTTCAAAGCTACAAACCCTCATGTGTCAGGAACCTTTCACTGTCTTTAACAGAGATAGGGTAACCCTCAGAACAAATCCATCTTTTATGCTTAAGGTGGTATTAGAACTTGCCCTAAACCAACTATCCACCTACTAGTCTGCTTCCCAAATTCACAGAACAAGTCTTCCACTCCCTGGGTATGCATAAACAGATCAGATACTGTCCAGACAGGACAAAACCCCTTAATAGAGCAGCACAGTTACTGATGGCTTTCACACATGGTAAACAGGGGCAAGCGTGTCTCCAAATACACTCTTTCAAAATAGATAGCAAACTGCATTAAGTTCTGCTACTCGCACCATGGAAAAGATTTGTCTGGGTATATTAAAGCCCACTCCAACAGACATGGGGCAACTAACACTGCCTTCCTTAAAGGAGTCCCTCCCTACCCAGGCCATACTAGCGACAGCCATGTGAAAGTCTCTGCAGACCTTTACACAACACTATAGCCTGGACAATGTTTCCAGGGCTAGAGCAGGTTTCACTACAGCTATCTGTCCTGCAAAGCCTTATTTCCGGTTGTCCTACAGACGACCCACCACCCACTTGTTAGCTTTGGAAGGCCTCCCAAGAATAGGTACTGCAGCATTGACTATGATGAACATAATACAGTTATGTCCCACTTAACATATTTGTAGATGTTTGAGTAGATCATTGTTGTAGTACATACTCCAACCCCTCTATCTGCTTACCACTTGTATCCCCTTGCAAGGTGTAAGCGGTAGAGCAATTTTTCTGCAGATAGTCCTCTTATCTCCCTTTTCCCCTATCTGTCTGCTGTGATTTTCATCGTCCTCGCGTAAATTTAAACAAATAGGAAAGGTTGTGCTGTTATCTGTCATACTGCTTAGAAAGCCTGAAAATAATGCCGACTAATGCCCTTCGTATAGCTGACGTCTGGATGTCGGATGCTGGTCTGCTCAGGTTGATTTAAAGAGACTGGAAATCGGGCCATTTGTGGGCTCTACAATCTGGACCTCAGCACTGATCTACTCCAATGTCTACAGTTATAGCAAGTGCTCAGTTATCCAGTTTTGCAAGAAACAAAATGGAGTCACCACAGAATGCTGCTAAGCAGATGTTTGAAAAGCATTGGCAGTAATGTTACAAAAAAAAAGCTGGACCGCCACCACCACCAAGAACAAGGGACCATCAAACAAGACATAGTGACTATTTAAAAGGGACCTTGCCCTCCCACCCCCCACCAGAAACTCCTAATCTAAATTTCTTTCTTTGACAGCAGATTTGTTTTAGACAAATGGATCCTGACTGAATGTGATCCATGTAGGATATAAATGGCAATGTGAGGAAGTTCCTCCTCTCCAGGGGATTCTTTCTCATCTGCCTTATGAAAGCATTCTGTTTCCTTATGACCTACATCGTATGCTGTCTTGGGTGTAATAGAAGCTGTTCCTCCTTCCCAGTTGGGGAAAGGATTTTACACAATTTTTTAGAGTCAAAGCAAGAAAGAATATTCAGAGACCATATGCCATCACTTTTACAACTTTTTACCCCTTTCTTCCTCATTTGATTTTTTAGTAACTTTAGGTTGAAAAGAAGCAGATCATCAAATTGCTGTACATCCACATTTCAGGATTTTTTTTTTTTAAGTTTTTGTGTATTTGAATAACATTTTCAGTTCTCTCCCTTAAAACTTTGGGAGGCTAAGAAAGGAGTTGCAGTAGCAAAGAACAAGTTATCAGAGATGCTCTGTCAGCTTCTAAAAAGTGAGTCAGTAGATGGCACAAGGAAAGTATATTGGGTTACAAGGCAAACACAGAAAGATAGTCACACACCCTTCGTATGGGATGCCAGCAAGCAACCTGCTCATCAGTCCACAGGACATTGAAGGCAAATTGAAGGAGTACTTTCAGCACCTTTTGATTGAAGAAACCCCAACAGAAGCTAGACTGCCCCCAACACAGGAGACTATGAGAGACGAGGAGGAGCCCACCATAAAAGAAGTAAGAACAGCACTAAAGAAAATTGTTAGGGAAGGCAGCTGGCACAGATGAGGTCACAGCACATATAAAGATGTTGGATGAGTTATTGGAGAAATAGCTGTTGAGGGCACTCATTGCAGTGTGGATAGAAAAGCACATCTCAGATGACTCGAAAATATGCATACTAATGGCTGTTTTCAAGATCAAAGGGGGCATTCATGACTGTGGACAGTACAGGGGTATCAAACGTCTGCCACATTACATGAAAGTCCTGGAGAGAGTTATCGATCAACGAATATGCAGAGTAGTAGAAAGTAAAATGGGAGATGAGCAGTTCATATTCAGATCAGTATGCAGCGCAACTAACCCAATGTTTAAAGTGAGACAGATAATTGAGGAGAGTCCAACTGGGCATTTCTAGATGTGGAGAAAGCATATTAAATGGTCCTTTGAAAGCTGATTAGAGCAGATCTGTAGTGGTTTGAAGTCCCACAAACATTAGTAGAATTAGTGCAAGCTATGTACAAGGACCCACTGACTCAAGTATGAACAGTGTTTGGTTTCCCAGTGGGAGTGTGTGTGCATGAGAGTTCAGCTCTGAGCCTGCTGTGTTTCATACTAGTGAAGGACTACATCATCAAAGGAGTTAGAGGGGACAGATCAGCAACGTTACTTTATGCAGACGATGTGGCATCACAGGCAAACACTGACCAGAAACTTCAGCAAAGGGTAGGGGAATGAAATATAAAACTGAAGGCACATGGATGAAACTGAGTATTTATAAGACTTGTGCTTCAGGCAGGTTACTTTACATTTAAGAAGGTTCTTGTGGTCTACACCGTTGTGGACACAATCTTACCAAAACCCTCTTGTCACAAGTCTTGTGTTCCCCTGACTATTTTATGTTCACATGACAGCTGAGTAAGTTGTATGTTCATGGGATGGTCAGGTGCATGCTCATATGACATGTGAGCAAGTTCCATAACTAATTGTTCACATGACAGCTGAGTAAGTTGTATGTTAATATAACAGGTGCTTCAGGTGCATACATCTCTGTATGTTTACATGACAGCTGAATAAGTTATAATGACAGGAAATGGGGGAAATTGGAAGAAGCAGAGAATTGAGATAGAAGGGGAAAAATGGAACAGGTTAGCCACTTCAGGTATTTGTAAGAGGTGATTGAGGAGAAGTTTGACTGAAGAGGTCAAAGCTAGAATCAGAGGGGGTGCAGCAAACTGGCACAGAGTGTCAGTTGTAAATGTCAGAATAATGCCCACCTGCATTCCCTAGAAACTACTGCCCCAAAAGTCTCACTAGTCTCATATTACTGAAAAGTAAGGTGTACAAAACAGTGTGATCAGTACTACTGTATGTTACAGAAACCCGGACTGTTAAGGCATAGCAGATGGTAAAGCTAGAGGTCATGGAGATCAAGTGCCTGAGATGGGTGGTAGGATGCACACTGTGTGACAGACTAAGACATGAGAACATAAGAGCAGAAGCCAAAGTAGCTCCAATTGCAAAAAGTTCAGAGAACAGATTTCAGTTGTTTTAGACGTGCAGAAAAGCAGAAGGCAGTCTGATAAGGAATATTCGGGACAGACAGGAATAAGGCAAGAGGAAACAAGGGTGTCCAGCAAAGAGGTGGGTGGATTGTGTGCGAGACTACCTGCAACAGTCAGGCATGTGTGTTGAGGAAAGCAGGAGAGTGGCATTGAATAGAGAAATAGCAACAGTTGACATGGCAGCAGAACTCCATGTAGAAAATATGGGAAAATGGTATGTTGATGATGGCTATCCTTGCTCCAAGGGTGTTTACAGAGTGTCCAGCTCCTGTTATAGCCTATTGCAGTCTACAGGTTATCCACCTTTCTCCATACTTGGATAACTTGCTTATCTTTGTAGAGTCTTTTTCCAAGTGTCATGAATCTCTTACCTGGGTATGATCTCCTGCACAGGCTGGGGTTCCAAGAGAGCATTCAAGTCTTTTTTGACTCCATCACACAGGATAATGTTTTTGAGGTGCCTGCTTAGACACCTTAGTCAGACCTCTGTCATTGTGAGGGAATACCTCAGGATTTTGGGTCTCTCTGCTTCCATGATTCTCATGATACCCCTGACAAGATTCCACACAAAAAAGATAGATGCAGTGGTATCTGATATCTCATTGGACCGGTTATTAACACACATTGTCTTTTCAAATCCCAGTTCTAGGATTTGTGAAAAGGGAAATATCTTGGTGGAGACCTATTTCTGTGAATCCAGGTCTCTCATTCTCCCCTTCTGCACCAAAACACTTAGTCACAACAGGCTACTCAGACTTTGCTTGGTTAACAGTGTTAATGGGAGTAAAAGTGCAAGGTCGCTGGGACAAAAAAAGATGGACCAAAACACACAAACATAAAAGAGATGATAGCTATTAAAAAGGATCACAACTCTCTAGATCATCTGTGGTCCCCAAGACCTCTTAGGTTCATAGTTTTGTACTAGGCTAATGACCACAAGCATTTTTTTAAGCCTAGCCATGTATCCCAAATCACTGGCAAGTTCTGGTACCCTTGATAAGTGTAAGCAGTGGCTGGGAAGATGAGCCATTTACTGGCTGCCTTTGTCTGTTCAACGTAGATGCCACACCAGGGTTTAATTTCCTTTTTCTCCATCTAACTGTCCAGGTTACACTTGAATTGGGTTAGGGGAGGAGCTGTACTTCACATGGATGGAGAGCCTGTTCTAGAGAAGGTATGGTCTCTGGGATACATAACTAGTTCTCCAGCAGGTCCAGTTTATATCACAGGTAAGGGTTAAGTCTTTAGAACAAGTAATTCTCCTTCTGTTTGTTTTCTGGATATGCAGGAGTTCTGTCAGAGTGGGGTCTGACCGTGCCTTTGTATGTCAGGCATATATCTTCCCTCATCAGCCTGTAGGAGGCAGAATACAGGGATATGGCCTTGAGGTGATCTGTGTAGGACATATTACTTATGCCCTGTATTCTTTTATTGAGGAACCTCTTTGGTTGTTCCTGTTGTTGGACATGTCTGGTTAAGTACATTCCAAAGGAGGCATTGTACTCAATGATAGGTCTGATGAATGCGAAATACAGTGGAACAATGACTTCCTTGGACCTCTATGCCATACCATTGTTTATTAGTTGCACAACATAGAATGATTTCCTCACTACTGTAATCATTTGATGGTCAAAGGCTAGATTACTGTTTGTGTCCCCTGCCCAAGTCCGTGACTACTGGGTCAACTTTTAAGGGTGTGTTGTCAGTGTGCTGGCTACCAGGGGTGGATGACTTCCCAAAGGATACTCTTATGCATTTCTTGGTGTTTAGTTTTAGTCCATGGTTCTGACAGCAGTTATTTGTTTGTGTCGGTCCTTCCTGGAGAACATTTGTGTCAATGGAGGATTCAGTAACAGCTCCTAATTTGCAGTCATCAGTAAATGTAGTCACCCAGAGGCAATTGACATTGGCCTTGAATTCAGGGAAGTAAATGCCAATAAGGAGAGGTCCCAGGACTGATCCCTTAGAAACCCTGCTTGTAACTGGTGTCCTTGTAGAGATAATCCCCCCCACCAGTTTTAACTTCCTGGGTGCTGTCTGTGAGTCAGCTGGCTATCCACTTGGTGACATAAGGGTTTGTACCTAAACTCTTGTTTAACAGTGCCGAGTAGGGTATTGTCAAGTGCTTTGGTCAGATCGGGCTAGGCAGTGTTAACCATTTTGCTCTCATCTGTTGCTTTGGCGACCTTCTCAAAGACGTCCACCAGGTTGAGTATGCATGACCTGCCCGTGACAAAACCAGATTGGGCTGGGTCCAGTGATTGGAGGTTTCCTAGGTCATTATTGAACATTTCCATGATAATTCTTTCCATGGCTTTGCATATGAGACTAGTGAGACTTTTGGGGCAGTAGTTTCTAGGGAATGCAGGTGGGCCCACCTTTGTGCAGAGGGATGACTGTTGGTGTTCTCCATTCATGAGGCACGAAGTTTGTTTGGCGGCTTACACTTAAATTGCAAACCCAGAGGGACCTGATGGGTCGAGTTTCATGCCATTTAGAAAGCATCCTGGGATATTGTCTGGGCCCATTTATGCAGTCGTTCTTGGCCTTGGAGCATTAAGGTCCTGTTTCCTAATGATTAGGGGAGTTATATTTGATGGTATTTCCTGAGGGAAGGTTTAGAGAGAGAAAGGAGTAAAGTTAGAGCTTAATTTGTAGGCTGGTAGGTTTGCTATGTCATCTGTCTTAGGATAGGTGGCTCTATTAACAATTAGCTCTACACACAGTTGTGTGTTGCCTTTGAGGTAGCAGATATAGCTAAAGAATGCCTTGTGGTTATCCTTCACCTGGGAGGCCAAATTGACCCCAAATTTGGCTTTGGTAGACTTTATTTGTCCTCTGAGTTATTTTGTTTGATAATACTTTTATTCTGCTGTGTGCTACACTTCCTAATTTTTGCAATAATTTTCTTCCTTCTGCTTTACATCCTATTGATGTGATTCCTCCAGAGTGGCTTTTTTTTTGGGTGAGCTCTACATTTCCTCCTGGTGATTACAGTTGCCTCAATGCAGCTGTTAACATGCTTGTGTAGGGTTTCTGTGAACAGTTCCACATAGGCAGCAGTTTTTCCTAGTGTTTACGGAGGCGTGACATTTTGCCATGTTAACACTTAATAGTAGGAAGTTAGCCTTAGGGTAGTTCTTGAATATTCAAGGGTTAACCGGGGTTCCAGGTTTTGCTTTTACTTCTACTTCAGAGGAGGCCATTTTATGGTCTGACCTTACCAGAGAAGACATTACACTAGGTGGGGGGTGTGCAGCATTCTCCCTCCTCAGCTTAAGCAAGCAAAGCAGACGTCTTGTGAAGTCTTCCAAGGCAAACTACAGATCCAAATTAGCATCCTCAACTATGGGCAACCATAAGGAGTTCTTTAGTTACATCTGTAGCCTAAAAGGCAAGACCCAGATCTGTGCCAAACTGGTGGTTAGTGGCACCATATACACTCAGTCTGTGGACATAGCAAATGTGTTAGCCAACCAGTTCTGTGAAAACTTCACTCTCCTGTCCCCACCACACATACCCCATGACATTTCTTCTAAGCACTGGCTTCATCCCAGCTGAATGGAAAACGGCCACCGTTATCCCCCTGCCCAAAGGTGGTGCTTCCACTGACCCTGGAAACTATAAATCATCATGGTCCTTATCAACAAAGATATAGGTAGTCTCCAAACACTTGACCCTACTCGGTTTGGATTTTTCAAAGGGAGATCACACCTATAAAACTTGGTAGACTACTTTGAGACAGTCACCAGAGGCCTGGACAAGAGGAAAACAGTGCATGCAGCATATCTTGACTTGGCCAAGGCTTTTGACACACTTCCTCTCTCAGGCATTATTGACAAACTCACCCAGCTAGGTATCAACCCTCATATCATTAGGTGGGTTGTTAACTAGCTTACCAATAGAAACCCATACAGTCAAAACAGGGGAATCCACCTCCAGCAGCAGATCCGTAAGCAGTGGTGTTTCACAGGGATCAGTCCTGGAACCTCTACTGTTCAGAATCTATTTCTCTGAAGTGAAAGCAAAAACTAAAGGTCTATGGTTGAAATGTTTGCTGATGACTGCAAACTGGAAGTGGTTATAAAATCCCCAAATGATGTCAACATCCTACAAGATGGTCTTGTGCAAACAAATGATTGGTGCCAAAGTCACGGACTTAAACTCAGTGCAAAAAAATGTATTATCCCTTTCAGTAAGAGTGATGTTCCTGTTAATTACCACGTCAGTAGAAGCACCCTAAGCATGCACTCAGTGGAGTGAGACATGGGCACACAGGTTGACAGCAACCTTACCTTTGATCACCATGTCTCCACAGTGGTAAGAAGGGTATTCAATATTGCTCATCTTATAAGTAAGGGGCATTTCCTCCAGAAAAAAAAGGTTATAATCTCCCTGTACTCTTCCCTCATCAGGACAATAATTGAGCACAATGCCCCTTTTGGTATGTACCTTTCTAGTCACCTGCAGCAATTGGAGAGACCACAGAAGTTCCTCATAAGGAGAATTCAAGGTCTTCAGCATCTGTCGGATGTGGATCATCTGAAATCACTGTCACTTTACTCTGTTTCATACAGACTACTCAGAGATGATATCTGTCTTGTGTGCAAGGCAATCTCTGGCTCTGCTTTATTGGAAATCCTGCATATCTGTAAATCCAATGGCTCACTGGTTACTCACTCTAAGGACCTTAACCTGGTATGTGACATTAATAGAACCTGCTAGAGGGGACAGGCTTATCTCCCAGAGGTTACTGCAGCTGTGGAACAGACTCCCAATTAATGTCAAGCAGAGCACCTCTTTGGCCCTCTTCAAATGCAATCTGGACAATTAGATAGGTAACCGTAAATTCGCCTCAGGAGTTCCACCTGTGTCTCTCTTTTACAGGTGCAGTAGGTGCTGATCATGTAAACAAGGACAACACTTGAGTAGGCTTGTAAGGGGCCTAGTAACTTCCTATGATACTATTAGTGAGGACCAAATCCATTAGGGTGGCACCCCTGGTTGGTGTATTGACACAGTCTGGTCCAGGAAGTCTGTTTATAAACTCCAGGAATCTCTGTGCCTGTACTTTTGGTGTTATATATGATTGCCAGTTAATAGTGTGATAATTAAAGCCAAGTGGTTTCAGGCAGTGCCACTATGATGTAGTGCATTAACAAACAAGGGGGAGCCAGATCTTAACCCGTGCAGGCTAGCCATGTTAGTATGGGATTTAGCTTTACAGTGCAGTCTCATTCTGTGGGCATTTTTCATTCTTTAAGAGCAAAACTGTGTGGCAGACAAGTTGAGTAAGACCATTGCAGAGACTAACAAATAGAAGCTGAATTTGAGGTCTTCCAAGATTTGATCCATCTGTGGGTAATTCCTCAGGCAGACCTTTTGGCTTCCTCTCTAAACAATCAACCAACGACTCTGTTCAAGAAGTCCATGCAAGAAGGCCTTGAAGATGTATGCCTTTTCTTTGGCTAGGAATGTTACTTTATGCGTTTCTACCCTTTCCATTGATTTCTGGGGTACTATTGAAAATTCAGAAGGATCCCTCCTTTTGGAATTGGATGGTGGCAAGCACCACAGGCTTCCTGACAGACTGTGTATATACTCACATAAAAACAAAGAGTGTTTGATGCACCTGAAGCTAATCAACTTCAGCTGATTGCCTGGATGATGGGTCCTAAAGCCTTTTAGGCACCTGTTTTCTGCAGAAGTGCAGCAGATAATAATGGAGGCAAGAAAGCCTGCTACTAGAAAATCATATATAAATTGAAAATATTTTCTAGTCGGTGCCAACAAAATAACCCACACCCATTTAGGGCTAGTGGTTCTCTGCTTTTACAGTATGTGTGAATTAATTGTCTTATAGCCTATCTTACTCCTCTGTTAAGGTTCATTTGTCAGCCAAGTTTCAATTCAGTCTCTTGAAAAAGTTTTTGAAAGGGGTGCTACGTAAGAAAGCCTCCCAAGAAATTGACAATGCCTCTTTGGGATCTTAACTTTGTGTTTGAGAAGTTAACAGTTGCTGCATTTGAACTAGTTCATCTGACTGACTTGAGGATGTCCTTCCATTTCACTATTGCAGTATTCATTACAAAAGGGATCTCCTGCCAAGGGCATCTCGACATCTGGCCAGTATACCAAAGTCTTTCGGTTGCTTTAAGGTAATCTGTACATCACGTTTATGCTCCTCGGGTAGCATAGGGCATAAAGGTGATGTCTGGATGTACCATCCTCAGAACTTTAGCGTTATTCTGAATGCCATCTCTTGATTATCAGTCTGAATGCTCATCCCACTGCTGGTTCACCAAGCTATCCAGTATCAAGTGACTCTTCAGGCAGTTGACATTCCCTCAGGTTAAAGCATTGTGGCAGAGACACTGAGCAGATCTGTAACTCAGTCTGATGAATGGATGCTTCACAGGGATGTGTTTCTGGACATTGTCCACCAGTGGAGTACTCCTCAAATAGATCTTTTTTGCCTCCCCTCTCCTCTTTTGTTTGTGCCAGAGTCCCAGGTATTCTGGTTTAGAAGGTGGACACTCTCACTTTTTCTTAAGAAGTGGATGTTTCTCCATGCCTTCCCTCCCCTTTGTCTCATTCCAAAAGTCCTGTTAAGAATTCAACAGGATGCTCCCAAAATCTTGTTTGTGAGTCCCTTTTGGCCGAGACAGCATTGGTTTCCCTCTTCTCCGTTTAGCCAAGGGCAATCATCACAAGATACCTTACAGGGTGGGCTTGCTCACATAGGACAAGGGATTTCTCATCCATCCCCACCTGTCCACTTTTCAACTGATACTGTGGGCAATAAGATTTTGATTCCATATAGACTTTTTTTTTTTTTTTTTTTTTCCTGAGGACATATTTAGAGTGCTGCAGGAGGCCAGGAAACCCAGTAATAGGAAATCCTACTTATCCAAATTGAAGAGGCTTTCTGTTTGGTGTCTTTCTCGTAGACTCAGTTCAATTTCTTTAGATGTTCCTTTGGTCCATTTTTATCTGTGTGAACTGCTCTTTCTCGTAGACTCGGTTCAATTTCTGTAGATGTTCCTTTGGTCCTTTCTTATCTGTGTGAACTGCTCAATGCCAGATTGGCTTAATGTTCTTCTATTGTACTGCTGCAGTATTCCTAACGTGTGGGTTTCCCTGCTAAGGGTGGTCCGATGTCTGGTCAGTATACCAAAGCCTTTTACTACCTAAGATATGCCGTACTTTGCATGTATGCTCCTCGCATACATAGGGCATAAAAGTAACATCCGGATGTACCATCTTTAGAACTTCTGCACCGCCAGTCCAAATGCAATCTTCGATCATTGATCTGTTCACCCAAGTTGTTTGCTGGTGTATCAAGCTGTTCAGTGAGTGCCCCACTGGGGTTTTCTTTCCTTATTTATTGCAGCTTTTTGTTGTGGGGTTTTTACATGTCATCTGGCAAATGCCAGTGTGGAAGACAAATTCCACATGAAGATACTCATGAGCAGTGCTTGTTTTGCTTGTGGTCTACTCATGATCACAAAACTTGCAGTGTTTGTCAGGCTTTTATGCCTAAAACTTTATGAAGTAATTTTTCCTGTCTTGATATTTACTTAAACAAAATGTCACTTGCTCTCTGGGAGATGGAGAAATCGCCTTATGCACCTCAGTACCCTGTTGTCTCAGGGTAGGAATGCCCTTCAGTTTTCTCGGGGTAGGTGTAAATCTCAGTCTTGGTTTTAACCCCAGGTATTTTATTACTTTTTTTTTCCCTCTTGCTATTTACTTGAAAAATCAGTATCTTAACTTAATCTGTTAGCAAAAGACTCTATGGAGGGAACTTGTAGGCATGATGTTAGTCTTCACTGAAGAGAAAGGCCAAAAAATCAAGGTCAGTCTTTCACTGCCCCTCCTACATCGGACGTTTCTGTTGAGGCTGATGTAAATGTGGAAGTTCCTCCAGTTATGGGGTCAGATTCCTTGGCTGGCGCCATTTCAGAGGTCACCATGGATCCGTCAACAGGCATGTCCTTGGAGGCATTGCAGATGTCTGTTTCAGATGGTCAGAGGGAACCAAGACTTATTACAGAAGAGCCTAGGGGGTTCTGCAGATTCTGGTGGGAGAGGAGATTCCAGCTAGTATTATTGAGTGTAGGCCATCGGGTTCGTCCATGTTTCATAAACTGGACATCCATGTAAAAAATAAGCAAAAACAAAGCATATTTCTTCACCCAAGGACCCTCAAAGTGAGTAGCAGAACTTACCCTGGGTTTATTTAATGCCCTTGTGGCTTTGAAGCCTCCTGTTGGTGTTTGTCCCTGCTCCTCCTTGGACATCTTCCATCAAAAGAGAGTTAGGAATCGGGATTCTTCTGTTGAAGTTCCTTCAGGTGATGAATCCTTGGCCTATTCCACCCATATTCCTTCTCTATAGTTTGCATCTCCTGAAGTGGAATGTACTGGTCCAGAATCTCCTATCGAAGGGATTACGTTTGGAGATACAGTTGCTAAGATGAGGGAGTATTTCACGTAGGATTGCTCCCAGGTTTATGATGTGCAAAAGAGATGATGTGAGCTCCTATAAATGGAGTCTGCTTCACTATCTGCTGTTCCTCCAGTTTTGCCTGGTTTACTGGATGCTTTCTGTTCAGCATCTCGGGTTCCAGATTCTCAACCTTCTGCTCCCGACCATTTTTACAAGGTGCCTGAACATTGCAAATTTCTTTACAAGTGGGTTCTGTGGCCTCAGATAAGCCTTCTAAACTACTCCCCATCACTAGGCAACTTCCCTCAAATAAGGAAAACAGGACCGTCGAAAGACTGGTGGTGAAGGTCTATACTTTTGCCACCCTCGTCTTTCATGCTGTTAATTACCAAAGTCATATAACTAGATATGTTTTGGCTGTTCTTTCCCAGGCTGCCCAAGCTATTTCTGACCTTGGAGATTGTCAGGGGGAAACTTCAGATTTGTCTTTGCTAGGGACTTCCTTTAAGGTAGCTCACCATTCTGTCAAGTGCAGCAGAGGCTTTATCTAGGGCTGCTGGTTCAGGATCTGCATTGGGGAAGTATTCCTGGCTCAGGCTTCAACCCCTGCCAGTTGATAAAAAAGCTAAGTTGATGAATGCTCACCTGGGCAACAATGGTTTGTTTGGTAGTGATGCTGCTGATTTGTTTAAGCCCTTGCAGGGGAAAGGCAAGGAGTGAGGTATTTGAAACATCTTTTGGCTTCACCTGTGCCTAAGTTCCAAAGGAATTATCCTTCCAAACCAGCTTTTGTTCAAAGAATGCCCATCGTCTTCTTCAATGTAAGAGAACTGGTAGGTGGGCTCCTCTGCTTAGACTACTCAGGCTTCTCCTGGCCCTTTCCTGACAAGCGAGGTAGTATTTATCACATTTCTCACAGCCTCATTCCGCTTTCCCTTTGTCTTTCTTTGCCTGTTTCACTTTGATCAAACACAAGTCTCATGGGTTCTTTCCATAATACAGCAAGTATTTCATGGTTTGGAAATCCTTTCCCCCTTTCATAGGCATTCTTCAGCCACCTCAGGAAAAGTTACATTTATTCCTAGAGGTAGTTCAAGAACTGTAAAATCAGGCAACTATTCAAGAGGTTCCACAGGATCAAAAGGGAAAAGGGTTTTATTCAAGAATATTTCTGGTGCCCAGAAAGGAGGTTCCTTGGAGACGCATTCTGGATCTTTTACCCGTAAATAATTTTCTGAAAATTCCTTGCTTTTGCATGTTGTCTCTTCAGACCTTGTTTCCTTTATTTCTTCCTCAGGCTTTCATGGCTTCTCTGGACATCAAGGATGCCTACCTTCACATTCATGTTCATGTCCTTCTCAGGAAATTTTTATGATTCTCTGTTGCTTCCTAGCATTTTCATTTCTCTGCTTTGCCCTCTGGCCTCTACTGCCCCAAGGGTATTCACTAAATGCCTAGCTCTTGTGGTTGCTTTCTGCAGGCTACAAGGCATCCAAGTATTTCCCTACCTGGGCAGTCTCTTCTTTCAAGCATCCTCACCAGAGACTTTACGGTAAAATCTTCACTTTGCCCTCACTCTTTTGCAAAGTGTGAGTTTCACAATAAACTTCAAAAAGTCCTCTCCAACCACTTCTCAAGATCGTGTTTTCCTAGTGTGCAGGATTCAGACAGTGCCTTTGCTGGCAACCCTGCCTCCGCCAAAGGCCTTGACTCTCATTTCCTTCTTTCAAACTCTTCTTTCTCTGACCTTTGTCACAGCCAGAGAGTTTGAGACTTCTGAGATTTATGGCATCCACCGTGCCTATGTTACCTCTAGCCAAACTCCAGATGAGGAAATTTCAGTGGTTCCTGAAATCAGTCTGGCAACAAGATGCGCATCCCCTAGAATTTACATTTCCTCTTCTTCCCTGTCTAAAGAGGGAACTTCATTGGTGGATTCAGCAGTTGTCTCTGAACCCAGGCTTCTTCCCTTCCATCTCAAGTACTGTTCATAGATGCCTCAGAAGTAAGTTGGGGAGCAGCCTTTGGGATAATGAAAGTGCAGGGGGTCTGTACTCCTGTTCAGCAGATGGAGCACATCAACAGCGAAGAGTTGAGTGTTTCTGCTGGTGCTTCAGGCCTTCCATCCTCTTTTCTCCCCAGGGCCTTGTAGTTTATTTACAGACAACACCATAGTCCTGTGGTATGTAAACAAACAAGGGGGAACAAAATGTTACCTTCTTTGCTGGCTTGCACTCATGGTATGGGAGCTTGCTGTTCAGTATCATGCGAGTCTTCAGGCGGTTTATATTCCCTCAGGTTAAAACTTGCAGCAGACACACTGCATAGGTCCTTGACTCAGTCCCATGAGTGGATGCTTCACAGGGATGTGTTTCCGGACTTTATCCACTCTGGACATTACTCCTCAAATATGCCTTCCTCAGTTTTGTGACAACGTCCCAGGTTCTCTGGTTTGAAAGGTGGACACCCTCACCTTTTCTTGGAAGGAGAGGTTTCTTTATGTATCTCCCCCCCTCTGATTTTTGAAAGTTCTGTTAAAGATTCAACAGGGCAAACCCAAAATTTTCCTGGTGACTCCCTTTTGGCCAAGACAGCATTGGTCCTCTTCTGCATTTAGCCAAGGGCAGTCATCAGAAGTTACCTCATAGGGTGGACCTACTCGCACAAGACAAAGGATCCTTAATCCATCCCCACCTGTCCACTCCTCAACTGACTGCATGGATGATAGGATTCTGAATCTTTACAGGCACTTTTTCTCTGAGGACATTTTTAGGGTTCTACAGAAGGCCAGGAAACCCAATACTAGGAAGTCCTGCATATCCAAATGGAAGAGGTTTTCTGTCTGATGTCTTTCATGTAACCTGGATTTACTCTCGGTGGATATTCCTGTGGTTCGTTCATTCTTGTGTGAATTGCTCAATGCTGGGTTGACTTATTCCTCTGTTAGGTGTCACCTGTCGGCTATCTGTTTGTCTGCCTTTATCTCCTCTAGCTTCTAGGTTTTGAGGTAAAACAGTTTCTGAAAGGTGCCCTTCACATCAGACCTCCCAGGAAGCCTGTTCTCCTCCCTGAGATCTTAATTTTGTTTTGGAAAACCTGACTCAGGCTCCTTTTGAGCCTGCAGCTTCAGCTTCCTTGCAACACTGTTCTTGGAAGATTGCTTTGCTGTTAGCCCTTATTTAGCCAAATGTGTGCCTGAGCTTCAAGCCCTTATGGCTTGTCATCCTTTTTTGTTTTTTATAAGGTAGAGTGTCTTTGCGTACTAATCCTTCTTTTATGCCCAAGGTGGTGAATGAGTTGTCATCTATTAATTTGCCTACTTTTTCCCTTTTCCGCAGTCTGCTGGTGTGAATGTACAACACACCTTAGATATGCATAGACAACTCAGATTTTATTTTAATAAGAATAAGGCTATCAGAAAATCTGATAAGCTTGTTGTTTCTTTTCATTCCATGTCTTTGGAATTGTTTGTTTCCAAGCAGTCAGTTTCTACTTGGATTTCTAAAGCTATTTCATTTTTATATTTCCTATAGAAATGCCCTTCCTTCTTTGCCCCCTTACTTTTCCTTAGGCTGGCATTCTAATTGGGGCATTCATTTCTGAGGATGGTATGTCCAGACATCGCTTTAATACTCTACTTATGGTAGGCGTGTATGTGCGACTTACAGCGTATCTTGGGTAGTAAACTGCGTTGGTATACTGGCCAGATGTTGGGCCACCCTTGGGGAATCCCTCATGTTAGGAATACAACAGTGAAAAAGAAGGACATCTATCGTTGTGGTAAGATTTTACACAACTATACTTTTTTCTGTTAAGGCCCAGTTTATCAGTTATCTCTGCTTGTCTGCCTTCATTACCTCCTTTAGCTTCTAAATTTGAAGCTAAACAATTTATTAAACACGTCCTTCCTATTAGGCCTCACAGGAAGCATGTCCATCCTCCTTGGGATCTTAAATTTGTTTAGGAAAATCATCTCAGGCACCTTTTGAGTATCTTTGTTAGTCCTTACTTCTGCTAAAGGAGTGTCTTTGTTTCAAGCCCTTATGGCTTGTCCTTTTGGTGTTCAATAAGGACAGAGTATCCCCTTTGTATTGATCCTTCTTTTATGCCCAAGGTGGTAAATGAGTTGTCTCTTAATCAGTCTTTTCATTTGCCCACTTTTTTCTCTTCTTCGCAGTCTGCCACTGAGAAGGTGCTTCACACGTTGGATGTGCATAGAGAACTCTGATTTTATTTGGATAAGACTAAGACATTTCATAAATCTTATCAGCTTTTTCTTTCCTTTCTTCCTAGGTCCTTAGAATGGGCTGTGTCCAAGAAAACTATTTCTGCTTGGATTTCTAAAGTAATTTCTTTTTGTTGTTCTTTTCATAGTAAGAGCCTTCTTTCCTTCTATTGAGGCTAATTCTATTAGAGTTGTGGCTTCTTCTGGTGCTTTTTAAGGATTTGGGTACTAGCTATATTCTTGAAGCAGCTACCTGGACCTCTCTGCATGCATTTACCAAGCACTACGAGTTGTGTGGAATTTCCAGAGCTAGCGCTGGTTTTCCTAGGGCCATCCTTCATGGTTTCTTAGAGAGCTCTGCTGGTCCTTATTCTTCCTCCTGAGCTTTGGCACTCTCCCTATTGTAATGACTACTGCAACAGTGAAATAGAAGGGCATAGTGCAGTTGTGTAAAATCTTACCATAACAGTAGATGTCCTCTTCACTGTTGCAGTACTGAACTCCCTCCCTTCTCCCCTGATACATTTATCTTCTGGATGAGCTGATTACCTCTCTTCTGCTTGGACTGGCTTTCCTACCAGGGCTGTCAGTTCTGAGGATGGTACGTCTAGATGGTCACCTTTATGTCCCATACTACGTGAGGAGCACGTGTGATGTATGGTGTTCCTTAAAGGAGCCTAAAGGCTTTAGTATACTGTCCGGATGTCTGGCTGCTGTTACCAGGGATCCCTGTTGTAATGAATACTGCAACAGTGAAGAGAAGGACGTCTACAGTTATGGTAAGATTTTACATAACTGCACTTTCATCATATGGAAAACAGTTTTGCTGATTGCTCTGAGCTCTGCAAGAAGTACGTCTGAGTTGAAAGCTCTTATGGTGGATTGACCTTCTCATCTCCTTTGAGACCTAATTCTCCTTTTATGCCTAAAATTGTATCTGAGTTTACTTTTAGCCAGTGTATTGTTTTTTTTTTTCTGAGCCCAAAAATGAGGGAGAAAGGAAACTTTATACTTTGGATTTCCACTGATAACTTTGGTAATATCTTAACAGAACAAAATCTTCCGGAACTTTTGAACATGTCCCCCTTTCCTGTGATGTTAAAAAGGGGCATCCCGTGTCAAAGCACACTTTTTCCAAATGGAGTTCTCGGGCTTTGTTTTGCCAGTCACAGCAAAACTCTTCTAGGCAGGTTCAAGGCTCATTCTACAGGGCTTTGTCTTTATCTATGGCTTTTTAAAAGGGGGGTTGGCTCAAAGTATTTTAGAAGCAGCTACTTGATATTCATTGCATCCTTTTACTAGGGGGTTATGGACACTTCCTCTTCCATCACCCAGTTATTTTAAGCTATGGGAATCTACTCGTGTAGCTTAGGCTACTGTAGGGAGTGATCAGTATGAAGGACATAGTACAGATGTATGAGTAAACTTGGCATAACAGATGTGTGAATGACCACTGCTGCAGTAGTCGCTTTCCCTCCCTCCACTCTCTTGTTTTTGTTGTGTTTTTATGCCAGGATTCAGACATGTTTTTTTTATGTTACTAGCAATGCCCTCTCGGGGCTTAGCATCCCTCTGTTGGGATGACATCTCTAGCAGGTTTGGCACCCAATCTTGTCTTTTTATTCAGCTCAGATGAAGCTGAATAACTGTTTGAGTATGTGGAGGGTGCCCTGAAGCTTTACAAGCTGGATGGCTATTATGTTCTGTGCAGGATGTAACCAATATTGTTTACTCTGCTGCAGCAGTGATCTTTCAGACACCTACTGTTATGGTAAGTTTTATTGGACAACTGTTCTTTACAAAGGAGAGTAGAAGATAACTACAGAAAGTGAAACTGTTTGGCAGGGAAAAAGTTGTAAGGCAGAGCATAAGCGAGAGAGATGGATGAAAAAGAAAAGACAGGGGAGCCGGAAGAAGTGAAATATGTTAGAATATTTGTATATAATGCATGTCACAGTGGTGTTGTGTTTGCTTTTTTATAGAGATTTGTTTTGTTTTAGCTGGGTTTTGTTTTGGGGGGGGGGGGGTCATAAGAGGCATTCCAGTTGTGTAAAAGGGGAGTTTCCATTTTTCCTTTGCTTATTTGTTTATTGGACGTCCTTTGTAAATTAAATACAGAGATTTCCTTTAAGGTAGTGAGTTGTAAGTGGTTTATTGGATTGGGATTTGTGTGTTACAAAACAGGCTAAGAGCATGCTAAAGATAATTCACCGATTTAAAGAGGGATCAGGTCCAGCTGCTGGAGCACTTTTAGTAGTTGGTTTTCTTTGTGAATAGAGGGAAAGAATTTGAAGAAATCATTACACTGGGGGTCCTTTAATGAGATAAGGTGACAGTAGAGTGAGTCATTTGGGCTGAGCGGAGTTTTGATGCCATCTGTGTGAGGTAAGTTAATGAGTAGTTGGTTGAATAAAGAAGGCATCATTAGAGGTGGATGGGCTGCAATAGTGAAAGGGTGTATCAGATTATGGAAGACGGTCAGTTGTGTGATTTTATTTTGTGTAGGCCCAAGTTAATTTACATTGAGGTCTCACAGAAGATTTAAATTACTTTTAGTGATCCAAGTGAAAAAGGTTTCTGGAAGAGAGTTAAGATGTGTTGCTGCTGGAAAGATACCTTAATGCTTTCTTAGAACCTAGTATCAGAGCATTATTTGCACTCACTGCATGCTAGTCTCTGTTACTGCACACAGATCCAGCGTGTGGAAAGTTTGCCCTTATTTTGTTCCAGCTGTGTTAGTATCTTGCTGTATTGCCAGCCTTGTACAACTGTGGAGGCCCATTGTAGATTCCAGGCGTGTCCCCAATGAGTAGGTCACATGAGGGACCTTGCTACTTGGTAATATGCGTGATCAGGAAAGGCACTGACTGCTTTGTTAACCTTTTCAGCCCTCTTAATCTTGTCCTTGGTAGGAAGCCTTCTTTTGATGTCTGATCATTCTGTTTTAGCTGAAAAGGCAACTGATATGACAGTGGAAAGGCTGAACTACAGTTTGACAATAATGTGAAAAAGTACATAACTTTTGGTCATGTTTGCCTAGAGCTTGAGTCTGTTACCTGTTGAGACACTGTCTTTTGAAGACTTTTTTCATGTTTTTGTTTCCTTTCTTAGAGCGATCTCAGGTGGACTCCCTTTTGAACATTTCTTTGAGAGAGGAGGAATTGAGCAAGTCATTACAGAGTCTGGAAAACAGTTTCGTACAGGCTCGGGCTACATTGCAGGCAGCCTACGTGGAGGTGCAGCGACTTATCTTTCTCAAACAGCAGGTAGGTTAAAAGTTAGAGGGGGAAAAAAGAAACTTACCCTGCAATTGATAAGAAACTTAGCAGTATATTTTCTAGTGTTTGAAGTGGATAGAGATATTAAATTGCCAAGCTGATTTTTAGAGTTAACAGAAGTTTGGGTTCCTGTCATTTATTTTGAGCCTTTACGACTTTTTGCTATGCCATAGTAGCATAAATATGTAAGCAGTAATTACTATTAAAAGTGGTTATTGACACTGTTAAATGTGAAAGTGTTCAATGTTTGTTCTTATTGGGTTGGAGCCGATCCGGCTCCGTGTGCCAACCTCTTGCAAGCTCAGATCTAGTTTGCTGCTGCTGCATTGATCGCTGGGGAGCTAGCTTTCGAGGGTTTTCTAAGCTAAGATATAACTTTGATATTGTCAGTATTACCTTGTGTGATTGTGTTGTGGTTCATTCATTGGTACGTTAACCTTTTTATCCGGTATTTTTTGTGCCGGGGCGTTAATTCATGTACCGTTAACCTTTTTTATCGTTTTTTGTACGGGGCCTAGTCTGAGGCAAAAAGTCTGTCAAGCAAGTGTCAGCAGTGTGGCCAAAAAAATAGGTCACTGGCAACCCATAGTCCTGTGTCTACTGCCTTTGGCCTCTCCACTTACAAGAGGATTGCTCTTTTGAAAACCCTTTCCAGAGGCTTTGGATGCCTTCTGCAAAGGTTTAGATCACGGTTCAGCTGGTGTGAAACTTGACTTGAAGGCCTTCCCTCCTCTCCATTCCTTCCGGGGCCGATTCAGTCTTTGTCTTTGAAGAGCTGATCTGCTGATGTGGAGCCCAGCGGGTCGTCCAGTCCTTTTCTCGGTCTGTTCCCTCACCCTCGACTCCGTCCGTTCCGGTACGGAGTCTCGGCCGACGGGTCTGTTCTTGTTTCGGACCGGGTTGACGACCTGATGAGGAAGGTGTTGTCACCCAGACAACCACATCAGTGGAAACGTTCTAATGGCAATGGTCTGCTCATGGGTCACCAAACAACTCACCGAGACACTCCATTCTCAGACCAAAGAAAAGACTTGCAAAAACAGACCTAACTGGTGGCAGCGCAAGCGCAACCTCCAGGGAGGCCAGCCGTTTACCCGCCACCCAATTACGGTGACCTGTTCACAGACAGCTAAAGGTTTTATTGGAGAAACAAAAAGATCACAGGAAAACAGAACAACTTTTGCTTTTTTTTTGATAGCAGGAAAGGACAGTTTGCAAAAAAGAACTCTCTTTCAAAGTGGTTAGGATTTGTATAATCTATGTATCGATTCTGCAAATCAACCCCTTCTAAACAAACCCAAGGGACATTCCACAAGATCAATATCTCTTTGTTTTCTGCGTGTTAACTTAAGTTTTGATTTGGGGCACCACTCAGTTTTTTGGCTCATTTTTTTACAATACATTTTTGGAGAATTTGTTTATGAAGTCATGCTCATGAGGATGTAGAAGATAGGTACATAATTTGCATGACTGAGTTGCAGATGCCCCATTAGATGAGGGCAGGATTAATTTCCCATGCTCATGATAAACTTGGAATCTTGAAAGGGAAGATGTGTGTTTATGTGCAGACATACTGTGGAGTCACTGTCCCGGTAGTTTTGTATACATTCTGACACACACTATTTTGGCATTAATGATAGTTTTCAGAATGATTGTTGTTTAACAGCACTTGATGGGGACAGTCAAATTTTTCACTTGTGAAGCTGGGCCTTATTTTGCCCTTTGATTGACTAGTTATTGCACAGACATTTGGGTTTCCATGGGTTTTTTTCATCTATTCCTTTTTAGTGAGACTGATTAAAAAGTGGTTAGGTCCAAATGTGATAGAACACAAAAAAGGATTTGGAGGTTATAATGATAATGAAGTATTGCCAGCTATGTCAGGAAAAGTAGAGTTGTGGATGTGTAACATATGCCAACGTAGCTAGCTGGAGTTTTGTAAAGAATTATATGATGTTTTTCGTGTTTCACTGTTGCAATCATCACACTTGGGGGGGTTATCCTGTCAGGGGGTAGCCCTCAGTCGGCCCGAATACCAAAGGCTTAGTATTCCTGCATCAGTTGCTGTTGCTCCAGGACTGTCAGTGGTATAAAAACAGGCAGCCGATGCCATTACATCAGTCTTTCTTGCCGAGAAGCCCGAAGCAGAAGCAGTTCACACGAATGCCGGTCAGCCGTTACCTGAGTTTTCATTTCCGAAATTGAAGCTGAAGTCTTCTAAATCTAAGTACCCCATCGGGGATCCTTTTTTCTTGCTCTAACCGATGTCAGAAAAAGTTAGCAATTGTCTCGCCTGTGGAAGTAAATACCACACCGAGATTTCCATTCTTACTGCATCACCTATTTAGGCCCAGACCACGACGTTCCTCGCTGCAGGTTTTGTGCTTTGTTCAACGCCCGAACTGTTCGATGTAGGGCCCTTATTGTAGCTAAATACTTTTGCTCTCGATCTCCATATTCAGAAATGGCTTTGGTAAGCCATCTGACTACCGATCTTCTGAAAAAACGTAAGGATAAAGACAGAGACAGATCGCACAGGTCCAAAACTGCCGACGATGCTTCCGTTAAGCTAGTCGCCAGTTCGCCGGTACTCAGTGAGGCGCTTTCGTAGCCCCTGATGCCCACATTGATGGATTCACAGGCCGCTACCGAGACCCGTTCGGCATCCGGTATGCCGTGAGACTCTTTGACTACAGAACCTGCGGATGTCTCTGCCTTGGATGAGTCTGGAGCGTTTTGCAGGCACCGGCTTCTGAGGAAGTTCTTCGCACTACCCGATATTCGACACAAACCGATGATTTCTTTTGCGTCTTCAGTTCTTTCTAAAACTACCGAGTTTCTAGGGCCGGCAGAGTACGAGCTACTGCCTAAAAAAATGAAGACCCAAACTCACGTGCCTGCTTCCTTGCCACAATCACAGATGCTTAAAATGGCGGAAAACCTTATCATGTTGATTAGGGGAAGCCAGCCTTCCCCTGCTTAAAGAAAAAGAGATTTGTCCTCAGCAGCTTTATCTGACCAAGACTCTGACGACTCTGAGGTTTCTGATTATGAAGACCTGTCCTTATCTGCTTATGAGGATTCAGATGCAGAGGAATCCATTCCTTCTGCTTCTCCTCCAGAAGATTTTTCTTTTGGTGAAACCCTACATACTTTGAGAGAGCACTTCCATTGGGAATGCCAGAATATCCTCAGTCCAAAAAGAGACTCGGGGAATTTTTAGATTTGCCACAACATAGACCCTTGGCTATCCCTCCTGTTCTGGATGTTGCGGATGATGTCATTATGGAATCCAGTCTAACTCCTGATATTTTACCTCCTGCTCCCAGGAAACCTGACCGGTATTACAGAGTCCCTGACTCACACAGATTTCTTTTCGGGAATCCTACTGTTGACCCAGAGGTCATCTCCCAAGGGCTTAAAGGAATAAAAGCAATCACAGCTAAGAATCCCACCCCCTCAGACAGGGATTCACAAGCGTTAGACAGATGGGGTAAAAAAAGTATATATCTCTGCAACTCTTGCCATTAGAGCATTAAATTGTCAGTTCCTCATGCTGAAATACCAGCAACATACCATGGAACTCATTAAACAAAAGTTATCTACCTTCCCTGACTATGCAGAAAATAAAGACCTACAGGAACTTATCAATTCTGCAAGCCAAAGATCATGTCAAATCAAAATTATTGGAGCAACCCACAACAAGGGACTTCCCTTTTCACAACCCCACGCCCCCAGACCCCAACCACAGGCTTATCGGACTATGCCTGGGGTGCTCACCTGGATGGCAAGTACATTCATGGCCACTGGAGCCCAAACCAAATTCATCTGCACATCAACCAAAAAAGAGATGCTAGCTGTTCAGCACGCTCTGACAGCATTCAGATCCTTGCTCTCTCCGGGGCCTCTACTAATCAAAACCGACAACACCACAATAATGTGGTACATCAGCAAGCAAGGGGGAACCCACTCTGCAGGCTAGCCATGACCCTTTGGAACATGGCCTCAGCCTTGCATATTCACCTGCAAGCTCTATTCCTGTTGGGCAACCAAAACTGTCTGGCAGACAACTTAAGCAGAAATCTCCTAGACCCACATGAGTGGCAATTTAACCACAACACCTTCAGCCTGGTGACCCAAAAATGGGGTACCCCGAAGGTGGACCTATTTGCCTCCCCCTACAACCACCAGCTTAGCAAATTCTACACCAGGGGACCTCACAGCAATGCCTGGAAAGTGGATGCCCTATCCTTCCAGTGGGCAAACCTCTCAAGCTATGCATTTCCCCCTCTACCTCTGCTTACCAGAGTATTACTCAAAATAAGGGAGGAAAGACCAAGGGCAATCCTGATTGCCCCATACTGGCCATGCCAACACTGGTACCCACTACTGTGCAGTCTGTCCCCGTTGCCTCCATGGCACCTCCCCCAGATTCCAACTCTCCTGACTCAGCAGGAGGGAGAGTTCTTGCATCAGTGGTTGCAGACCTTGAACCTAGCAGCCTGGCTTATTCCTTGACTTCTCCTCCAGTGGCCAACCTAAGCAAACAAGTCCTGGATGTCATACGTGAAGCCTGATGACCCACTACTAGAAAATCCTATGCTGACAAGTGGAAAAGGTATTGTTCCTGGATCCAGAGTAAAGGAGCTGACCCAGCACAGCCCTCCTTACCTCTCATACTGGATTACCTAACAAAACTACTCCACAGGAGCCTATCCTTCTCTTCCATTAAAATCCTTGCCTCTGCCATCTCTGCACATTACAACACTGAGCCACCTCTCTTCTCACACCCTCTCATCAAACAGTTCTTGAGAGGGGCTAACAACTTAAGGCTACTAAGAAGAACCCCTATCCCTGCTTGGGAGCTTAACTTGGTATTGGAAAAGCTCACGCTCCACCCACCCCTTTGAGACTACAGCTTTAGCAGAGTTAAAATTGCTCTCTTGGAAAACAGCCTTGCTTCTGGCCATCACTTTAGCTAGAAGAGTGTCTGAGTTACAAGCACTTATAGCTGTGGAACCTTTCATCATTTTCCATGTTGACATGGTCTCCCTCAGGACTAACCCAACTTTCATGCCGAAAGTGGTGCCCAGTGTGGCTCTCAACCAATCTATTCATTTGCCCACCTTTTTCCCTAAACCTCAAAATAAGGGGGGAAGGATCCTGCACTCTCTAGATGTGCACAGACAGCTTCAATTCTATGTGGATAGGATTAAACCCTTGAGGAAATCTGACCAGTTACTAGTCAGCATTGCACCAGGGGCAGAGGGCAAAGCCATATTAAAACAAACAGTCTCCAAATGGATAGCACACTGCATCCATTTGTGTTACAAACACCATGGGAACCCACCCCCACAGGGGGTCAGAACACATTCGACTAGGGCAACTTCAGCCTGTACAGCCTTTCTCAGAGGAGTCCCTACCAGGGACATCCTGGAAGCTGCAACATGGAGTTCTGTTCTTATCTTCACCAAGCATTACCACCTGTCTATCTTTTCAAAATCCAGGGCAGGCTTTGCAGCCGCAGTCCTGCAGGGCATACTAGCCAGCCCCAGCTCTTCTTGACTGCCTCCACCCGTTCCGCAGCTTTGGGAATCAACCCAAGTGTAATGACTGCAACAGTGAAACACGAAGAACATAGTACAGTTGTGGACACTTACCATAAATGTAGATGTTCGAGTCTATTCACTGTTGCAGTCCTGGTTTCCCAACCCCCTTGTCTCTCTCTCTCTCTCTGTCCCTCACCCTTACAGGGCTATTGGTATTTACTTTCTACTGGTGGCGTTACTCCACCATACCTTAGCTCCCTATTGGGGGATCCTGACATTTGGGGCAAGAAAAACTGATGTAATGGCGTTGGCTGCCTGTTTTTATACCACTGATGACCTGACGTCAGTCCTGGAGTGACAGCAACCAACACAGAAATACTAAGCCTCTGGTATTTGGGCTGACTGAGGGCTACCCCTGGCAGGATAACCCAAGTGTGACTGCAACAGTGAATACATTCGAACATCTACATTTATGATACATGTACACAACTGTACTTTATTTGTATATCAAATTGATTTGTACAGGTGCTTGTGTTGAAAATGAATTTGTAAAGCTGCTTGTATTAAAAATGTACCAACAGTAGATTCTGCTGGACAGAAAAGAAATACACCTGTATGTCAGACTGTATTGTAACTGTTGAAATGAGTATGTTGTAGTGGAGGATGCTGGAAGAGAAAAGGTTAATCTCAGTCCAGCTAACTTTGAAAAATAGTCTGAAATTAAATTACCTGGATTTTGGCCACAAAGATGGTATGTTACAGTTCTGATTTCAGCCAGAGACAAAATGTCTGTGAAAACCAGGACTAGGAATACTACTGTATTAGGGGTGAACTAATTGTTACCCTGGAAGGGTAGAAGGTTTTGAAATGATTCTGTAGCTTCCAGATGCTATAACACATCTTAGCAAAGCTCTGTGTATGTGTTATAACAATTATATATAGCATCAAATCCTCTAAAGCTAGCTATAATAGCAGAATTGCAGCAGATAGTAAAGACAGCCATGAGGCCTTTTATAGTTATTTAAAAAATCTCGACGGCAATACCCTGATTTGCTGTGAGCTACTGCAGAATGGAACCTCCTGTAGTATACTGTCCGACAGATTCAGTGCCAACTTTACCCCTCCCCCAAAGGACCAATCGCAGTACCAGTAGATTGCCAGCCACTCAGTATTACTGCTGCACAAGTTAAAATAGCACTGTTCAAGGCCAAGAATACAGCTTCTATGGGACCTGACAGTATCCCTGGCTGTGTTCTACATAAACTTCAGAGTGAGCTGGCACCTCACCTGTGTGCCCTGTTTAATCACAGCCCCACCAAAGGCTTTGTCCCTACCGCATGGCGCACTGCTACAGTCATCCCTCGCTACAAAGGAGGAGAGACTACAGACCCTGGGAACTATCGCTCCATTAGCCGGACAAGTCTAATCTTTAAAAAGCTGTGGAACACATCATCATGCACCTAATAAACAAGGATATAGGGAATCTCCAAATCTGGATCCCACACAGTTTGGTTTTGTGAAGGGTAGATCATGCCTGCTCAGCTTGGTCGAATTCTTTGAGTCAGTCACCAGAGGTGTGGATGAAGGCAAGGTGGGTCATACAGCCTACCTTGATCTGGCCAAGGCCTTTGATACCATTCCCCATTCAGGAATCATAGAAAAACTCACTAAGCTAGGCATTAACCCCTATATCACTAGGTGGGTTGCAAACTGGCTCACAGAACCCACAGTGTGAAAGTAGCTGACTCCAAGTCAGACTGACGACTAATCACTAGTGGAGTCCTCCATGGTTTGGTCCTGGGTCCTCTTCTGTTTGGTATCTACTTCACTGAAGTCCAGGCCAACACAAAGGGACTCTGGCTGACAAAGTTTGCAGACGATTGTAAGTTGGGAGCTGTTATTAGCTCCCCAAGTGATAACATCCTACATAATGGTCTCACTGAGACCAATGACTGGTGTCAGAATCATGTCCTTAAGCTCACTTCCAAAGTGTGTAGTCATCACCTTTGGGAAAAACTCTGTTCTCGTGAATTACCCTATTGATAGTAGTCCACTGAACACAGAAGGTGTTATGAGAAATCTGGGAACACAGGTTGATCGCAACCTCTCTTTTGATCACCACATTGCCACTGTGGTCAGAAAGTCCTTCTATGTGGCACATCTCATTAGTAAGGGTTTTGCATCCAGGAAGAAAGAGGTCATTGTCTCCCGCTACTCTTCCCTCATTAGGCCAGTCATTGAGTACAGTGCCCCATTTAGCATGTACCTCACTACACACCTGCAACAACTGGAGAGGCACAAATGTACCTCACAAAGACCATCCTAGACCTTAAACACTTGTCCTATATGGGCAGACTCAAAACACTCCAACTATTCTCTGTCTCATATCGCCTACTTAGAGGTGATCTCTGCTTGACTTACAAAGCCATGTCTGACCCATCTCCTTTAGAAATGCCACATCTAAAGAAATCCCAATCCCTCCACACCACACGCTCCAGAGACCTCAACACCACAGTCAACAGAACATACTGGAGAGACAGGTTATAACCCAGTGACTGCCCATGCTATGGAACAGACTTCCCATGCATGTCAAGCAGAGCACCTTGTTGACCCTCTTCAAGAGAAATATTGATGAGTGGATGGGAAATAGAAAATTCACCCCAGGGATAACTGCAGTGGGCTCTACCTGACCGAGGCACTGGGAACTAAGGTCGGGTGGCATGATGCCAGGGTAATACTATGGCTAGGCTTGTAAAGGCCCCAGGGCCATTAGCTTAGTACACACCTATGAACGTATGTGCTAGATTTTGGTTCATTTCCTAGTAAAGGGGGTAGTGTGGGAACCAGAGTCAGATGACCAGATGTATGTGATGTCATTCTGTAATCCAACACTGAAATGATGATTTAATACTAGATGAGACAGAAGTCTCAGGGGAGTCTGTTTTTGAAACCTGACAAGAAGGAATCCCTCACCTATATCATATTGCCTTGCTCTAGTAAGTGAACTAGAAGACAGTAATTCTTAAATCAGTCAGGAAAACATAGTGAGATTAGTTAAGTATTGTTTTTCTGTCTCTGTCTGAACCTTTCCATCTCTGTTGTTTTTAATGTTTCCTGTGAATGAAACTCTGGCGTTTATTGTAAGTAGATATTTAGTATTTTATGTTCTTTTATTATTACATGTATTTAAACTTTTACGTGTAGCTGGTCTTTTAGAGAATATTTTTACCTTTGAGAGTACTTATATTTATTTGGCAACACTGTGGTAGCATCTGAAAGTATTGCTGCATTGGTCAAACACTGCCATTTGTATTGATATTAATTTTACTCAGTATAATTGGATATCCTTGTAAGAGCCTTCGAGTAGTTGGCTTTGGAGTGTTGTGTTGGCGGTGTCTACCTTATAGTCTGGGAAGAGGGGGCATATCTGGTAAATCTGTGCCAGCCTTTCCCGTGTGTGTGTGTGTGTGTGTGTGTGTGTGTGTGTGTGTGTGTGTGTGTGTGTGAAAATCAAATCTGAGACTGTGTGTGTGAGCTACTTGGAGCAGGGACACAGAACACTGGCTTCACAGAGAACATGGTGGAGCACTTGGCCTGGAACACACAGTGAAGGACTCACTGTACAGTTGCAGTCAGTGTGTGGCCTGTAGAGAGAGAGGAAATCCAGCCCCAGGACAGAAGTGTGTTCGCTGTGTGCTCTTAAGGGAAATTGTACTCGGTGCAGAGAACTGCATCTGGAAATACTGTGTGTATCTCTTTGTTCAAGTGAACATTCCTCACATGTGTCATTGGTGAGGATTGAGACCCTTTGATTACTGGCCCAAAGGAGGGGCATTACATATTGGTGGCAGTTGTGGGATATTAATTGAACTTTTGTATCCTGTTAACAGTTGTCACTGAATGTTTGTGTATTCTCAGCAACCAAAAAGTAAACATCCAGAGTTTCATTTTGACAACAGTTTTATTTTGTGTAAGTTTAATCTAGTCAGGGAAAGCAGGCAAAGGTGTCAGCAGAGGATTATGGCAAGCTGACAGAGAACCAGTTGACCAAGGTGTGTGAAGCCAAAGGACTGGTGCATGCCAAGTGGAAATGATTTCAGCCTTAGTGGCAGCTGTAGCTCAGACCAAAACTAGGAAGACAACTTGTCTGTTGATAGGGATGTGCAACACTCAGAAACACAGCAGTTCACCTTTTCCTCAAAAGACTTAAAAATCCATCTGGAATTAGACACTTGAAATGGAGGCAAAGCATTTGGAATTAGAATCAGCAGAGAGCCTGCGGCATTTGGAGGCTGAAGGAAATGAGAGCCTGCGGCATTTAGAGGCTGAAGGAAATGAGAGCTTGCAGCATTTGGAGGCTGAAGGAAATGAGAAGCAATGTCAACATGAGAGAGAGATGTTGACTGTTCGTCAGAGTCATGGAGGTAATGAGGAAGGGAATAACTGACCCCCAAAAGCAATAAAGGTCAGTACATTTCTTCCACAGTTTACAGAGGGTGATAATTGTGATAGTTTTATTTGTATATTTGAAAGTGTGTGCAAACAGTATAATGGTGACCAAGGGCTCTGGATGTGGTTTCTGACCCCCTTACTCCATGGTAAAGCTGCAACTGCTGTTTCTGAGTTGTGTGATACTGATTGTTTATTGGAAATTTTAAGTTAACATCTGAAACTTACATAAAAAAAAGTTTTGTGAGCATAGTCACAAGGCAGATGAAAGTGTATATGATTATGTTGCTGAGTTAAGCATTTATTTTCACAGGTGGGTGAGTGGATGTCAGGTCACCACTTTTGAAAGGCTGGCAAACCTTTTAGGTGAGGGAGCAAGCCCTTAGCACTTTGCCTGAGGACATGCAAATCTAGTTGGCATACCAGGAGTGTAATTCTGCAGATGAGCTGGGGGGGGAAAGGGGATCTCTACTTGGCAAGCAGGGTATCAGTGCACAAAAAGGGGATATTCAGTGCTGTGCATAGATATAAGGGAACCCATGGTGTGGGCAACCTAAACCACCCCAACAGAGTCCACCAGTAATGGGGGAAGCCACTAATTCAGGTACATGGCCAGGATCGAGGGTTAGATGTTTTAAGTGTAAACACTTGGGCCATGTAGCATACAGATGTCCATAGAAGCAAGGTGCGTTAACAAAAGGTGGGGGAGCCAGCAAATGGGAATAACAGTACACCAGTTGTAAGGTGTCTCGAGAAAACAGGGGTACCAGACTATCATCGGAGTTTATATCCTATCTTAGTAGTTGGAAAACAGGCCAGTGCTAAGAGAGACTGCCTCTGACATAACCATTGTGAAGCCTGCAGTTGTTAAAGAGGACTAGTACTTGCTTGGGCAGTCTACTCCATTCAGAACTTTAGGAGGGAACCCATTCCAAATGCTTTTGGCCAAGGTTTACTTTGACTGGGAGGGGTGAAAAAGGAAGCAAGCAAGTAGTTGTGTTTGAGGATATGCCTGCAGATGTCTTGATAGGGAATGACTTTGATATAATGCAATACTTTGTGTGTGTGCAGTTACACGCAGTCAGGCTTGGAGACAGGCATGTGGGTCTGGTAGCCTGGGGGAGACCCGGACAGACTCCACACCCGAAGCTAGGGCTGGTGAGGTGGCTTTTTCAGGGAGGGAGCTACCTTGTAGCAGTGAGCCTGAAGGTGAGCCACAGCTGCTGGTAGGTACTGATGTTCCCTTGGAGAGAGGTACTGCAGGGGCAGAGGTGAGTGGAAGTACCCAGGCTGAAAATAAGGTACCACTGTCAGATGATACTAGACTTCCTGTGGAAGTGAGCTGGGAAGGGTCACAAAAATAGAGTTGAGACAGGCTGAGCTTGAGGGAGGTAGCTAAGGAGGCACTTGATTCTCAAGGAAAAGGGGAGTCTGTATACTGGAACAAAGGGTTACTGTGTAGAGAGACATCAAACTCCTATTACATTGCATGAACATTCTGGAGAGGGTAGTTGATAAACGGATATGCAGAGTAGCAGAATGTAAGCTGGGAGATTAACATTTTGGGTTCAGATCAGGATGCAGCACAAATGACCTGATGTTTGCAGTGAATTGGGTACTTGAGAAGAAGTTAGAGAAGGGGAGAGAGCCCAACTGGCCATTCCTAGACTTGGAGAAAGCATATGACAGTGTCCCAAGAAAGCTGATCGGGGCAGTACTGCGGTGGTTTGAAGTCCCAGAAACATTGGTAGAAGGTAGTGCAGGCTATGTACAAGGACCCATTGATTCAAGTATGAACAGTGTTCGGCCTCACATAGGGGTTCCCACTGGGAGTGGGTGTACATCAGGGTTCAGCTCCGAGTCCACTGCTGTTCATACTGGTGATGGACTACATCAGCAAACAGGTCGGAGGGGACAGATCAACAAAGTTGCTGTATGCAGACGATATGGCATTACAGGAAGATTCTAAGCTATAACTTCGACAAAGGATAGGAGAATGGAATGCAAAACTGAAGGCACATGGAATAAAACTAAGCACAGCTAAGACACTGGTAATGGCGGCAAATTGGGGAGATCAGAAGAAGCTGAGAATAGAGATAGAAGGGAAGGTAGTGGAACAGGTAAACAGCTTCAAGTGTCTGGGAGGGATGATTGAGGAGATGAGAAGTCTGAATGAAGAGGTCAAAGCTAGAATCAGAGGGGCTGCAGCCAACTGGCATAAAGTGTCAGGTGTAGTCTGTGACAGAAGAATGCCAAAGAAGCTGAAAAGTAAGGTGTACAAGGCTGTGGTGCCACCAGTGCTAATTTATGGTACAGAAACATGGGCAGTAAATGCACAACAGTTGAAGAAGCTAGAGGTGAGGGAAATAGTGCCTGAGAAGGGTGGTAGGATGCACACTGTGGGACAGATGTTGAAATGAGGACATAAGAGCAGAAGCCAAAGTAGCTCCAATTGTAGAAAAGATCAAAGAGAGCAGATTATGGTGGTTTTGACACTGCAGAAAAGCAGAAGACAATCTGGTGAGGAAGATTTGGGACAGACAGGAAGAAGGTAACAGGAAGTGAGAATGTCCAGCAAAAAGAGGTGGTTGGATTGTGTGAAAGAAGATCTGCAACAGTCAGGCATGTGTGTTGAAGAAGGCAGGAGTGTGGCACTGAATCAAGAGAGTTGGCGACAGTTAACACGATACCCCAAACCCATGTAGGAAACAAAATGGGAAAAAAAGAGCTGATGATGATAGAGTGTGGACCCCTGAAGGAGGGCTAGAGGGTGAAGTAATACAGCAGTTCGTAGTACATAGAGCCTACCATCTGGCAATTCTAGCCATAGCCCATGACATTTTGCAGGTCATATAGTCTTAATGCATACCAAGATGTATTATTCAGAACTTTTATTAGCCTGGGATTGCAAGGGATACAACAGGTTACAGCAGGACCTGTAAGCAGTGCCAGAAAGTAGGCAAGGCAGGAGACAAGGTCAGAACTTCTTTGATGCCTTTGCCTGTGATTGAGGAGCCATTTCAAAGGTTAGCAATGGATATTGTGGGGCCTCTGAGTACCCCAAGTTCCACAGGGAAGACTTGTATCCTGGTGGTGCCTAGGTTATGCTGCTAGATACCCTGAGGTGGTGTCTCTCTCCTCCCATCGAGGCAGCAGAGGTGATAAATGCTTTGTTAGAGATTTTCAGTGGGTAGATTTCCTACGAAAAATACTGACTCGTATAGGTGCCAATTTCATGTCAGACCTGCTGGCTTGTCTGTGCGAATGCTGTGGGGTAAAGCACCTAAAGACACACTGTACCACCCCCAGACTAATTGTGTTGTGGATTGGTTAAACTCTACACTAAAGACCATGCTACAGACATTTGCGGACCAGTTTGAGAGAGCGGGAGTCCCAACGCTCGGACAGGAGTGTGCTCTTAAGGGAAATTGTGCTTGGTGCACAGAGCTTCATCTGGAATTACTGTGTGTATCTATCTTTGTTCCAAGTGATTGTCCCTCACCTGTGTCAGTGGTGAGGATTGAGACTCCTTGATTACTGGCCCAGAGGAGGGGCATCCCATACCAGTGTCAGTGGTGATGATTAATGCTCATTGATTACTGGCCAAGAGGAGGGGCATCACAGAGGTGTTTGTCATTATCTGTGTCATTCCAGCTAACACTTCACTCACACTGGGGTTAGTGTGACCCAAGTGCATATCTTTATACTCAGTTGCACTGGACTTTGACTTCCATTTTCAGCTCATGTGCTCAGCCTTTCTAAATATTTTTCCATTCTCCACTACAGCTATTTGTGTATCACAGGCAAAGAAGTTGATTTTCTTTATTCTTTCTTCTGTCAGGTGTGTGTGTGTGTGTGTGTGTGTGTGTGTGTGTGTGTGTGTGTGTGTGTGTGTGTGTGTGTGTGTGTGTGTGTGTGTACAGACCCATGTGGTCCTCCCACTAATCTTTCTCCTTATTCCTTGACCAAGTCCTGCTTGTGCCTGTGTCTTGCCATTCAAACCTTTCCTGAGTATAGATCCTCATTCTCATGTTAACTACATCTCCTGTAGTTTTCCTAACATCCACCTTTGTGGGACAGAGACCAAAGTCTTGGGGGACTGCATGTCGACCAAGTGTACTAAAACTCTTACTACTTTGTGAAATTATCCTTTTATACAAAATAATACCAGTCTCAGCTAAACACTCCTGATCACAAACACACGTAGATTGTTTGGAAATTACTGTTTTCTTGGAAAGTAACATGCTTTTTCTTCAGATTCTTTCCATTACTTTTCAGCCACTTCTGTTATGCTGACAGACCCATAGATTCACTGAGTTTGCCTTCTAGTACATTGGTGCCACCATTTTTTGCTGTGTTCCAGTCTTCAGGCAGCACATCTGCACTGACCAGCAATGTGTTGAAGATCTTAGTCAGGGCTCCTTCAGTACATTGTCCAAATTCATGAGGACCCTTGGACTTGGTCAGTGTGGTCCCTCTGCAGTATTCTCCCTAACTGCATCCTGTTCCCCTCTCTGCTTCCTTCCTCTTTGTTGTGCTTCTTCCTCCATTCTCTACTCTGCCTAACCTGTCTACCAGCATAGCACAGTTGTTATCTCTCTTCCTGGCTTCATGAAGACTGAAGTGAATTTTTGTTCTATAACTTTGCTTTTTCCTTTTCTTTCACGAAGCACCTTTCAGCCTCAATTGCCATTATCAGTCCTTTCTTTCCGCTTCCTTCTTTCTGTTGTATACCTGAAAAAGAAGGCTTTTTTCCCAGTTTTGACCCGTTTCTGCCAACTTGCACTTAACTTGTGCCTTTGTTGCTCTCACTTCCTTTGGTGTTTCTACTTGCCTTCTTATACTTTGTGTTTTTTACCTTCCCATATGTGCTTCTCTTCTGCTGCATGACCTGTTGTTTTACCCAAATAGTTAGCTTCTCCATTTCTATATAGTCATTTTGCTGTTCTGTGCATTGTTACTTATTTCTTTCCTGTTCTTCCAGACCCTCATCTGACCTCATGAGTAATATGTACTCAGTCAGTGTTTGCCTACAGTTCCCTTCTGTCACTTACCTTGTGAATTCAAAAGACACTATGAAGCGTTGTATGGGTTCAAGATACTTATTGTACATAAACACATCAGGAATTGGAACATGTCCTTAAGCTAACTAATTCACTCATTATTTCAAACACACTCACATGTGCATCTTCATGCATGCCTGCATTCGCTGTGACTGTACAGAATGGAACTGATCTTGCACATACTCAGTAACTTGCATGTATATGCTTCCTAGCTACAGTCGCTGACTAGGTTCAGTATACACATTGGTCTGCATCTTCCCTCTTGTTCGGCATGCAATAGGAGAGAAAAAAAACTTTGCATGTAAGATATCAGATCAACATTTCAAAAAATGAATTCAAGTCCAAGTCGCTGTGTAGTTCAAATTGGGTCAGGAAATTCTACCCGATCTGGTCACACAGAAATTATGGCTGGGTTTAGCAACAGAGACTGTCTCTGGGGATTATTTCTCAATTAGAACTTCAGGGGTTACATCAGTATTACTTGAAGATACACTGTCCTCTGGAATTCGAACAGGTGTAGAGTCGCTCTGAGAAATAGTCTCTGGCATAGGCAGTCTGCTGGGTCACTGGTTGGAGACTTGAAGTATATGTATTTGATTCCTTCTGAAATCTATTCTGTCAGATTGTATGATGCAAGATCTCAGTTCTTCACAAAGATTTTTGACAATATCCACTCTGTCATTTCCTTTAGAGCTCTGCTTCTCACAATCTTTCCTTGTCTTAATGGTCTAAGAGGTTTGCTGGACTTGTCATAGTACAACCTTTGTGACTGATGTTTTTTCAAAAGTTGAGCCTTGACCATTTTGTTGTTGTTCACATTTTGTGCTAACAGTTGTTTGCAGAAAGGTAAAGTTGTTGTTGTCTGTCTGAACATTAATCTCTGTGCACGTGAGCCAAGCAAATTATCTCAGAATGTTTCTGAGATTATGTTAAGAAAAGACATCGGTACCATCTCTTTGATTTCTCCAACAAAAGTTTTGCACTTTGAACTGCACACTCAGCTGATCCATTGGAATGTGGATACTCAGGACTACTAGTAGCATGGACAAAGATCCCCCTTCAATGGGTCAAGAACCCCCATGTAGCCTACTTAAGCAAACTGAAGACAGTCCAGATTTTACCAAACATATGTAGTTATGGAGGATTTCAGTTATCCCACCATCAACTGAGAAACCTACAGTAGCCCAAACTTGCTAGCACAAAAGCTCCTTGAGTTTATGAATTCAAATGCCCTGGAGCAAATTGTCCATACCTCAACAAGAGGAACAAAAATTCTAGGTCTGGTCCTTACAAAAATGTCAAACAGGGTGCACTGCTGCTACTGCTGGACCCTCATTAGTTGAAACTGACCACAAATCAATCACCTTTGAACTGACACTAGCACCAGAACTCACAAAGGCTGAAATCAGGCTAAAAAACTTCACAGGGGCAAAGTATACCCTTGTGGGTGAAGGTATAAATGCATTTCAAGCCCTACCCCAAGCTGAAAGTGGTAACTACGCCACAACTTTCACTAAAGCAGGCCTGTACAATCACTTGCATAAGTGTATATAATCTTGGCTGCACCAGCTAGAATCACAGCCATAGCCCATAGTAAAATCAAGCTGCCATTGTAGACTTCCAGCATCAACAAACTCTAAAATAAATGCAGAAAGTTTCTGTCCAAGAAAACAAAGGCAAGGACAACAGTGGAAAAGCACCCTCCTCAGCCTTAACAGGCAACTAAGAAAATTTGTCAAATCCTGCAAGAGCTTCTTTGAGGGAAACTTAGCAAGTACTGCCAAGGATAACTGTAAAGCTTTTTAGAGCTATGTACATAACCTAAAGGGTAGGACCTAAGCATGTGCATTACTGGTGGCCAACGGTATCGCACACACTGACCCCACAGAGATGGCAAATCTGCTAGCGGATAGGTTTGGTTAACATTTCACTCCCTTATCCCCTTCTAACTTGCAACAAACCCTCCCCCAACCCCCCCTTCCACCTTACATATCTGAAGAGCAGGTCCTCAAAGCCCTGTCCAAGACAAATGACACGGTGTGTATGGGACCAGATGACATCATAAGCTGTCTTCTAAACAGAGTAAAACATGAACTAGCATCACCACTAAGTACCTTTTTCATTCATAGCCTAACCACAGGCTTTGTTCCTGCGGAATGCAGAACAGCTGCAGTTACTTCCCTCCACAAAGGTGGCCTAGCAACAAACCCAGGAAATTACAGCCTGACCAGCCTCATCTGTAAGGCCATGGAATGTGTCATTATGGACCTCTCCTAACTGGAGAGGTAAGTCAGTAAGTAAGGTAGTATTGCTAAAAGTGAATTCATCCTCAAGTCTTGGTGAATACCTTAACGAGGTGGACCCTGTTTTTCACAAAATCTCACCAAGGTGACACTGATATATAGACTGCATTTTACATAGCATATGACATGGACAGAAGTAGGTCAATAATTAAAAAAAGATAGCTGGGTGCACAAGACCCAGGATAAAAAAGTGCCCAATCCTGGTAGACACACATGCCAGGACTGGAAAAAATGGCAGTGTAGAATCCTCAGAATACAGAAACATTCCTACAATGAGGCCAAGCCCAGGGGGAGGATGGCCCGCCTGTTGTAGAAGGAAGTAGCAGTCCACAAAAGTCACAAAAACCGATAGGCCGAAGAAGAGCTGTAAAGATGATAAAGTGGACTATTAAGGATGAGAGAGAAATTATGTATGGTTAATATCATGCAAAAAGCCCAGAATTTCCAGACACAAGATCTACAAAAAGATTAAGAGAAGAATTAAAGAAAAATACTTCCACAAGAAAAACTGTGAGAAGCCTCAAATAAAAGTTTGTGTTCATTAATACAACAGATTTGTGAAAAACATTATATAGCCCAAAAAAACTTTTAATATGTTTGGAAAAAGAAGCATCTGAGGAAGTGCAAAAATATAAACAGCAAAACCTAGAGATTTTTGAAAAGTATAAAAAAGAAATGTGGATATGAGCAAGAAATAGAGATTTGATATGGGTGCAATATTTATGCAAAGCTGAAAGCCAAATTAGTCAATACAAAAAAGGGAGCCCCAAAGATATTTGAACATTGCCTTTCAAATGGCCAGTCTGTGTATCAAGTGCAATTATGATGCTGCTTTTGCAGCTTCATCTGGGCCAGTTATGCATAAATACTCGTGGGTAAGACTTCAATCCATGTCAGAGGATGTCAAGGGCAAATTGCTGGACTCTCCTTTGGACAGATGGTGTTTGGGTGTGTTGCTGCTGAACTCTGAGACCTTGCAAGATAAGGGGAAGGTGATGCAAGATTTGAAACAGATTTTCCTTTCCGTTGTGCCCAAGTTGCAGAGGAATTATCCTTTTGTTAGGCAGAAAACGCAACCCTCAAAAGGTAAAAGGGATGATAAAAAGATTTCAGGATAAATCAGGAAAGGATCACAAGGGAAGAAAGCCTTCCTTTTGTGTTAAGCCCGCCTCCTTATGACTTCACCCTTTACCTCCTTCCCTTTCCCTGTGAGATTCCCCAAGAATATCTCTCCCTTTTTGCTTGGATGGAAATCACTATGGACAAGTGGGTTCTGTTCAAAGGCATCCTGCATTCCTTTTCTGTAATGAAGTGTATTTCTCCGTCTCATGAATTCCTCAGCCTCCTCAAAACTAATCATCTCTGCTCACTTCACTTCTGCGGGATCTCTTGAACAGGGAGTTATTAAATATGTTCTTCCCACTCCATACGGCAGAGAATTTTACTCCAACATCTTCTCAGTTCCCAGTAAAGAGGGAAGTCCTCTTCTAGACCTTTGCTTCCTCAACAGCTTTCTCTTTGTACAAAGTTTCAAGATGCTAACTCTTCAGTCCCTGTCTTTGATCCTCTCAGGCTCTTCTAGTATACCTGGATTTGAAGGATGCATATCTCCATGTTCCTATTCATTCTCTCTCTCAGGAAATTCTCCAGATTTTCTGTGTCTTCATCTCATTTTCAATTATATACCTTGTCTTATGTTTTTTTTCTGTGGCCGTAAGGGCAATTGCCAAGTGTCTTGCTCCTGTCATAGCCTATTTCAGACAGGGATAAATATTCCCTTATCTGGATGACCTACTTCTTCAGGCTGCTTTTCTGGTTTCTCTTTGGAAGGGCCTGAAGTTCACAGTAAATCATCTGTACAGTCTAGGATTCATTCTAAACCTAAAGAAATCTTATCTTGACCCCATTTCAAGACCATATTTTCTTAGGAGGATCAACACACTATGTGCTCCATCCTTCCTACAGACATTGTTCTGTTTTTGATACAGTTCATTTCAAAGCCTTCTCCCTTTGTAGATGAACTCATCAAGAGAAGTTTTGGTAGCCGTAGGGTTTGTGGTATCCACTATTGTTTTGATTCTGTTTGCCAGACTTCATATAAGGAAGCTGCAGTGGCACCTCAAGTCTGTATGGCTTTAACATTGCCACCTGTCAGACTTCCAGATTCCTGTCTTGCCTTGCATCAGGAAGGAGATACTTTGGTGGATCAGCCAGATTTCCCTCAGTACAGGGCTTCCTTTTTTGGTTTATCCCCCAGCTCAGGAACTGCACATGGATGCCTTACATTTAGCGGGGGGGGGGGGGACTTGATTCAACAATATTGTGGTCCTGAGGTTTGGTCTTCCAGGGACAGAAATGGTCGCATAAACATCAAGGAGATGAAGGCCCTGATCCTTGCCCTTGGGTTTCAGGCACCCTCCAGATATTAATTTACAACAAGAGTCATGCTGTACATATGTAAGGGGGGGGGGCAAGTCTTACCACCTTTGCAAATTAGCCTAGATGGCATGGGAGATTGCCATCGAACACAGTCTTGTTCTTCTGGCAGTTTATGTTCTCTCATATTGTAACACAGTGGCAGACACCTTGAGCATATCCAGGGCAGACCCTCACAAGTGGATGTTAAACAGAGAGAGCTTCCTGGACATTATTCATCAGTGGGGTACACAGCCCCCAAGAACAGCTGAACTAGTTCTTTTTCAGTGACCTAAGCCCATTGGTATGGAAGATTGACTCTGTCCTTTTCATGGAAAGGGAGATTCCTCTATGCTTTCCCTAATGTTATTCTTCTAATAAGGGATCTTGAATAGATTGTGAAGGACAAACCAAAAATCTCGTTGGTGACCCCTTTTGGCCCAGACAGTACTAGTTTACCCTTTTTCAATTGGCCAGGGGCAATCATTGCATGTCACCCCACAGGATGGACTTGCTCACAATGAACAAGGGCTATCATTCATTGTAGTCTCCTAACTCTGTAGTTAACTCGGTAGATAGTTTTAACTCCTTTCAATGACTGTTTTTTTCTGAGGATGTGCTCCAGGTTTTACAGGAGGGTAGAAAGCTTACCATCAGAAAAATCTTGTGTATCTAACTGGAGCAGATTTGATTAGTGTTGCAAAAAGAACCAGGATCCTTTACAGTTAGAATTTTTACTATTCTTTCTTATTTGGGTGAGTTTTTTAACTGATATGCTCTTCTGTAAAAACTTATTTGTCAATCATTTCTGTTGTCTGCCTGTAGATCCACCTCTTTCATCTTGTTTTGAGGTCTAGCAGTTTTTGAAAGGTGTCCTTCATACGAGGCCACCAAGAAAACCAATTCCTTCTCCTCAGGATGTAAATTATGTTCTGGATGAAACTAACCTTAGCCCCCTTTGACCTTGGAAGACATTGGTGTTAGTGGCTCTGACATTTGCCAAGAGGGTTTCTGAACTGCAAGTGCTTACATCAGTTCAACCATTCTTGGCCTTTCATAAGGATAGAGTTTCACTTGGGACTAATCCTTCCTTTTATGCCTAAAGTGGCGAATGAGCTATCCTTGAACCAGTTTGTCAGGCTTCATCCTTTCCTTGTTTCCCTTTCCCATTCTCTCTCTGCAGTGCAGAGAGGATTCTTCATTCTTTGGGTGGGCATAGGCAGCTTAGATTTTACTTGGACGATATAAAAGACATTAGGGTATCTGGCCATGTCTTTTTAGATAAGAAACTAGGTTTGCCCGTCTCCAAGCACACCATTTCTTCCTGGGTTTTCTAAGCTATTTCTTTTGATTATCTCATCATGGGAAACTGATTCCTTCATCTATCAAAGTTCATCTTACTAGGATGGTAGCTTCCTCTGGAGCCTTTTTCAAGGGTCTGTATTCTAGAGATATTCTTGAGGCACTTGCCTGATCAAATAAAACAAAAGGCACAATGTGCAATACTAGAGTATAATTTATTTTTACCACATTAGGTATCTTGGCATTATACCTTCAAAGGCTAAATTACATGACATTAAACAACTCCATTTATACTACTCCTGTTTTGACTAATGTAATTGTTGATTTAAAAATAATTTCTGTAGAAAATTGCATCCGAGTCTTTTTTAATAATGGTGATGGGGTGGGTTCTTGTACACAAGGTGTTAGATGTGATTGATTTTGCTTTGTTGGAATTGTCTGTGCATGAAATTCACTTTTTACCATGTGAAGTTGTTGAAAGTGAAAATGATGATGATAGTGGTGATGTGTTTTTTTTTTAACTGGATATCATAAGTTATTTGTTCCATCATTTTCACATGTGAGCACTTTCTCCACCTAAGTTGTCCCCTGCTGTTAGTTTGTTTGAGCAAGTTTTATTAAGGACAGTTGAATCTGAATTTTTGAAATTTATGAAAATGCATAAACAATTTAATTTGACTAAACAGGAATGGGTGGCATTAAAATTGTTAAAGAAAAATATTGAGAATTGTGTTCAAGCAGTCTGACGGGGGGGGGGGTAATTGGGTTGTTATGCCTAAGCATAAGTATAATTTAATAGTAAGAAAGTTGCTTTCAAACAAAAGTATGTTAAACTGGCAAACAACCCAATTCAGTTTAATGCACTATTGTTGGAACTATTGGAGAGGGGTGAAAGATTGGGCGTTTTGGAGTCTAAAGATGTTAAAAGTTGACCCAGTTTTCTATGCTATCCCCAAAGCTCATAAAAATTTGAGGGACTTGCCTGGAAGGCCCATTGTTTCAGGGGTGAACTGTTATTTGGAAAATGTAATTTTTTTGAAGGAATATTTATGCAGGGTCCCAGCACATGTTAAAAATACGCAAGAGATTTGTGAATTGGTTAGAATGGTGAGGTGACAAAATGATTACTGTTGGGTTACTGTGGATGTCAGTGCTCTATTCGAATATCAAGACAGAATGGGGATTGGGGCCTATATGGAATGTAATGGGAGAAGGGCCTTGCACTCCTTTCATGGTTAAATTATTGGAATTTTGTTTGACCCGTAGTTATTTATGTTTGAAAATGAATTTTTTATTTTTTTTTGTAAAAGAGGGGAATAGCTATGGGGGCTCCTTATGCTCCATCTTATGCTATTTTGTATGTAGGGGTGAGTTTGAAAAAAGATTTATTTATTGCACTGAGTTTTTTTAAAAAGCATGTTGTCGTACACAAGCATTTTATTAATGACTTGCTGTTCAGTAAAGATCCAATTAATGAGTTTTCCCTCTTTATAGAAGAGTTGCATAATAATTCACAATGGTTGAAATTTTCTTTAAAGCAGTGTAAAACTGGTATTCATTTTTTTGACATAGAATTTTATGTTGATGAGTATAAGAATATTCAGTTTAAGACATAATAGAATTGGCGAACAGGTTGTTAAGGAGAGGTTATATACAGTAAAAAAAAAAAATTGGATGAGGTGTTGGAAAGGGCGTATGGTAGGAAGGTTAAGTATAGTGGGAATTGTAGTTTTGTGGAAAGTGTGATGAATTGTAAGCAGTGCAAGATGGACGGTAATAGGGATAAATGCTTTGGTACCAAGTTTCCCCCCTTTATTGAGATTCTGAGGAAATTAGTTATGGAATCTTGGCATTTGGTATCCTTAGATGAGCAGTCTGGGCATTTGATTCCTAAAAATTTCAAATTTTCATATGGGAGGGATTTAAATCTTAGAGTTGCTCGACTTAAGGTATGGTAGTAGTCATGGAAAATTTGAAAGTGAGGGTACATTCCCTTGTGGTCACTGTAAGGTTTGCAGAAAAAGTTAGGAGAGCACAGTGGTACAGCAGTTACCATTGTCGCTTCACAGCAAGGAGTTCTCTGGTTCGATTCTGGGCCGAGGCACCTTTTGTGTGGAGTCTGCATGTCCTCCCTGTGTTCGTCTGGGTTTCCTCTGGGTGCTCCAGTTTTCTCCCATGTTACAAAGACATGCGCCTGGAGCGTTTCTCCCGGACCTACTCTGAAAATTGGCTCATTCCAAGTCGGACTTTCCTGGTAAAGAAATGTTAAATAAAATAAAAATAAAATTTGTCAGTAACATGCATTAATGGTGAGAAATTTGTTTCAAAGGAGTGTTTTAATTGTAGTTCTTGTGGGATAGTGTATATTTTGGGGTGTGGTTGTAAGACTATTAAGTGGTACATTGGTCAGACCAGGAGAGTGGCGAAGGTTAGAATTCTAGAACGTTTGGGTGATATTTGAAATATGAATAGTCCCGTTGCCAGACATTTCCATATTGCTTACAGAGGTTCTGATGAGACTTTGTTTCTTTTGTGTGTTGTGCCAACTTTGTATGGTAAGATGGGAGATTGTGCTATGCAGTTATTGAATTTGGAAAGTAAAATGATTCTTAACTTTAGGACATTGTATCTAAAGGGTTTAAATCTTGAAGTTAACTTGAATATCATTTAAAATAAATTCACAACTAATATTTGAAACATATATTTGAAAATATTAATATTTTATATTTTGTATTTTATAAAGTATATTGATTGAACATAAGGTTGTATGGGTTATGTATTTATTGAGAATTTATAAACATAAATGTAAGTATTTAAAAGATGTATTTAAAAATTTCCCACATGAATTCTATCCTCTCTATTCCTCCCTTCCCTACTACCATAACTCACTTAACAACTGCTCTGTATTGTACAGTTACCCTCTGAAGATAACCCATTGTGCTATGTAAATTCATTCAAATGTTTTATTGTAAATTTCTTTGCTATGTTTTTTTCTTCAGTGTTGTAATGCCTCTTACTATACTTTACTGTGGAGCTTTATCTGCTTTGCTTAACTGTTTTATTGTATATTGTATTCAACTTCAGTGTTTGTAAATTTTTTTTGCTTACTTGTACTATGGAACTTTTCTCCCCGGGCCTCCACTGAAAAAGAGCTTTTGCTCAGATGGACTAAAACAAATACAAAATGTATTCAAATATGTAATTTAAATGGATGTGACTTTTTTTTTATTCAATCAGGGCACTAGGTATAAATGAAGTTGTTTTATGTTATGCAGTTTATCTTTTGAAGGCGAAATGCAGAGAGGTACCTGATGTGGTAAAAATAAATTATAGTCTAGTATTGTGCGTTATGCCTTTTGTTTTATTTGTCAGTTTATTTTGCTTATTGTTGGGCACTTACCTCGTCCTCTGTTCATACTTTTACTAAACTCCACAGGATGGATGTTTTCTAGGGCAGGAGTAGATTTTGCCAGGTCCATCATTGCTGTTTGTTGGGCCATAATTCTGTTACTTCTTCCTCCCCTCTTTCTCTTCTTCAGCTTTAATACTTGTTTAAGAACTTAACATAACAGTTGATATCTTGATCATCACAGATCCAGTATTACATCCTACCTTTTTTAACCATTTTCTGACTTGTGTCTCTCTGGCCTAGGTGGATTTTCTTTCTTTTTCCTTTTCTTACTGGACACTGGATATGTACATATATACATAATTACCTCTTCTCCTGTCCCATTTGTTGTTGTGGGGCAAGTACGTTCTGATGTGATTCGTGCCTGATATGTCCCTTATGTATGTCCTACCTTTGGGTTTAGGTCAGATGTATGGTGTGTGGAAGGGCCCAAGCTTTTGCATGCTGGCTCAAACGTATGGCTATCCTTGACAGGATATCTCACTTGTCAGGAATACTGCAACAGTGATCAGTAGAATATCTCCTGTTATGGTAAATTCATATGCAATTGTGCTTTTCTTTGTTTTTCATCCTTAAGACTTCATGTCAGCTAACTGCAGGAAGTATGATATTGGAGTTCATATTCCTTACAAATACCTCCATTCTTGGTGTTTGTTTTATTTAGGGGCTGAACACAGTTATCATAACTGTAACGTTTATTTGCCAATTATTTGCTCCTAGAATTCTTCATACTAGGCTAGCTTCCTTTAATACCTATCTGGAGACCCAAAGTCTTAAGAGCCTAATGCTTTCCAAAACGGACGAACCATATGCTTCAAAAGTCTGTTGCACCCAAAAAGTTATTCAAAAAATAATACCAGATACTTCTACTGTCCAGTTCAGCTCTGTATGTCCCACGTCTATGGTGGTGCCTGATACCATGACCCAACTGGAGGTCAGAATGGCATCTATTACTCAAATGTCCAAAAAAACTGAATCTCAGACCACTATGGGAGAAAAGTGGAAAGGAACTCAGGGTGGATTATTTCATTAGGACCAGAGGTGTACACCTCGGATGTGTGTGTGTGTGTGTGTGTGTGTGTGTGTGTGTGTGTGTGTGTGTGTGTGTGTGTGTGTGTGTGTGTGTGTGTGTGTGTGTGTGTGTGTGTGTGTAGCTCCCATATCTAGGTCTGACAAGGTTCCTCACCATCTCGCTTTGTTTGTTTGAGTGGACATCTTGGTGAAGAAGAAGCAAAAAAACTCAACATGTCTCTTCTCTGCAGACAACCCAGGAGAAAGGAATGGTTTAACTTCTCTCGTGGCTTGTATAAAGCCATTCTGTCTTTGAAACTTCCTTCTGTTTTTTTTTTTTCTTAACATGTGTCTACACCTTCACCTTTAAAGAGAAAATGATAATCTTCATCAGAAGTGGAAGAATCTGATTTAGATGAGGACTCACTGATCTCTTATCTCCAAATGCACTGTTCTGGACAAATAGCTTTAGATGATGAGAATACATCATCACCAAATTTCCCAGTAGAAAAAATCTCCTTTAGGGGAAACTATTTCCAGAATGATGCAGCATTTTGAGTAGGACTAAACAGGTCTCAGATGTATAGAAAAGGGACTGCAAATTATTGGAAGTTGGGGGCCCTAAACTCTGTTGTGTACACCCTGTCCTCGAAGACTTTTGGATGCCTTTGTTTCCTTTTCTTCTAATCTAGATTCTCAGCTTTCTGCAGCCGAGAAACCTGTCAGATTCTACAAAATGCCAGAGGACATGAAATTCTTGTACAAGAATCTGGTAGCAGACCATGCAGCCTTTTCTTTGTCCATTTATAAACCTGGCAAACTTCTTCCTGCATCCAGTCTGCTGCTGTCCAGTAGAGTCAGTAGGACTATAGACAAGAATGGCAAAAAAGTCTGCACCTCTGCTACCCTGGCTTTCAGAGTCTTTAACTGCCAAATGCAAATGACCAGTATTTACTTTCCATTTTGAGAAACCTGAATATGTGGTAGAACTTGGAAGATTCTGAACATAATTTACAGGCTATTGCTTTGCTTAACATTGCCTCATGTAGCTAGACACTCCATTAAGTGACGCTCTGATCTGCAGAGGCTTCCTGCAGGGCTGTGGCTCACAGGCTTAACCATCTACAAGCTTGCTAGGCTTTGTTTTCAGTCTCTTCTAGAGGATGTCAAGACCAGACTTCTAGACTCCTCTCTCCATAGGGACTTCCTTTTTGACCCCTCTGCTGCCGAACTTTTCAAATCCCTTCAGGAAAAAGGCAGTCATACATGTCCGTAAGCAGATTTTTCTTACTTCTGTCCCTCGATACTAGAGGAATTACTCCTGTAAACCCACTTCCTTTGTTTGTTGGGAACAAAAGACCCCACAAAAGGAAAAACTTAAGAGATTTCAGTTGTATTGTATTCCAAGCCTGAAAATACCACCCCCCCCAGACAAATGCTTTGTACTAAATGTTTTTTGCATTTCCCCTCACACCTTTTTTTCTCATTCCTCTTTCCCTAAGGCTCCGTCTGTCTCTCCCAGCCTGGGACTTCATTGCCTCAGACAAGTAAGACCTTTTGTTATATAAAATGGTTGAAAAATGTCTTTGAAGAACTTCCATCTCTGGGGGGGTATGCCTCCCTCTCCTGCAATTGTCTCATCTCATTGCCTTCCTTTGATCCAGGAACTGATCCAGGAACTGTTCCTTCAGAGGAGTATAGAACCAATTCCTCTTCAGGCCCAGTGAAAGTGGTTCTATTCAAAATTTTTCCTGGTCTCCAGGAAAGAGAGAACATGAAGACCCATGCTATATTTGTCCCATCTCAACACCTTTCTGAACCTTCCCTCCTTTGAGATGATCTCTGTCCAGACCGTTTTGCCTCATCTTTCATCAGATCTTACTGGTCACCCTTGATTTAAAGGTTGCGTATATGCTCATTCCAGTACACCTGACTTGTAGAAAAGTTCTGATTTTCCATTTCTTCATCACATTTTCACTTCTCAGCATTATCTTTTGTCATGTCTGTAGCTCCCAGAGTCTTCACAAAGTTACTAGCTCCAGCTATAGCCTTTTACAGCACATAGGAAATGCAGATTTTCCTCCACCTGAACTGCTTTTTTATTTGGCCTTATCCGTGTAAACCTTGATGATGCATATATTCAGTGTTTCATTTGGAAAGACTGGAATTAATTCTCAGCCTAAGGAAGTCTTCCCTGACACCCCTGCCCTGATGTAGAATTCCTAGGTTGCAGGCTCAACACCCAGTTAATGATGGCCTTCCTCCATCAGGAGAAAATTCTCTCTGTCCACTTTCACTTCTTGCTTCCTCTATCTGTGACCTCAGCAAGAGGTATTCCAAGAGCCTTAGGTTACGTGACCGCCACAATTTTGATGATGTCATATGTCAGACTAATGAGGAAGCTCCATTGGTGTCTGAAGTTTTGGCCTCAGCACAGTCAACCTCTTGACTTCTGAAATCCCTGTTTTGCCTTTTCTAAAGTGAGAGATACAATGGTGGCGATCTCCAGTGAAACTCAATCCAGGAGTTGCCTTTCTAGCACCTACACGCAGACTCCTCTAACCTAGCCAGGGGTGCAAGGATAGGCTCCACATTAGTTTAAAGACAGTGGTCTTTCAGATAAAGGAACACAGTGTGAAGGAGATGAAAGCCCTTGTCCAAGTTTTGTAGGTATTCTCACTTGTGGAGCCCAGGCCCCCTGAAAGTGTTCACAGGCAACACTTTAAGTTATGTGATACATGAACACATAGGAGGCGCTATATATTACCAGCTGTGCAGGCTATCTCTGATGACCTGGGATGTAGCCATAGAAAGAAAGCTGTCCCTACAGATAGTTTTCATTACTTTAGAGAATGGTGTCCTCCTAGACCTCAGCAGATCCAGAAAAGACTCCCACAAATGGATGCTACACTAAAAGATTTTTCTGGGCATAGTCCACAAATGGGTTAACCTCAGATAGATCTTTTTGTCTCCATCCCAAACAGACAACTCAGGCTTTTCTGCTCCAGGGCTTCCTGGGCACAGAAGGTCGATGCCGTGTCCTCCTCATGGGGGAAGAAGCCCTTTTTGCCCTCTTGAACCCCCAAGGGTTTTCCTGAATATCCAGAAAGACAACCCAGAAACCTTCCTAGTGACTCACTTTTGGCCCAGGCTGCATTGGTTGCACTTTCTACTTCATCTGGCCAGGGGCAATCACTTTGTTACCCCACAGAGTGATCTTGCACAAAACAGGGGCTCTGTTTTTTACCTCAACCTTCAGGCTCTCAACCGGACTATATCTGGGTGATAGGATTTTAATTCCCTTCAGGCAGCAGTTCTTATCGGACAGGTTCTGGGTGCTTCAGGAGGCGAGAAAATCTAATATTAGAACATCTTGCATATTAAAGTGGAAAAGATTTTGTCTGTGGTGTCAAAAATATTGAGCCATTTGGGGGGGGGATATGTCTATTATTTTGTTATACATGTGTGGGATAATTAGAATCATTCTAGCCTACTCCTCCATCAAAGGCCATTTATATGGTTTTATCAGCTGGCCTGCATTTAAATCCACCATTTGCTATCTAGGACTTGGTCAAACAGTTTTTAAAGGGCATCCTTCATCTGATCCATCCCTGGAAGGCAATCCTTCCCCCCTCCCTGGGATTTGAAATTCGTTTTAGAGAAACTTATCTGCTACCTTTTGAACCAGCAGCTTCAGCCTCTCTAAAGTTGTACATGGAAAACAGTTCTACTGGTCACTCTTTCTTCTTCAAGAAGAGTCTCAGAGTTGCAAGCTCTTACAACTCCTCCTTTCCTTATCATTCATAAAAATAGGGTCGCCTTAAGGCATAAAGGAAAGATTATCCCTTAAGTGCTAAAGAGCTGTCTCTGAAACAATCAATTCATTTCAAGCCTTTTTTCCTAACCTCCAAAACAGAGACGAGATAATTATTTACTCCCTGGATGTGCACAGGCAGCTAAGAATTTACTTGGAGAAGACTAAACCTTTCAGAAAGTCTGACCAACTTTTTCTCCTTTCCAGTAGGGTAAATTGTGAAGTCCTGTTTCCAAACAGACCATCTCCAGCTGGATTTCTAAGTTCATTTCCTTCTGTTACACCCTCCATGGAAAGAAGAAGAAAAAAAACACAAAAAAGCTAGCCACTGACGAGCACATTTGTCCCAGAGCAGTCATCTCCACAGGTGCCTTCTTCAAAGGCATTGATACCAGCCAGGGCCATCCTGGAGGCTGCCAGCTGGAATTGTGCACACACTTTCCAAGACGTTGCTTTTTCTAGATCTAGGACCTCCTTTGCTAGACCTATTCTCTGGGAACTAGTAGACAGCACCCCTTTACCAAATTTTAACCCCCCCCCGTATCTGTTCGCATTGGGAATCACCCACAGGTATTGGAATAGTCATTTAAGGAAGGACATAGTACAGTTGTTTAAGAACTTACCATAACAGTAGATGTCCTGCTGATCACTGTTGCAGTATTGCTTCCCTCCCGCCTTCCATTTTCTTTGCTGTGCTCTGTGAACCTAAGGCAGGCAGTTCCCTTCTCATTGTCTCTTACTTGGATATGTTTCTTTATTATGAACTCTGTTAGACGTTCTCCTGGGGCTAGGTAGTCTGGGGATCCTATGCTCATACATCTGTTTATGCACCCTTACACCTGCATGTTGAGGTCATATGCCATATGTTCATAGGTTCATACTAGGCTATCTGCCCTAGGGCATTTATAAGCCTAGCCAGAGTGTGTTTGGCTTTTGCCACCCATTTTAAATTAATTTTGCTATGCCCTTTTTCGAGGTTAGTATACTGTGCCTCTGTCTAACAGTGACACAGAAGTGATACCCGGGGTAAACCTACGATCCCCCATCCACTCATCAAGATTCCTCTTGAAGAGAGTCAGTGAGGGCCTCTGCCTAACCTGGACTGGGATTTTATTCCAGAGTGAAGGGAGCCTCTGGGTTATGAATCTGTCCTTCCAGCATGTCCTATTTATTTCAGTGCTGAGGTTCAAGTCTTTCGATCACGTAGCTCGATGGGATTTGGATTTTCTGAGGTGCAGCATGTCCATTAATTCCGGTTGGACATGTAAGGAACATCTGGAAGGATTTTTAGCTTTGGTACCCAGGCTGGATGTCAGGTTGCCTTGGCAACTGTACTTTCCACTTCTGCTTATGTGATTGTGTCCCAGTATGTGGTTGGCCTCTAGTTTCAGTCTGTAACTCTCCTTCCCAGTTCCCTGATTTATTTCCTCATCTGCTTTTAAGACTGCAGTTCATGTGCACCATGTTTACCCTATTAGGGTCTTTCTCCTTTATCCATGTTTGTGCAGTAGTGGAAATGTTGTTAGAAAGTTTTGCAGTACTGAATCTTAGGTCTTCCTGTCATGCAGAAGCCTGTGACTGGCCCAATTTCCAGAGTCCTTACATCTGTCCGAAGACTGACGTTTAGACATTGTAGTATAAGAAGGGCATCCATTGGCACAATCTTCATTTCTGTCTAGACATGCTCCGAGCATGAAATAGAATTGTGTCCTACTCTGTGCACATGCCACAACAAACTTGCAGTCTGACTGAGATGAAATCCTCTTTTCCACTTTCGCCACTGAGAACCCTGTGTAGAATAAAGGAGGCTTTCATTTGGGAAAATAAGCAATTCTCACAGACTTAGACTCATTACAGGGAACTACTAAAGCATGCCTTCACTTAGACCACAGGCTGTTTCTCCTGTACATGTTGGATTAGATGAGGTCTTTCAAAGATGTACCTGTACACAGTGAGTCTGTAGCCCCTGCTCCTAGGAAACCTGACAGGTTTTACAGAGTAGTTGAATCTCATAAGCATTTTTATAAAAATCCAAAGGCTGACCCTTCTGCAGTTTCCACTGAATCCACAAAATATGTACACAAGGGACCAACAAGAAACCTACTGCCTAATGACAGGGAAAATAAATTCTTAGATTAGGAAGTAAAACTTCTACCTCTACCATCTTGGTAGTGAAAGCTTTGAATTTCCAGTTCCATATAGTAAAGTAGTTTGAATCGATCCAGGACAAAATTCTAGCTTATATGTACTCCTGTTACAGATATGTAAGGAAACCCAGGAGACAAACAGAGAAGCTTTACAAGTCTCCATACACTCCCTAAAATGTGGCTATGATGCCTTCTATGCTTCATGCATAGCAGCTGCCACAGGGTCTGTCATCTGCAGACATGCAAGGGACAGGACCCTGCAACTGTCAGATCAGGTAAAAGCTGAACTACTGAATACTCCATTAGAGAAGGAATTTTTTTTCGTCCTCCGACTGAACAAGTTTTTCAGAAACTGCCTAAAGAAAACACATTAAAACTGTAAAAGAATTTCATCTGCCTCTGCCACCAAGGTCTAGTGAGAATTACCCTTTTGAACCTTGCCATTCTCCACCTACACAAGACAAGGAAGAGGCCTCCAGCAGCAAAAGATGCAGACAATCCAGGAGGCTGCAACCAAAACAATCGCACAGAGGAGGGAGCTCCAAAAAGTTCAACCAGTACAGAGAACAGCTGTGACTGTCTTCAGCCCCAGTCTCTTGTACCCCCCCCCAGCCTCTGTTTTCCTATCCCAATGGAAAGCCATCACAAAGGACCATTGTGTCTGTGTCTCCTCAGCATCATAGAGAAGGGGGTACTATTTCCAATTCAGAGAAATACCATCTTTCTTGGTTATTCCAAAACCCATCACAAAGAGCAAGAAAACCTCTTACCACCTATACTTAGGGAGCTAGTTCACCAGAGTTCCATCCAGCCTGCCCCTCCAGGACAAGAGGGAAAAGGCTTCAACTCAAGGATTTTCCTAGTTTAAAGAGAGGGCAGCTGGAGGCCAATCTTGCACCTGTCAAAGCTAAACAAGATGTTCATCGTGCATTCAGCTGCAGTCATAACAGATGGGTTTTCCTGCCGTCAGGCGGGTCCTCAGTCGGCCGAATTCCAAAGTCTAGGTCTGGCGTCGGATGTCGTCGCTTCTTCCCTGACGTCAGTGCGACAGGGGTATAAAAGAATCAGCCGACGCCATTTTCTTCAGTCTTTCTTGCGACGCGGTGCCCGAAGCAGAAGCAGTTCGCAAGTGCCGGTCGGCCAGCTCCTGAGATTCGAATATTTTTCAACCGAAGTCTTCTTGAAAGCTAAGTACCCCATTGGGGAAACTTTTCTTGCGTCAGACCGATGTCAGACAAAGTTAATAATTGCATTTCATGTGGGAAGCAAATACCGCATAAGGATTTTCATTCCCTCTGCATTCCTTGCTTAGGCCCAGACCACAACGTCTCGGCCTGTCGTTTTTGTGCTACATTCAACAGGCGCTCTATTAAGCGTCGGGCGGAGTTCGCCCAACACTATTTTGGCAAAAAGTTTAATTACATTATGTCGTCGGATACTCCGACTCCAGTTTTGAGTAAAAGACGCAAAGATAAGGACCGACATACGAGGTCCGCGACTTCTACTGACACCACGCCAAAGCCGACTACAGGTGGTCCGGTTCTCAGCGAGGCGCCTACGCAGCCCCTGACTACCGATGGCACTTCATTGGCGGTGTCTTCTGTGCCCGAGATCGCAGGCTCTTCGGCCCACACCCCGACTACAGATACCGAAGCCACTCTTGGCGGTGAAACTCAGAGTTTAGACAGGCCTGCCACCTCTCAAGGTGTCTTCAGACCTTCCTCTTCTTTTTCCATCAAGGCTTTCACTAAGTCTAAAGTAGCCATGCATGCTAAAAGACCAGCTCCACAGGGCCCCTCTCAAGGCCCCATGCCTAAAAAGCAGATGCTCAAAATGGCTGAGGATTTGATTACTCTTATCAGGGGTTCTCAACCCCCCGGACAAAAGGCCCAGAGTGGAGGAAGAATCCCCTTCCTCGGACCAGGCCTCCATTATTTCAGAACATTCTGAAGACCAGGAACATTCATACTCCCCTTTTGAAGATTCTGATGCAGAGGAGTCCATTCCCTCTGTCTGCCCCCTGAGGATTACTCTTTTGGGGAAATCTTACATACTTTGAGGGAACACTTCCACTGGGAAGGCCAAGAGTACTCTGACTCCAAGAAAAGGCTTAGGGATTTCCTCTTGCTCCCTCAGCACAGGCCTCTGGCTATACCTCCTGTCTTAGACATACTAGATGATGTGTATTCGGAGGCCTGCCTTAACCCAGATTCTTTACCTCCAGCTCCAGTCAAGCCTGACTGATATTTACCGGGTTCCTGATTCACACCAATTCCTATACAAAAGCCATGCGGCTGACGCAGAAACTATTTCACAGGGTCCCAAGGGAATTAAGGCCTCCTCTGCTAAAAATCCATTACCTTCAGAGAGAGATTCCAGAGCTTTAGAAAGGTGGGGGAAAAAGGTATACACCTCGGCCACCTTAACCATGAGGGCATTAAACTGTCAGTTCCATATGTTAAAGTACCAACAGTTTGTTATCACAGTTGAAAAGCAAAATGTCACAACCTGAACAACCAGAATTGAGGGAGTTGCAGGATTTGTTACACAGTGCAGAACAAGTGGGTAAACATACCTTGCAATGTGGTTTTGATGCTTTAGAGGCCTCATGTAGAGCTGCTGTTACAGGATCAGTCATACGTAGACATGCTTGGCTCAAAGAGCAAACCTTACCAGATCATGTCAAAGCTAAATTACTAGATGCACCTCTGCAAAAAGATGTATTGTTTGGTGTTAAAGCTGAGGAGGTATTAAAGAAAATGGAGGAAAAGGCAAAATCAATGCAAACAGTGAAAGATTTCCTACAGGTACAACCTCCACGTTTCAGTAGAAATTGGCCTTCAAAAAATTGGTCCTTTCCAGCCACGGACAGACCCCAAAGAGGTAGATACAGGCGCCCGAGGGGTAGAGGGCAATCTCAAGGATCGTTTAGAGGCAGACAATGGCAAGCACCTACACAAAGAGGTGGTGAGGATAGTTCACAGCCATTCAGAAAGTAGAACCAACGACTTCCCCTTTGCATGCCAAGCAAGGCTCAAATGGCAGCACCTTTAGGCTGAAAACTGGCATTATTTTCAAAAAATTGGCATATTGTCACAAAAGACAAATGGATCCTGGACATTATAGACAGAGGCTACAGATTCCACTTTCACACCCTTCCAAAAATGAGAGGCATGCCAAACCTGCCACACAATCAGAGGGCAGAGGCACAAAAACAAATTTCAGATCTCATGGACATGAAAGCTATTCAAGAGGTACCTGCACAAGAACAGGGTCAAGGTTTTTATTCCAGACTATTCCTGTAAAAACCCCCCAAAAAAGAAAACCCAAAAAAATTTCCCCCCAAAAGGGGTTCCCCAAGGGGAAATTAAAAAGGCCCCTCCCAACGGGGGGCTTTTAAAAAAAATTCCCCTTTTTTTTACCCTTTCCAAGGAAGAAAAAATTTCCAAAAGACCCCTTTAGAAAGGGGGGGGGGGAGGGGGGGGGGGGGGGGGGGGGGGGGGGGGGGGGGGGGGGGGGGGGGGGGGAAGGGGGGGGGAGGGGGGGGGGGGGGGGGGGGGGGGGGGGGGGGGGGGGGGGGGGGGGCAAGGGGGGGGGGGGGGGGGGGGGGGGGGGGGGGGGGGGGCGGGGGGGGGCGGGGGGGGGGGGGGGGGGGGGGGGGGGGGGGGGGGGGGGGGGGGGGGGGGGGGGGCGGGGGGGGGGGGGGGGGGGGGGGGGGGGGGGGGGGGGGGGGGGGGGGGGGGGGGGGGGAAAAAAAAAAAAAAAAAAAAAAAAAAAAAAAAAAAAAAAAAAAAAAAAAAAAAAAAAAAAAAAAAAAAAAAAAAAAAAAAAAAAAAAAAAAAAAAAAAAAAAAAAAAAAAAAAAAAAAAAAAAAAAAAAAAAAAAAAAAAAAAAAAAAAAAAAAAAAAAAAAAAAAAAAAAAAAAAAAAAAAAAAAAAAAAAAAAAAAAAAAAAAAAAAAAAAAAAAAAAAAAAAAAAAAAAAAAAAAAAAAAAAAAAAAAAAAAAAAAAAAAAAAAAAAAAAAAAAAAAAAAAAAAAAAAAAAAAAAAAAAAAAAAAAAAAAAAAAAAAAAAAAAAAAAAAAAAAAAAAAAAAAAAAAAAAAAAAAAAAAAAAAAAAAAAAAAAAAAAAAAAAAAAAAAAAAAAAAAAAAAAAAAAAAAAAAAAAAAAAAAAAAAAAAAAAAAAAAAAAAAAAAAAAAAAAAAAATTTCACTCGCCACCTTACCCAGGGAAGCCTTAAATTAAAAAGCCCTATTAAAGGGGGTCAATGTTTTCGGACCCAAAATTCACTGAAAAAGCCTACTCCGCAAAATGGAAACGGTTTTGTGCCTGGAATGAGAAAAAGGGCCAGAATCTTGGAATACTGAATTTACCTCAAATATTACAATACCTAGCTGAGATGCTAAGCAGTGGACTTTCATTCTCCTCCATCAAAATCCATGCCTCAGCCATTTCTGCAGAATACAACACTGATCCTCCTTTATTCTCTCACCCCCTCTTAAGACAGTTCCTCAGAGGGGCTAAGAATATAAAACCCCCAAGGAAACAACCAGTACCTGCTTGGGACCTCAATTTCATTCTAGAAAAACTGACCTTGCCTCCTTTTGAGCCAGCTGCTTCAACAGAACTGCAATATTTGTCCTGGAAAACAGCCTTCCTGCTGGCTATCACCTCAGCTCGCAGGGTTTCAGAACTATAAGCCCTCATGGCTGTGCAGCCTTTCATCATTTTCCATCGGGACAGTCTCTCCTTACGAACCAATCCTTCCTTTATGCCAAAGGTAGTATCCAGGGTATCCTTGAATCAGGCTATCCACTTACCTACCTTTTACCCTAATCCTCAAAACAAAGGGGAGAGACTACTACATTCCTTGGACATTCACAGACAGCTACGTTATTATTTGGACAGAACAAAGCCTTTCAGAAAATCAGAGCAACTCTTTGTGTCCTATGCTACAGGAGCTCAAGGGAAGCCTATTTCCAAACAGACAATCTCAAAATGGATAGCCCAGTGCATACGCTTTTGTTACTCTTTTCATGGTAAAACTGTACCTGCAGGCATCAGATCTCACTCCACAAGGGCCACAGCTACCTCTGCAGCTTTCCTCAGGGGGGGTTCCTACCAAAGATATTTTGGAAGCTGCCACTTGGAGTTCTGTACATACTTTCTCCAAGCACGATCACCTACCATTATACTCCAAATCTAGAGCAGGCTTTGCCACTGCAGTCTTGCAGGGCATCCTGGCTCCTCCTTGTTCCAACTAGTGCCTACCACCCCTTTTTTAGCTTTGGGATTCTACCCATCTGTTATGACTGCAGCTGTATGCACGATGAACATAGTACAGTTTTGTACCTACCATAAATGTAGATGTTTGAGTGCTAATACAGCTGCAGTCCAAGTTTTCCTCCCTCCTTCCCCTCTTGGGACAGGGCCTAATGGTTAACACCTCCTCATACAACCTGATTGGGGTATTCTTTTATGGTGTATTTGCTTGCAACTACTGTTTTTTGATTATATTGCATAGCATTATTACATAAATTTATGTATTGCTTTCCTTCTGGGGGCACCTGACATCTGGGGCAAGAAAAACTGAAGAAAATGGCGTCGGCTGATTCTTTTATACCCCTGTCGCACTGCCGTCAGGGAAGAAGCGACGACATCCGACGCCGGACCTAGACTTTGGAATTCGGCCGACCGAGGACCCGCCTGACGGCAGGAAAACCCATCTGTTATGACTGCAGCTATATTAGCATTCGAACATCTACATTTATGGTAGGTACAAAACTGTACTTTTCTCCACGTCTCAAATTTCAAAATAATTATGTTGCCAAAGCGAATGGCCGTGATCTTTCAAGATGCCGTTATGGTCACACTAGCTCTAAAAGATTCTTACTTCTTCCCAAAGCAGACCAGTCACAGAAAATACATGTGATTTGTAGAAATAAGTTCTCACTTTCAGTTTTGTGCTTTGCCATTTGGGCTATCTACTGATCCCCAAATTTTTGCCAAATGTCTAGCTCCTCTGGTAGCATATTGCAGAACTCTAGGATTTAATTTTTACTCCCTTCTTAGTCTGCCTCATTTAGGGAAGATCCACATCAGAGACCCTAGATGCCTTACTGATCACCATCATCACCTGCTTTTTGAGAAGGTATGTGTTCACTTAAATCTTCAAAAATCTCAAACTCTTCCTGAAATAAGGATCCTCTTTCTGGGAGCTCGCATAGTTTCAATTTAACAGAAAGCCTTCTTTCCTCATGACAGGATTGCTTACTTGACAGGCTATCTGACCAGTCTGCTTCCAAAGCAATTAATCACTGCAGGATAATTCCTTAGGATACTGGGGTGCAAGGCATCCTGCATTCTCATGGTTCCACTTGCAAAGTTACACATAAGAAAACTTCAGTGCTTCCTAAAAAATGCATGAGAACACAATTCCTAAGCCTTGTTAATCCTACTGCCTGTCCTTCTATGCCTGAAAAAGGAACTTCTGTTGTGGAAGACAATCATACAGAGGAACCCGGGGCAAATTTATCTTTATCAGAAGCAGACAAGACCAGCACCACAAACAATTCAGGCATAGCTTTGGATTGTGCACTTAGGTTCCCTGAAAATGCAGGGTATTAAGTCTCTTCAGCAGAGAAAGTTGCTTATAAGTCAGAGGGGGCTACTAACAGTCTACCCAGCCATGAAAGCCTTGTAACAGAACTTAAGCCCAGGGACCCTGAAAATCTGGACAGAGACCACCACAATGATGCAGTACATAACCAAGCAAGATGGAAATGCAGTCTTACCTTCTGTGCAGCCTTTCCAGGAAAATTTGATTCTGGCTGAAGAAATCCTCATAACTTCCTTTATTCTGGGTCAGGAGAGTACCCTGGCAGATTCCTGTAAGCAGGGACCCAGACCCCAACAAATGGATGCTGAAAAGAGAGGTTTTCCTGTACCTAACCATACAGTTGGTTGTCCCTTCAATAGACCTGTCCACCCCTCACTATGACAAACAATTACAGACGTTCTGCTGTAGACTTCAACAGGCAGGAGCTTGGAAATAGATGCATTCTCCTTCAAATGGACAAACTGGCTGTGTATGCATTCCTATCCTTACCCCTGGTCCCTAGGGTACTGACAAAAGCAGGGTGGACAGACCCAGCATGATCCTAGTAGCCTCCTTCTGGCTAAGGCAACATTGTTTCTACCTCCTCCTGACTCTGAGAGGGGAGATTCTATACTCTACAGCAGGAAGCAGATGGTCTCAGCCAAGCCAAAGAAAATGTTTTCCACCTTAGCCTAGCCACCCTTAGGATAACAGTCTGGAGGACAGGGATTTGACACCAATGAATGCATCCTATCCTGAGGATGTGGTCTCCCATTTTATGGGAACCAAGGAAGCCCAATCCCAGAAAATCATGCATAGCAGGATGGAAAATGTTTTCTATCTGTTTTCTCAGTAAAAACACTAAACCTTCTTAGGCAGACATCAACTCAGTCTTCTTGCAGTATCTGTCAGGCCTGTTTAATGTTGGACTAGGAAGTACTTGTCTAATATACATGCATCTGCCATATCAGCTTGTCTACACAGTGCCTCACTTATCTTCTCACACCACAACATGAATCTTTTCCCTAAAAGGGGTGATTCACTTGAGACCACCTGGAATGACCCCTATTCCTTCCTGCATGGGATCTAAATTTTGTTAGAAAAACTAACCCCCCCCCAACCTTTGACCCTGCTGCCAATATCTCTCTAAAAACACTCACCTGGAAGACAAAGTTTCTTATAATTGTTGCATAGTCTAGTAGAGTTTCTGAGCTACAAGCCCCCTTGTGTAAAGAAACTTTCAGTCTTCTACAGGGATATTGTCATCTGCTGTACAAATCCATCCTTTATGCCTAAAGTGGTATCAGAACTTTTGTAGAACCAGAGTATCCACTTACCAGTCATCTTTCCAAATCCACAGAAAAGGGCTCAAAAATTCTTCAAATTTTTGATGTACATAGCAGATCAGGTGCTCTCTAGACAGAACAAAAACTTCTAATAGAGCAGAGTAGTTAATGGTGGCGTTCACAGAAGGTAAACGGGGCAAGCCTGTCTCCAAACAAGCTTTTTCAAAATGGCTAGCTAATTGCATCAAATTTTGTTACTCACGTGGAAAATATTTACCAGGACATATGAAAGCCCACTGAATTAGTCATGGGGGCATCTAAAACTGATGTCCTTCTATTCCCATGTTGTAGTATCATATGGATTTGCTCCTCTTGCTTCGCAAATGTCTGGCCAGTATACAAAAGTTTTCAGCCACTGTATGGTGCGTGAGACATCTGACGTGGCTCAAGGAATGTGGGCCATAAAAGTGATGTCTGCACGCACCAGCCCTCAGAACTTCTCAGGCGCCAGTTGAACACCAGGTTTTCCTGTTTTCACGGCAATCAGATTCGAGAAATCAGATAAGTGCCCCGTTGGGGAATCTTTCAATCTGTTTCTTTCATTTAATGTTTGTACATGTCATTTAGAAAGGGCAAGTGTGGCCGTCAGATACCTTACAAGGATGCTCATGATCAGTGCCTCTTTTGTTTGGGATGGTTGCAGGATTACAAGGCCTGCTCCATTTGTCAAGCGTTTGTGCCCAAAACATTGTGTAGCCATCTGCATACACTTATCTTGTATTTAGCGAATCAAAGGTTAAAACAAATAGCCTTAGGTCATGGAGTGTTCCTCTGACATGCCTACTGAACCGCCAAAAAAGAAAGCTAAGACTATACGGCCTAACACTACAGCTGCACCTCTTGTGTCCAACCCTCAGCCTGTGCCCTAGGACAACCTGGTAGATGAATTGGGTTCCGCCGCCTCAGACATAGTGGGCACCTCCATGGAAGCCGCACAGAGAAAACATCAGTAGAGGGTTTACCAACATCAATTTTTGACGCCGGGGGATTCATTGCTTTCAGTACATCCATCAGATCCCTCCAGTTCCTTACAGTCTCCAGACTCCAGACCTTCCTCACTTCAGACGCCCGCCAGGCCTCTAAAAAAAGGAGAAAAGGAAGCTTATCTCTGCTCCTACTGAAAGCATGCCTGACTGACAGGCTTTCAGCCAAAGTCTGTTTAATGCCTTCATGGCTTTACATCTTACATCTGCAGGGACTGTTAACATTCCAACTCCTTTGTGTCCAAGGCCTCAAACCACAGACCCAACCATGAGGGAAGAGGAAGATCTCTTTGATTCTTCATCTAAAGAATCACTTTCTTACATTTCCCATTTTTCTTCTCCCTTGGGGTATGGTTCCCCAGAGGAAGAATCTGTTGACCCTGACTCCCCAGCTGAGGATTTGACTTTTGGGGAAACTGTCTCCAAGATGAAATAACATTTTATGTGGGAATCCTCTGAAATGACTGAGGTCCAAAAATGGTATTATGACCTCATTCAGATGGATTCCCTAAGCCCGTCTGCTGTTGCCCCAGTTCTGCCTGCTTTCCTGTATGCCTTCTCCTCAGCATCCTTAAATCCTGACTCACAACCACCTGCTCCATGCAGACCTGATAGACTCTGTAAAGTCCCTGGGACTGCCAAGCATTTCCTCAAATGTCCACCAGCAGACCTTGCAATCATCTGCATTACCCACCACCACTCTCCTACCTGCTGACAAAGACAGCAAAACCATGGAGCGTCTGGGTAAGAAAATCTACACATCTGCCACTCTGTTCTTCAGGGCTACTATCTACCAGACACACATGGCTAAATATGTTTTATCACTCCTGGAGAAAGCCTCCAAGGAACTGGCTGATACTCCAGACTGTGCTTTCAAAGTTTCCCTGTCTTCCCTTCTGGCTCCCGCCACCCAGGTTAGCAGGCACTCAATAAAGTGCAGTTCTGATGCTGCTGAAGCCTCAGCAAGGTCAGCAGCATCAGCAGCTGTCTTAAGAAGGTACTCCTGGCTATGTCTCCAGCCCCTTCCAGATGATTTCAGGGCAAAGCTGACTGATAACACCCCCCCCCCGGACAATACAGCTTTTGTTTGGTGCAAAAGTGACTGATTTGTTTATCACTTCAGCAAAAGGGGAATTAAATGCAAGATTTGAAACACCTGCTAGTCTCCCCTATTCCTAAATTTCAAAGAAACTACCCAGCTAAAACAGAGTTCATTGGAAAATATTTTCACCCTGCTGAAAACCTACCTGAAAGCAACCCCCTCCAGCTAGAGCTACACCATCCTCTAGCCAGAGGCCACCCTTTCAAGACCGAGCAGGTAGCCTGCCAACCTTACAGCCCCCTCTCCCCCTCTCTCCTGCTGTCAGTATGCATCTCTCACTGCTTCCCTGGGTGAACATCTGTCACCTCAGACAAATGGGTCCTTTCAGTTCTTCAGAATACGTATTTCATGACCAGGCTTATGCCTCCAAAGTGAAAAGGCATCCCACAACCTTCAAAACAACAGCTACACCTCCTTTAGCCAGTGCTACAAACACTGCCGGCTCAAGGCACCATCGAACCAGCGCCCTCTTGAAGCAAAAGGAAGAGGTTTCTACTCCAGGATTTTCCTGGTTCCAAGAAAAGACAGTCCCTGGAGACCAATTCTGGATCTCTCATATCTGAAACTATTTCTAAAAGTTCCAACCTTCAGGATGTTTTCCCTACAAAAACCCTCTTTCCCCTTCTTATCCCCCAGGGGTTTGTGGCCACCTTAGATATAAAGGATGCCTATTTTCACATCCCCATAAAGCCCACTTTCAGGAAATACTTGAGGTTCTTGGTGGGCCCTTCTCACTTTCAGTTCTCTGCCTTGCCCTTTGGGCTTTCCACTGCACCCAGGGTTTTCACCAAATGTTTGGCTGCAGTCATGGCCTTCTGCAGGACAAAGAAAATCCAGATATTCTCTTATCTGGACAACCTGCTGAAACAAGCAGGCAACAAGGAGACCCTCCTGCAATATATACACCTTGTAGTTTCCCTCCTACAGTCTCTAGGATTCCAGACAAATTACCCACAAAAAAGCACCTGGAACCTACTCAAGACATTGTCTTTTGGGGGTGCAGAATTCAGACAGATGCCATGAAAGCCTACCTTCCCCTTCAAAAGGTGGAAAACCTGACAGAACACCTACTTCTGGTACTTCAGTCAACAGTACTGACAGCAGGGCAGTACCTCAGGATCCTGGTCTACATGGCAGTCACTATTCCCATGTTACCATTAGCAAGACTTCATATGAGAAAGCTGCAATGGTACCTTCAGTCAGTCTGGACCCAACACTCCCACCCCTTGGAGTACAAGGTTTCCCTCCTACCATGCCTCAAACTAGAAATCCGGTGGTGGTCGACACAAGTAACCCTCAGTCCAGGTCTTCCACTCCAGCTACCCTTATCCACACAGATCATGTACACACATGCCTCAGATTTGGGCTGGGGAGCAACTCTGGGCCATCAAAAAGTGCAGGGTCTGTGGCAAGAGCCACACAAACAAGAACACATCAGTGTTCAAGAGATTAGGGCAATTCTCCTGGCCCTTTGAGCCTTCCAGCCATATCTACAGCAAAGTCCACTAAAGATTTTCACAGACAGTACCACAGTTCTGTGGTATCTCAACAAACAGGGAGGGACCAAGTCTTACTTTGCAGATTAGCTCTCCTAGTATGGGAATTGGCCACCTTACAGGGAGTGACCCTGCAGGCAGTCTACATTTCCTCTCTGCAGTACTCCCAGGCAGACTATCTCAGCGGAACCTTCAGAAACAACCATGAATGGAAGCTTCACAGGGATGTTTTTCTGGATCTAGTCCACTGGTGGGGTACACCTCAAATGGACCTGTTAGCCTCCTCCATCAACAGGTAACTTTCTGGATTCTGCACCAGAATACCACATCCTCAGGCACTGGCAATGGATGCCTTCTCAATCTCTTGGAAGGGGAAGTTTCTTTATGCATTCCCCCTTCCCACTCGTCCAGAAGGTCCTGCTGAAAATCCAGCAGGACAGACCAAAAATCTTGTTGGTGACTCCCTACTGGCCAAGACAGCATTGGTTCCCCCTACTCTTACAACTATCCAAGGGTAATCACCGCAAGTTACCCCTCAGAGCGGACCTTCTCACACAGCACAAGGGATCTGAAATACATGCACAGTAGCAGTTACTGCACCTCACCCTGTGGCTGATAGTATCCTGATCCCCTTCAGACACCTTTACAATGAGGAAGTGCTCATCCCCTTCAGACACCTTTACAATGAGGAAGTGCTCACTGTCCTGCAGGAGGCCAGGAAACCAAATACAAGAATATCTTACCTTTCAAAGTGGAAGAGATATTCTATATGGTGTCACAAAAGACAGTTGGACCCGCTTGCAAGCGTGACTCCTCTAGTTTTGTTTTACCTGTGTGAGCTAGTGCAGACAGGATTGACCTATTCCTCCATTAAAGCCCACTTGTCTGCTATTTCAGCATGCCTTTCTCTGGATCCCCCCTCTAGCGTCCAGACTACCACCTAAGCTTCTTCTCAAAGGGGTTCTTCACCTGAGGCCCCCACAGGTAACCATCTCCACCCCCTTGGGACCTTAACTATGTTTTGGAAAAGCTTGCACTTCCTCCATTTGAGCCAGCAGACAAACCTTCCCTAAAAATACTGTACATGGAAACTACTACTCGTGGCTTTGACCTCAGCCAGAAGAGTATCAGAGCTGCAAGCCCTCACGGCTATTCCTCCTTTACTAGTTTTTCACAATGACAGGGTTACTCTTAGAACTAGCCCTTCATTCATGCTCAAGATGGTGAATGACCTGTCCCTGAATTAAGCCATTCACCTACCTACCTTCCCTAACCCACAGGGAGACAGTGAGAGAGAACTTCACTCCGTGGATGTTCACAGACAACTTAAGTTTTATCTGCATAAAACCAAGCCCATCAGACAGGCTGATCAACTCTGTCTCCTTCCATCTCAGAGCCTTAGGGAAGGCAGTAACCAAACAAACTATCTCTACCTGGATTTCCAAAGCCATCATCTTCTGCTACAAAAAACATGGGAAATCCCTGTAACACACTTTAAAAGCACACTCCACCAAGGCTATGGCTTCCTCAGGAGCCCTTTTCAAGGTCCTGGATACCTCTTCCATTCTTGAAGCAACCACTTGGTCATCAGTACACACCTTCATCAAACATTACACGTTAGACCACATTTCCAGAGCCAGGGTGGGTTTTGCGAGGGCTATCCTTCAAGGATTCTTGGAAACCAGCTCTAGACCACCACCCCCTCCTTCACAGTGAGCTTTGGCACTCGCCCATATGTTGAATACTGCAATATGGGAATAGAAGGACATAGAAAAGTTGAGTAAAATCTTGCCATAACCATTTATGTCCTTCTCTTCCATGTTGCAGTATTCCTTCCTGCCCTCCTTCCCATCGTATTAGGCTACATTTCCCTTTCTGGGTGGCACGGGACTGGCATTGCCCTTACTAGGACTGGTTCCGACTGAGGTTTACAGTTATTGAGGGCTGGTGGGTGCAGACGTCACTTTTATGGCCCACGTTCCTTGAGCCACGTCAGACGTCCCACACACCATACAGTGACTGAAAACTTTTGTATACTGGCCGGACATTCGTGAAGCAAGAGGAGTAAACCCATATATTGAATACTGCAACATGGAAGAGAAGGACATCTATGGTTATGCTAAGATTTTACACAACTTTTCTTTCTCCTCAAAGGAGCCCCTGCCCAAGCCATCCTAGAGGCAGTGACATGGAACCCTGTATACACCTTTACAAAACTTTAGAACCTAGGCCATGTCTCCACGGTTAGAGCAGGTTTCACTGCTGTCATCCTGCAGAACCTTATTTCCTAGGATAGTACAGATGACCCACCATCCAACTTCTAACTTTGGGAGCCCTTCCACGAATCAGTGCTGCAACATTGACTACGAAGAATGTAGTACAATTTGTCCTACTTGCCATAATTATTGTTGTTCGAGTAGATCAGTGTTGCAGTGCATGCTCCCACCCCCTTTTTCTGCTGAACAGTTGTCTTCCCCTTTGCTGGGTGTAAAGGTTAGAGGAGATTTTTCTGCAGGTAATCCACTTATAGCTATCATCTTCTCTGCTTCTGTGTCTTTTCCTCCTTAGTCCTAAATTCAGACTGCTGGCGAGGTTGTGCTGTCATTAGCTATCAGACTGCACATTCACAACTTAAAAGAACCTGAAGATGGTGCTGATGGATGCCTTCTTATACCTTGATGTCCAGGCATCGCTCTTTGGATGTCCATTGGTTAATGATGTTAAGATTCTGGAAATCAGTTTGGTTGTGGACTTCTGCATGACAGGAAGACCCAAGAATCAGTAATGCAACATTGATCTATTCGAACAGCTAGAGTTGTGTTAAGTGGGACACAACTGTACTTTAAGTAAGGACTTGGGTGTATGTATGATTGCATATGTTGGGGGGCAATGTTTTCTGGTTACCTGCAGAAGACTTTAGATTTTGATTTGATGAGGTGTTTGATCATTTGTGATCCAGCAATTTACATGCAGGAGACTTTTCTTCATTCTTTCATAGTGGAACCTATTTCAACACTTTTCTTTTTTCCCACAAAGATGGCCATTGAGATGTAACCATTCCAACTCAGTTTATAGTGTGTGCTGTCCATGATTTAGAACTGATATTTTTGCTTTACCTCCTGTTCCTTTTACCAGTACCACATCCTTCTTCATTAGCCCTTGCCACAGCCAGTCATTATATTGCCTGATGTTTTTTAAGTACAGGCTTCTGGAGCAGATAACACTTCTGAAATTCTAAATGTCGCACTTTATTGTCCCCCCCCGTAATATCCCTACCCCTTCTGCTACCTTCTCAGCTGTCTCTTCTGACACAACATTGGTGCATCAAAAAAACTTAAAATTTCTTGGGTAATTGTCGCTCAGTGCAAGACCCTCTTCAGTATCCCCACACTGGTTCTCCTTTCCTGTGTCTGTGTTGCTTCTTCCCTGTGTTGATAAACTTCCTACATGATCCTTCTTTCTCCATTAATGCTACCCATAGGCGTCCTCTTTACTTCTGTTGATTTCTTACTCATTTGTGTTGCTGCTCAGTCCTTTCATTGTTCACATACTCTTTCTGTAAGCCCTACGCAGTGTTGTCTAGTTCTGTATTTGTTTCCTGTTTTTCCCTTCAGTTGCCTCCTCCACTTCCCTCTTGCCCATCTCTTTTCATTGATCTCATGTCTGCAGTGACCCAGCAGTAGCATCGCTTTTCTGTACCTTCTACCACTTTTTCCTCCATTGTGGTCGAGTGTACCCATCTAAGTATACTTCTGTTCTGCCCTTCTGCTAATGTCACCTCATCCATTGCCACCATTTTCGATTCTGTCCTTCTGCCTTGGATTCCATGTGCTTATTTCTTTCCTGCCTTCTTCCATGTTCTTCCTTCTCTTACTTGTCTTCCTCCCTGTTTGCCTGTATAAGTTGGGCTTTCCACTGCCTTTCTGCATATTGCATTTTCCTGCCCTGTCCTGCCTCCTGATGGATCCCCTCCTTTCTAGCCTTTCTGATCTTCTTTAGCTAACCAGTCAATGCACTGCTGTCTGTAGCTCTCATATCCTTAACTGCACCCATGTTTTGCAGTCCCAGCATCCTATACCACCCCAGTGCTCCCTGAGCCAAACCCATTAGAGTTCTCTCTACTTCCTTTTACTTTCCAACCCAAGCTTTCCCCTTAATCCAGGCCCATTCTTAGAAATTAGAAACATATTGGCATCTGTCTTAGTATTTTGAGCTCAAGCATTTTCAGATGTCATACTAATGACAGAGGTGAACAGCAATGAAGGAGCTAGGGGAGGGAAAAGGTAAGAGGATGTAATATGTTAGGTGGATCTGACTTGGCAACTGCAGATGCTCTAAAATATACAATTGTAAGAACTGCAAGCACTGGAATGGCTGTAAATGAACGTCTTTATCTTTTAATTACCCAAAGCTGTGTTGAACAAGTGCTGTGTATCTCTGTTTCTCCTTTATGTACCAGATCTTCTTGTACTATTCAAAATAACAGTCTGCAGAAGCTGTAATTCAGATAACGGTGGTTTATTTTGTAGTAGATGCATACAGTGGCAGTAGATAATGTCATTTCATTGAGATCCGAACAAGTCTGATCAACAGTGCTGATGAACTGAAACAGACTGAACTATACTGTCTGTGGTAAATCTGATGGCAGAATTGTTCCTTTTCTCTGTATTGCAGAAATAATGCAAACTGCACTGCTTTCTGTAGTTTGTGGACTGTTGGATATTTGACCTGATTTCTGTACCCAAATATCATTACTGAATTAAACTGGACTTACTGTCCTGAATATCAGTAACAATCTGAAGGGAATTGACTGCTGTCTTCTCAAAACTGAACAGACTTCTGCCTGGAAAGTATATTTCATAATTCTAAAACCCTGTAAACTTCCTACAAGTAATGCACTCCTCTTTAACCTTCATTCCCAAGCTTTGTACTTTCTAAACAAGTTCTGTTTATTTTATTCTTACCAGCACTTTAGACTGTTATTTCTCTGAGCTAATTTGTATCCTTCACTGAAACATTTCTTTCTATTGAAACTGTACTTACTACATGTAAAATGTGAAATATAAAAATTGAGATATAGATGTTCATCGTGTTTCACTGTTGCAGTCATTACACTTGGGTTATCCTGCTGGCAGGCTACCCGCAGTCGGCCCGAATTCCAAAGTCGTGGTCCAGCGTCGGTTGCTGTCGCCTCTTCCCTGACGTCAGTGCGCCAGGGGTATAAAAGATGCAGCCGACGCCATTTTCTTCAGTCTTTCTTGCCGTGCCTGAAGCAAAAGCAGTTTGCAAGTGCCGGTCGGCCGACTCCTGAGATTTTCAAATTCGAATTTCAGATCCGAAGTCTTCATTAAAGCTAAGTACCCCAGTGGGGAAACTTTTTTTCTTGCTCCAGATCGATGTCAGAAAAAGTTAACAATTGTATTTCTTGTGGGAAGTAAATACCTCATAAGGATTTTCACTCTTACTGTATTCCTTGCCTAGGCCCTGACCACGACGTTGCTTGTCGGTTTTGTGCTAGATTTAACCAACGCACTATTAAGCGTCGGTACGATTTTGCCTTTCATTACTTCAGCCGAAGATTCAATTATACAATGCCGGCGGAACAGCCGACGACCGGAGTTTATAAAAAACGCAAAGATAAAGACAAGGACAGGCATCCGAGGTCCAAAACTGATGAGGCTTCCGCTAAGCTAGTCGTCGGTTCTCAGTGAGGCGCTCTCGCAGCCCCTGACACCCACTACCTCAGAGCCACAGGCCACTTCCGTCTCCCTCGTAGAGCCGACTGGGCCTCTGGAAACTCGAGGTATTGGATCCTCGGAAACTATTCCCTCAGATGGGTCCGGAGCTGCTGTGCAGGCATCCGCTTCCGAGGGTGTTTTCAGACCTACACAGTTGTATGTAAAGCCATCTTCAACTTCAAAGCCAAAGACTAAAGCAGCTCTCAAGACAAAGAAACAAGTACAGCATTCTCCAGGACAGACTTCCATGCCTAAAAAACAGATGCTCAAAATGGCCAAAGACCTTATTACTTTGATCAGGGGTTCCCATCCCCCTGCTGATAAGAGGCCTAGGCAAGAGACCGAATATGAATCTTTAGATCAGGTTTCCATTTCCTCTGATTCCTCCTCTGATCAGGAATACTCCCTTCCTCCCTATGAGGATTCTGATGCTGAAGAATCTATTCCTTCAGCTTCTCCTCCTGAAGATTACTCCTTTGGGGAAACCCTGCATACTATGAGGGAGCACTTTCATTGGGAGAGCCAGGATTATTCAGAATCTAAGAAAAGGCTCAGATATTTTCTTTTACTTCCTCAGCACAGGCCCCTTGCTATTCCCCCTGTTCTGGACATTGTAGATGATGCTTTTTCAGAGTCCAGCCTGTCTCCAGACTCTATACCCACTGCACCTGTTAAGCCAGACAGATAGTACAGGGTCCCAAATTCCCATAAATTGTTATACAAAAACCCTGCTGCTGACCCAGAAACCATATCTCAGGGTCCTAAGGGGTGTCAAGGCTTCCACTGCTAAAAACCCTGTTCCCTTTGATAGAGATTCAAGGGCACTGGATAGATGGGGGAAAAAGTTTACACTTCTGCTACTTTGGCTGTAAGGGCTTTAAATTGTCAATTTCATATGCTTATGTGATTATAGAAACAAGAGTTGAAGCAATTGAACAGAAATGGATAATGTTGTTGGATGCTGAAAAATCTCCAGGGCTAAATGGTGCCTTTTCTGTGAAACCTTTCTTGAAACTTAAAAGCCTTAAACATTAGTTTTTAGACAAAAGTATTTATTTATATATTTGTATATGTAATATGTGCTTTATATTCTTGTAATTTGTGCATATTTTAAATTATTTGTGTTCCATTTGAATGCATCCATCAATTATACTGTTTGATTAATTAATTGGAACAAACTGGTCTCACCTATTCCTATTTAAACATTTGATGCATTTTAAAGTTTTAGTCTGATGAAGCGACAGTGTATGTCTGCGAAAGCGCTTACTCCTTTTTTCTGTTTTATTAAAGCAAAGCCCTGTGTACATTGGGAGTATTTGTTCTTTTTATAGATCTATTTGCCTCCCCTCACAACTGCCAACTACAGAGATTTTGTACAAGGACTTACCACAAGCTAGCATGGAAAGTGGATGCTCTATCATTCAGCTGGAAAAACCTTACAGTATATGCCTTTCCTCCACTACCTCTCCTCCCCAAGGTACTCCTAAAGGTCAGACAAGAGAAGCCAAAAATGATCCTGATTGCCCCAGACTGGCCACGCCAGCACTGACACCCAATCCTAAAGAGCTTGTCTCAAGGCCCAGCCTGGACATTGCCTCAAATTCCTCATTTACTGACCCAACAAAACAATCAGATACTGCACAGCCAACTCAGAACCCTAAATCTGGCTGCATGGCGGATAATGTAACCATTCAGAACACGCCTCTCTCCAAAGCAGTTATGGATGTTATTCTGGAGGCCAGGAGGCCCAGCACCAGAAAATCATATGCAGAAAAGTGGAAGAGATTCTGTGCTTGGAACCAGGCACAAGGAATTGACATGCTTGTACCAAATATTCCTCAGATTTTACAATACCTAACTGAGATGCTGGACAAAGGCCTATCCTTTTCATCTTTTAAGATCCATGCCTCGGCCATTTCAGCTCATTACAATACGGACCCACCTGTTTTTTCACATCCACTACTAAGGCAGTACCTCAGAGGGGCCAAAAACATAAGACCCCCAAGAAGAGCACCAGTACCTGCATGGGACCTCAACTTTGTCTTGGAAAAACTCACGCTGCCTCCTTTTGAGCCAGCCAATACAGCTGAAATAAAATTCGTATCATGCAAAACAGCTCTGCTCTTAGCAATAACTTCAGCAAGAAGAGAGTTACAGGCACTAATGGCAGTTGAACCTTTCATAATTTTCTATCCGGGCAAGGTTTCTCTGAGGACAAACCCAACATTTATGCCTAAGGTAATGTCCCGTGTGGCTCTTAATCAAACAATTCACTTGCCTACCTTTTATCCAAACCCACAGAATAAAGGGGAGAGAATTCTACATTCTTTGGACATACACGGACAGCTATGCTTCTACTTGGACAAAACTAAAGCTTTCAGAAAGTCTGAGCAACTCTTAGTGACATATGCTGCAGGATCTCAAGGAAAAGCTATCTCAAAGCAGACTATTTCCAAATGGATAGCCAACTGCGTTTGTTTCTGCTATTCTCAACATGGCAAATCAGTGCCTAAGGTCATCAGGCCACATTCAACCAGAGCAGCAGCTACTTCAGCAGCCTTCCTCAGAGGAGTACCAACCAAGGACATTTTGGAGGCTGCAACTTGGACTTCAGTGCACTCTTTTACAAAGCACTACCACTTACCTCTTTACTCTAAATCCAGAGCAGGCTTTGCCACTGCAATTCTGCAGGGCATCATAGCCTCTCCTAATTCTATTTAGGCTCAGCCACCCAACCTCTGCTTTGGGATTCAACCCAAGTGTAATGACTGCAACAGTGAAACACGATGAACATAGTACAGTTGTGTACTTACCATAAATGTAGAAGTTCGAGTGTATTCACTGTTGCAGTCCAGGTTACCCTCCCTCCATTCACCTTTCTTTGCTGGGACTTATCTGTACTTCTGTTCTTTACAACCTATGTGGTATATTTGCTTGTAGATGAAGATTGTTTTATTTTAGTGCATGCTCTTTTATTGGCATAATTTCTTAGCCTACCCTTCGGGGAGCACCTGACATCTGGGGCAAGAAAAACTGAAGAAAATGGCATTGGCTGCATCTTTTATACCCCTGGCGCAGTGACGTCAGGGAAGAGGCGACAGCAACCGGCGCCGGACCAGGACTTTGGAATTCAGGCCGACTGCGGGTAGCCTGCCAGCAGGATAACCCAAGTGTAATGACTGCAACAGTGAATACAATCGAACATCTACATTTATGGTAGGTACACAACTGTACTTTCTGCTTTAATATGGCTGCATTTATAGGCCTGTACAAAGATAATGCTGTATTTATGTCTAACAAATTACATTTAAGTGAAACCTGATCTTACAACTCGTTCTGAGCTGCCTGAACAGAGATCTATTTCTGTAGTTACCTCAAAATATGAAATATAAAATGAATTGTATTAATGTAAGATTTATTGTGGCAAAATATCTTAAAGCCACCCAAGCTGCTAAGAAGTACTCTACTCTCACTCATAGCCATGTAGTTCTTTTTTTCTTTCTCATTAGAGTTTAGTCAGTTTTCATCTTATTTTCTTAGATAAGTACAAATCTTTGTTATTCTTTTGTAACATGTAATGTGTAACTTGCAATATTTGGAGTTTTTCTCCCCACGCCTCCACTGAAAACGGCCTCTTTATGGCCCATTGGACTTCCCCGGTCATCAAACTTAAGTAAGTAAATAAATAAATAAGGTCTCCATTCTCTGTTTCCTTGTATTTGTTTAATAAAAAGCTTTCCTATCTCCTCCTTCCCTTCATCTGATTAGGTGAGTTGGTCTTAGTGCAACATTGCAAGATTTTTGGGTTTTTCAACAAGTGTAGTTTAAATAGGCTTTGCTTAGTTTTGTGCTAGCTTTTATGCATTTGCTTGATTTTGGTTAGCTAATGTTATGGAGAAGCAGTTGGGATTCAAGGAAGTGTCCGCTATGGCCCCCCAAATCCCACCCCAGGGTACCCTTGAGGTGTGTGGTGTGCCTGGGTTTGGGACATATGGATGCCTCTTAAATTATACAAACTTTATAAGGCTTTTGGCCTATGCTGTTTTTAAGTGGATAGAAAGAAACTCCTGTTGAAAGGGCTTTTAACCCCTGATCAGAAAGACAAGGAGGAAAGGGGAGGAAAGGAAGGATAAAGATAAGGAGAAAAAGAAGAGAATTTGATAGTGCTGTTTCTGCTAACGTACCCTGGGTTGAACCAGTGCATGAGACTTTAGCTCCAACTGCACTGGGACAGTCTCTTCTAGAGACCATCATTATCTTGGATATAAAGTCCATCAGAGGATGGCCATTAATCCTTCTGTGGAGCAGGAGTTATCCAAGTATCTTAAGATGTCCTTCAAGAATGCAACTGCAGTCATAACATGTGGGTTGTCCTGCCTCAGGCAGCCCTCGGTCGGCCGAATTCCAAAGTCTGGGTCCGACGTCGGCTGATGTCGCTTTTCTCTCCGACGTCAGAGCGGTGCCCGAAGCAGAAGCAGTTCGCAAGTGCCGGTCGGTCATCTCCTGTATTCTTCGATACCGAAGTCATCAAAAAAGCTAAGTACCCCGTTGGGGACCTTTTCTTGCCTCAGCCGATGTCAGAAATTACTGAAAAAGTTAACAATTGTCTTTCTTGTGGTAAACAAATACCTCATAAGGATTTCCACTCTTACTGTCTCCCTTGCCTGGGCCCAGACCACAACGTCTCTGCCTGCGTAGCCTGTGCTCGCTTCAACAAGCGCACTCTCAGGCGCCGGGCGGAGTTCGCTGAAGATTTCTTCGGCGATAAATTTGCTTACACCATGCCGTCAGATCTCCCGACATCGCAAACTCCCAAAAAGCGTAAAGACTGGGACCGACACCCTCGGCCCGCGTCTACCTCCGACTCCATGCCAAAACCTAGCGCGAGTGCTCCGGTTCCCTCTGAGACGGTCTTTCCACCGCTCCGAACCGAAGACACCGCATTACCGACGACTCCGATTCCAGACCCGACGCCAGTTATCGACTTTCCTCCGGATACCGAAACCGAGGAAATGCCCGAGACCATTGCTGTAGACAAGGTCACTCCTGCACGTGGAGCTGCCAGGCCCCCTATGGCCATGTCTATTAAGGCCTACACTAGGGCTAAGGCAGCCAGCAAAACAAAGCATATTACTTCTAAATCCTTTCCTCAGCCTACTCCAGAGACACAAATTATGTCCATGGCTGCTGATTTAATTTCCATGATTAGAGGTTCACAGGCCCATCCTGAGAGAGGATCCCAGCCTCCTTCTGATAAAAGGCCCCGGGTTGAACCCTCTGACCCTACTCCTTCAGATGAAGAATCTGAGGGCTCTGTCCACTCTGATAGCCAGGAAGAGCTCTTCCAGACCTATGAGGACTCGGATGCAGATGATTCCATCCCCTCGGCCTCCCCTCCTGAGGATATTTCTTTTGGGGAAGTGCTGCACACCATGAGGGAACATTTCAAGTGGCAAGGTCAGGAATATTCTGATTCTAGGAAATGCCTTAGGACTTTCCTTAAGAAGCCTCAGCACAGGCCCTTAGCTATTCCTCCTGTACTTGATGTCCTGGATGATTTGTATTCTGATTCTAGTGCTACCCCTGATTCTCTTCCTCCTGCTCCAGCCAAGCCAGACAGGTATTACAGGGTCCCAGAATCTCATTCCCATTTATTCAGGGCCCATACTGCTGATTTGGAAACTGTTTCACAGGGGCCTAAAGGCGTTTCAGCCTCCACCTCTAAAAATCCTTTGCCCTCCAACAGGGAAGCTAGGTCATTAGAGAGATGGGGCAAAAAGGTTTACACATCCACTACCTTATCTATGAGAGCTTTAAATTGCCTTTTTCATATGTTACAATATCAGGATTATCTGTTAGAAGATTTACAAAAAACATTAGCCACTCCTGATCCTTTAGATAGGAAGACTTTGCAGGAAGCTGTACATAACACTCAGCAAGTAAGCAATCACTTCCTGCAGTGTGGATATGATGCACTGGAAGCTTCATGTAGGGCAGCTATGACAGGGGCAGTCATCCGTAGACATGCTTGGTTAAAGGATCAACCTCTACCAGATCATGTCAAAGCAAAACTTCTGGATGCACCTTTGGAAAAGAACAAGCTTTTTGGTGCAAATGCTAAGGATGTGTTAAAGACCATCGAAGAAAAAGCAAACTCAGTGCAGACGGTGAAAGATTTCCTTCAGGTTCAACCCCCCAGATTCAATAGGAATTGGCCTTCAAAAAACTGGTCCTTTCCTAATCCAGAAAAGTTTCAAAGGGGTAAGAACAGACGTGGCCGAGGAAGAGGCCAATACAGAGGCCCTTACAGGGGACGACAATGGCAGCCAGGAAACCAAAGAAGTGACGCAGGGGTTTCAGCTGCCCCGCAACCTCAATCTCAATGACTTTCCTCTACTACCGCCTACCAGGGAACAAATAGAAGCTCCCTTGGGCGGGAAATTATCCCTGTTTGCAGAAAATTGGCACAGGCTGACAAAGGACAAATGGATTTTGGACATTATAGACCGAGGGTACAGGTTTCATTTTCATACCTTACAAAGAAAACAAGGCATGCCAAACCTACCACAAAACCAGAGGGCAGAGGCTATCAAGCAAATCACTCTGCTGACTCGGATGAAAGCTATAGAAAGAGTTCCACAACAAGAGCAAGAACAAGGGTTTTACTCAAGACTGTTCCTTGTTCCAAGAAAAGAATCTCAATGGAGACCAATACTGGACTTGTCCGCATTAAACACCTTCCTAATAGTACCAAAGTTCAAAATGCTGACCTTACAGCAACTCCTTCCCATGCTGGGCAAGGGCTCTTGGCTGATTACTCTGGACCTCAAGGAGGCATACCTGCATGTCCCTATCAGACACAGCTGCAGAAGATACCTCAGATTTCTTGCAGGGCCAGAGCATTATCAATTCTCAGCATTGCCATTTGGCTTATCTACTGCGCCCAGAGTATTCACAAAATGCCTGGCTTCAGTAATTGCTCATTGCAGGCTCCAGGGAATACAAATTTACCCGTACCTGGACGACTGCCTCATACAAGCGGACGACAAATTGATGTTGACAAAAAACCTGGATTATGTCATACGATTACTTCAAGCTCTGGGATACACAGTCAACTTCCAAAAGTCAAGACTGCAGCCATCCCAGCAAATAATCTTCCTAGGAGCCAAACTAGACACAGCCTCTCAGATGGCTTACCTGACAGAAGACAAGCAAGAGAAGTTAACTCATTACTTCAAAGGTTTAGCAAAACTCACCCAGATGACTGCAAGGAGATTCCTACAGGCCCAGGGTTACATGGCATCCTGCATTCTACTGGTTCCATTAGCAAGACTACACATGAGGAAGCTTCAATGGTACCTAAAAAGCATTTGGTCTCAACACAGCAACAACTTGGAGACAATCATACCGCTCATCCCATGCCTACAAAAGGAATTCCTATGGTGGGCCTCTGTGAGCCAGGCAAACACAGGTATGTCATTCAAAAAAACACAGATAACACAGACCATGACCACAGACGCCTCAGACCTTGGATGGGGGGCGCACATGGAAGGCAGGTGTATTCAAGGACAATGGACTCCAAAGGAAACACATCTGCATATAAACCAAAAGGAAATGCTGGCATTAATGCATGCCATCGAGGCCTTTCAACACCAGCTCCAGCAAGGCCATTTACTGATGCGGACAGACAACACCACTGTGATGTGGTACATAAACAAGCAAGGGGGTACCCACTCTTACCCCCTTTGCAGACTGACCATGCATCTTTGGGAGAAATCACTGAGCCTAAACATCCAGTTACAATCCCAGTTTGTTCCAGGAAAAGACAATGTGTTGGCGGACAGCCTAAGCAGGAATTTCACAGACCCACACGAGTGGAGGTTACATCCGAAGGCCTTCAGACAACTCACTTCGACATGGGGCAAGCCAGAAGTGGACCTATTTGCCTCTCACCTCAACCATCTTCTACCAAAATTCTGCACAAGGACATATCATCCAAAAGCTTGGAAAATAGATGCCCTATCATTCAACTGGAACTCCCTAACAATCTATGCATTCCCACCTCTGCCACTGATTACCTCAGTATTACTAAAGATCAAAGCAGAGAGACCCAAGGGAATCATAATAGCTCCGGACTGGCCAAGACAACACTGGTACCCACTACTACGGAGCTTATGTCACACCAGGAGGTGGGCCCTTCCCCAATGGCCTCTACTTTTGACTCAACACAATTTCGAAACAGTGCATCCAAACCTTCAGACACTGCAGCTAACAGCCTGGGAGATCCCATGAATACCTACAGCCTATCTCTCTCCAAGGAAGTTCAGCGGATACTGACAGAGGCTCGAAGACCATCCACCAGAAAGGTTTACTTAGCAAAGTGGAAAAGATTCAGCAATTGGAATACCAGCAAGGGACATGATGCATCTTTGTTGAACATCCCACTCATCTTGGAATATTTGGCAGATATGTTAAAGAACGGCCTCTCATATTCTTCCATAAAGATACACGAATCTGCTATTTCAGCTAGATACAACAGTGATCCTCCTGTTTTTTCACATCCATTACTAAGGCAATTCCTCAGGGGAATCAAAAACATTAAGCCACCAAGAAAGGCCCCAGTGCCAGCCTGGGACCTCAATTTTGTTCTAGAAAAACTGACTCTACCTCCATTTGAGCCAGCAGCTACAGTTGACTTGCAATTTCTCTCATGGAAGACAGCTTTCCTGTTGGCAATTACCTCAGCAAGAAGGGTTTCGGAGCTACAGGCCCTAATGGCAATACCACCCTTTATTATTTTTCACAGAGACAGGGTTTCATTAAGGACCAACCCTACTTTTATGCCAAAGGTGGTATCTAGGGTTTCTTTAAATCAAGCAATTCATCTGCCTGCCTTCTTCCCCAATCCTGAGAATAAGGGGGAAAGACTGTTGCATACCTTGGACATTCACAGACAACTTCGATACTACCTGGACAGAACCAAAGCCAGTAGGAAGTCTGAACAACTTTTTGTAGCTTATGCCCCTGCAGTCCAAGGAAAAGCAATTTCAAAACAGACTATTTCTAAATGGATTGGACATTGCATCAGATTCTGTTACTCCTTTCATGGAAAGACTGCTCCAGCTAATATCAGACCACATTCCACCAGAGCTACAGCCACCTCTACAGCATTCTTAAGAGGGGTGCCTACCAAGGACATTCTAGAAGCTGCTACATGGAGCTCCATGCATACATTCTCCAAACACTACAATCTCCCTCTATACTCCAGATCCAGAGCAGGCTTTGCTTCGGCAGTCCTGCAGGGTTTGATTGCCACACCATCTTTTTCCTAGAGCATTCCTCCTCCCCCAGCTAAGCTATGGTGTTCTACCCACATGTTATGACTGCAGTTGCATTCTTGAAGGACATAGTACAGTTTTGTACCTACCGTAAATGTAGATGTCCGATAGACATGCAACTGCAGTCGGATTTACCCTCCCTCCATACCCCTCTATGCCTAGGGTCCACTCCTATCCCTGTTACTCTTAGCTGGGGATATCTGTTATGGTGTATTTGTTTTATTGGCTCATTTATTTGTGTGGAATCCTGTTATTGTCTTCCAATTTGATTACAGCCTTCCTTGGAGGGCACCTGGCATCTGGGGCAAGAAACACTGAAGAAAATGGCGTCGGCTGATGCTTATGTACTCCAGCCGCTCTGACGTCGGAGAGAAAAGCGACATCAGCCGACGTCGGACCCAGACTTTGGAATCCGGCCGACCGAGGGCTGCCTGAGGAAGGACAACCCACATGTTATGACTGCAGTTGCATGTCTATCGGACATCTACATTTATGGTAGGTACAAAACTGTACTTTATGTCCTCCCCCACAATTTACAAGGTCTATTTAGAGTCTCTCCCTTAATATGGTTGGGATTGCATGATGAGAGCTTTTGTCAGTACCCAGATTGATATGAGAGGTGTTCCATCCCCCTCCATACATAGGGTGGGTCAGGTTGGAACTATGACTACACTGCAAGAAGTTTCTTCCACAGCAATTGTTTTGATTTTAGAACTAGTGACTATTCCAGTGTGTCTGTCTTTGGCAATGACTGAATCTGATCCCCTGGTGACGACAACTTGACCATCTGAGGCACTTGACTCGGATTCCCCCCAGGTGTTGGGTATGTCTTGACAACATCCCTTTGACTCTTAATTCCTTAGTGCCCTTGTCAATGACTGTGTTTGGTGCTGTTTTTGGTAGTGGCCCTTTAGCATTAGAGGCATCATCACCAATTTATAGTCATCTGGGATGTCTGTGTTGACAATACCATGCTCTGGACAGTTAATATCTGCTTCTGTTGTGTCTGACAACTCTGAGATGGAAATCTTTGACTCTGAAGGATTGCAGCTCGACATTCAAATTCTTTGGAAGAATCATTGCCCATGCATCTTCGCAAGTAGGAGACCCTCCACCAGCTTTGGGTTTTCCCCTCGACACCATTCAGTCTGTGGAGTTGAGCCCTCAGCACTGATCTTAAGGACAGAGCAGAACTCTTTGCCTAAAGGCTTTCCACCAGTAGACAGACCATTGGTCTTCATAATTCTGCTCAGTGACATTGTAAAACTGTAAAAGGAGATTTATAGACTTCCTTGTGGAGTTTTTGATATTGGATGTAATCCTTGATGAAGGGGAAGGTTCAACTCAGTTTCCCTCCTGAGGACACAGTTCAGTGAGACACTGTAATAAATGAGAAAGTGAGATACTTGGCCCACTGTCCCTTTCCTCAACGAGAAGAATCTGTTTGAAGCATTTAAATTTGCCCTCTCTATCTCTTGGGTGGTCCCTCCCACTGATTGCGTAATGGATTTAATGGTGGAGGGGGCCTGGCAGGAACCTAATCTAGCAGAGTGTTTCCCAAGGACAAGATCCTACTGGAGCAAAAGACTCCTGGTTGTCTCCATTTCTATGGTGGCCACAGCCAATAAGGAACACTTTCTGAAGAGATTTCAGCAGTTTCACTCTGCTAGCAGGGAGTCCAGGAGCCTGGACTACATGTAGAAATGGTTTTACACAACAGGCATCTTTGCTGTCCGTGTGTTAAACTACCTGATTCAATTGACGAGGTTTCAAAGAGATGTAGCAGAGCAGACAGTGGCTGCCAGTAAACCTAAGTCTGATACTAATAAGCAGATATCATTACAAGTGGTCACATTGTTGAGTAGATCCAATTGTTCTTTGAGGTTGTTGCATTAGAGCAGTGGCCACAAGCATAGCTTTGAGATACCATGCCTAGTTCCATTTATGTGACTTTGAGGACAACTTTTTGGCATATTTTGTTATTGCCCCTTATGATGAGTGTTCTCTTTTTGGACTGAGTGTTACAGGGAAACTAAAAAGTGAGCAAGAAGAAAAATGCTGTCTGCTAAAAGAGTAGGTTTTGAAACTTTTGAAAGGTCCTTTTGCAGGAACCAGAACTGTTCCAAACCTCTATGGTTTAGAAATTCGCAGTGCTTTCCTTTGGTCCCTTTTCAGATGGGGCAATCATGGCAGAGAAAGCCCCCCTTTAAAGGATACTGCACTGGGGGGGCTTGGAGATTTGCTGGTCTGCAGAATTTGGTATTCTGAGGGCCTTCCTCCAGTAAGCAACCTCAGCATCCCTGAAGACCTACCAGAATGTTCCACTCTGGAGGCAGATGAGGTCAACTTTCTCTTCATTTGGACTTGTGGATATGTATCACACATGACAATTGGGGGAGGAGCTTAATAGCCAATTGCTACATAATGTTTTCTCATAATACTTCAAATTTCTGTCCATTCAAAATGTACTACCCTGACAGAAAAGGACAGTGTCAAAGGAAATCACTCTACTCTTTTAGATAAGAGCCTTCCAAGGTATTTAACCAGACCAGAAAAGGTCCAGAATCTGCAATAGATTCTTTAGTTCCCCAAACAATTGAAGGACCTCAGACAGCAACCTCATAGAACAATTAGATATAGTCAACAGAGTGACCACTTGTGATGAAATCTGTAAAAAAAAAAAAAACCCTGCACTGTCATGATGCATGCTGTTCTTCCATATTTGTAGTAATGGGACTGGATGTGCTCAAGTCGACCTTCAGGACTCATGTCTCCATATAAATGTTGCCACAGTGTCTTGAAGGTATCACTGTTTATGCCTAAGAGTTGGTCACAACCCGTTTTGATCACTGTCAGTCTGTGTTGTTCAAGTGTATGTCAGCCATTTACATCCTACATTAGGCTGAAATAGGTTCACATATCTCCATAACTAAATGACTGGCTTCTAGGTGCTGCAGTAGTGCAGTTAAATCAGCCAGATATTGTTGGTTTCACTTACGTTTGTCATTAGATATGTCAATGAGAACTGCAAGGTTGCATTTAAATACATTATGAAGCCTAATATTCATAGGATGTCATTTGGACTCTAAGGTGAAGATTGTCAAAATCTTACAAGGAAAGACTTCTGTGAGTAAGGGCCATGATTTCCTAACATACTGACATCCACTCCTCCTGCATTTCTAGTACTGAGAGCATTGGGTTTAATGGTGGCCTCAATCCAGCTGGTACATCCCTCAGGTTTCTTTGAGGCTACTACAGTGGACTTTGGGTTTGCAGTAGCTTGTTGTCTTACATCATGGAAAAAAGGTTACTGTCCTCTGCCTGCAGACAACATTTAGCTTGATGGATTCAGTCTCCCACAGTTCCAGCTGGAAGAGTTTTCATTCTTCCCTTTCTGAGGGCCACAGAGACCACAGATGCCTCTGCTCCTTTTTGGGTGAGGTCATTTTGAGCTGAGATCAGTACAAGGTATGTGGAGCTAGTGGAAGGCTGATCTTCACATCAGTATCCTGGAGATGAAGGTGGCCCTTGTGTTGCAGTCCCTTCAGGATTTCCTTCTTCAAGGAGTGATTTCTTAGACAGGCTCAGCAGGTATATTGTGATGACTCTTGAGAGGACCCTCAGTCTGTCAGTAGCACAAGATTTTTTCTTTTCACTGCCAGGGTGAGTCATGTTGCAGATTTTTGGTCTTTAACCAACTCCAAGTACAGCAGCTACTTTATATCCACGGCACAGACAACAAGGGGCACTGCGGCCTTTCAGTGGCCTCTCTAATGACTTTATACCTTTCCCTGTTTTCACTAAAGCCAAAGTTGTTTTAGAAAGCATCCCTGTGCAAAGGATCCATTGTGCTCCCTATTAAAATGTCAGCACTTGAAATGCTAAGTGATGACAAGCCGGAAAAAAAAAGACCAAAACTACAGAAGAGTGAATCTCTGAAAAGTTTTTCTACTTTAAACTTCTTTTTTTGCAGGGAGGCAAGCCCCTCTGAACTTGCATATTCCAACTCCCAAGATAACCATATCTTGTACAAGTTTCTTAAAAGTGCTTTGATTTTGTGCTGCTGCAGATTGGACTACACTGCTCATTTATGTGAGACACTATAAATTGAATGTGATGGCATAATGTAAGATAAGGAAGTTTTTGTACTTTAGAAACAGAAAAAAACTTCAAAAGTTAAACCAACAAAACAAAAAGATGAGTCCAACAGAACACAGGAGCCGATGTAAAATCCAAATTCGCTGTACTATAAACTTGTTAGCGCTTTCGTGTAATGTTATACATACACTTCTTCAGACAAGTTATTGTAGGCTACATCCTGGGTATAAATACTCACTCAAAATTACAGAATTGTTTAATCAAGTTAAATCAAATTAAACAATTAATCAACTGATTACTTTCAGCCCTAATTAAAACCAATAGCATTTTAATATTACTATTTTATAAAAGCTAAATACAATACTATTATAAATTTGCTACAATGAAATTATATTACCATTAAAAACATCAAATTAATCATAATTCATTCATTTCATAAATATTATAAATTCAATAAAGCTTAAAAAACATTTTTAAACATTTTAGGCACTTTGAGCACTTTAATCACTTTAAACTATACCAACTTTTTAAACTCAGCGAGTCACCAAACTAACTTGGTTTGAAAAGTTTTTGTTAGTGTGTATTTGTATTTATATATGTTTCCTTAAACCAACGTATAAGTAAATATACCTATACATTGAACATACCTTTCTAGTATGTACTTACGTTATATAATCGTGTGTGTGTAATGTAACTCATTTTCACTATTTCTTAAATATGCTAGTATTAACTGTTGTTTAAAATTATTTACAAAAACATCACCTTGCAAGGGCTTTTTGTTTTAATAAACATTTGATTGAACATGTCTCATTAATCCCAGGGTAAGCATACGCATTTGTTTTAAGTTGCCACAGCAACTCACATTCTTCTAATTTTAAGTGCCATGGTCCACCCCTGGGGTTAATTTTTATTTTCTGTACCACATTAAACAAAAAAATATGATTACTGTTTTCTGAAATGTGTTTTGCCAGGGCATTGGACATTATCCCCCTGGAAATTGCGTACATATGTTCATAAATACGTTGTTTCAAATGTCGTTCAGTTTTTCCAAAGTAGAACGCAGAACATAATGTACAGGTGGCAAGGTATACTACTCCTTGACGGAGACAATTACATTTCTCATTAATGTAGTATTTCACCCCACGAACAGAAAAAGTAGACCCAGTTTTTATATATTTACAATAGCCACAGTGGCCACACTTAAACATGCCTTTGTTGACCATGTATGTTCTAAAGGGGACGTCAAACAATGTTTTCAAGGATGATGCTTTTCGAAATACTACTAAGGGTTTCTGTCCTACATTGACACTGGGATTTAAACCTTGTATTAACAACTCCCAATTGTTGTTTAGAATGCGTATAGATTCTACAGTTAACTCATTGTATTGGGTCAGAAAACTAATGTTAAAATTTGTTTGTCCATCTTGAGAATTTTTAGAAGTATCTGCAACAGTAGTTTCTTCTATAATTTCTGGTGCACTATTAATGTCATGCGTCTTTAAGATAGGTCCTAAGGACCCAGTGCGTCTCTTTCTTGTGACTTCACCAATAACAGAATTAACTAACTTGCGAGGATATCCTCTATTTAAAAACATAGTAACCAAAAAATCGCATTCTTCTACAAAAAAACTTTCTTCGGAACACATTCGAGACGCAAGTACTACCTGGCTCTTAACCACCCCTTTCTTCTGAAAGAAGGGGTGAGAGCTAGTAAAGTGTAAAAATGAGTTGCTGTAGTGGGGTTTTCTATAAATGGTAATAGTAAATTTCATCTTCTCTGTGTCCTTCTTAATCCTAATATCTAAAAAATTAATTGATGATTCATCAAACTGATAAGTAAACTGCAAAAATGGAACAAAAGAGTTCATCTCTTCAATTAATCTAATAGCATTGACTTTATTTGCTTTTATTACCATCAGTATGTCGTCTTGGTATCGCGTGTACCAGACGACCATGTCCTTGAAAAATTGATGTGGAAATAAATAGGTGTGCTCCCAAAATGCCATAACTGAGTTTGCAAATGCGCCCCACAAGGGGAGCCCATTGCTACACCTGTTAACTGAAGGTACAATTGCTTTTTAAACATAAAAAAATTATTGTTCAGTACCAATTCGAGTAAACAAATAATTAAATCTATATCAGCACCTGGAAGTTGCTTACTTAATAAAAAATCCCTAACCCATTCTGCACCTATTTCTTGTGGAATTGCTGTATATAGGTCCTTGACATCAGCTGTCAAGAAAGCTAAACTAACATCAAATGGAATACTGTTTAAATTTTCAAGGACATGCCAAGAGTCCTTGCAGATTTGAGATTCAGTTCTAAGAACCTCCTTTAACTTGTTATCCACCCACTTGGCACAAGAGTAGGTAATAGACTGGCGCCCATCGATGATGGGCCTAAACGGGTTTTTTTTAATATCTTTATGTAGTTTAGGTACCCTGAAGATGACTGGAGTCATGGGAGCTGGCATGGTTAGGTACTGAAATAAATCCGTGCTAATGCTGCCTTCAATAAATAAATCGCTCAAGGAATCTTTTATTTTTTGATAGGACTGATTTAATTCATTCCTCGAGACTTGCGTGTAATTATTAGTTGACAGCATTTCATTTATCTGTGCCTCATAGTCATCTTCGTACATAAGTACCACCCCCCCCACCTTTATCGGGTTTCATTACCCGTATATTATGTGCTCTTACCAAATCAATTAAATTATACATCTCTACATTTCTATGTTTATGTTGCAAAAACTCTTTATTTAAGGCTCTTAGATGAACCTCAGTTACTTTTTCAAATAATAACAAATTATTATCCAGCGGGGGATTGTATGTACTCGCCACTCATTCTGTGTTGAACATATTATTATTTTCACCTAGCAACATTTTTAAATTGAGTTTGCGTGTGTACATTTTAAGATCACAGAGAACCCTGGCCAAATCCGGTTTCTGAGGGAGTGAAAAATTAAAACCCTTTGCTAATAAATCAACAAGTTCGTACGGAATATCAAATGAAGTGTAATTATACACTCTAAAATCATTACTGTCACTTAGGGTAATAACAGGAAATCTATTTTGTAAATCTCCTGTTACCTCTTGCGTCGATTGAATGTTTTCTTGTTGTTCTGGGTCTTCTTCGACCAATTCGTATTCTTCCGCCTGCTGTTGGAAGCTACGTGTTGAAAACCCTGCTGGTTATTATATTCCGTACTGCCGTTGTTACCTTCATGCTGTTTGTGTTGATTTTGGTTTTGGATACGTTCGCTCCGCCTATTCTGATTAACTCCAGGGACGTTAGAAGGCGGTGATTCATTGGTTGATTCGACACCACTTGTTGAGTTCAGATGTACATTATCATTGGCTTCCTCGATGTCATTCACTAGGAGAGAATGAAAATCATTACGGACCCTATTAAAAGGCGGGTCTGGGTACGCATTACCATCAGCGTACACTATTTTGTCCCTATTAATTTTCCGTTTTTTGGTTTCACTAATTTTGTTAAGAAGTGAGTCAATGCTGGTGAATATCCTTTCATAATCATATTGATACCGGTTGAAGTCGGAGTTTGCCTTAATTTCTTGTTCCAAAGTCTCTAAACGTTGCCCAAGCACTGACATTTGCTCCGTATATTCTTTGATTAATAAATCAAGAAAATTAAGCCCTTGTTGATTAAAGAATGTAATAAGGACTTTGTGGAAGTCTGAATGTTTTGTAACCCCTGAAGGGTACTTCCACTGCCTAAGTCCTTTTGGAACAATTTTTAAGTCAATGCATTCTCTGAAATATAGAATTTCTAATTGCAGTTTTTTGTATTTGGACAAACAACTATCAAATTGTTTTAAAGATAGAAAAATGTCATTAGAAATTTCTTGCTGATTGTCCTGCACATTGCCGTTTCTATCATTTTGCGATTTAAATACATTAGTTGGTGTGTTCATAAAATCTTGAAGAACTGGCGGTGTGGAATTGGACACATGCACCGCATTTTGATTATTAACTACGGTTGTTGCTGATGACATTCCTCCATTAGATACTAAGTTACAATTCTGTAATTTTGAGTGAGTATTTATACCCAGGATGTAGCCTACAATAACTTGTCTGAAGAAGTGTATGTATAACATTACACGAAAGCGCTAACAAGTTTATAGTTTTTGTACTTTCCTTAACTCTGGATCATTCACTTCAACATCCCATTTCGCCCTCCTCCAAATTTTCGAGAAACTTTCCTTGTTGTACAGAACTTTATAGTCTTTTCCTGAAACCTAACCTTCAGTTTCTCTAACCTCTTCCTATTATCTCTTGGTTCCTTCTTAGGCTCTAGCCAGCAAACTTGACCTGAGAGATACAGGGCAAGATGAGTTTGGCAGGAAGGAGCTCAAGCATTTTAGAGTACATGTAGTTGCTTGGTGGGAGCCACCTGATAGTGAATATTCTACAAGTCAAAATGAGCGGACTAGAAATAATAAAGTTCTAGAGTTAGGGCAAGTATATAACTTCCATTTTTACACCAAGCTAGAATTAAAACCCACGTTTAAATTTAAAAAGAAAATTGATTCCCTTAAACTAGCAGTAGAAAATATTATAATAAGATTTTTAAAGAACTTAAGGTGAGTAATCATAAGCCACATTTTTTAAACCCTACCAAAGATACACAAGTATGTTAAGAAGCCAGTAGGCAGACACATTGGTTCTGGGAAAGGGTGTTTAGTAGAGCCCCTATCTTATTTTCTTTTACAGTGTCTGCTACCACTATTAAAATTGGTGTGGGCTAGGTTAAAGAATTTGACTGTGTCTTTGCAGGAGTACAGGACTCTTGCAAAATGGTTGGTTAATGTACATTTTAGATGTTAAAATCTTAATATACACATATTCCACCCTGGGCTGAATTTAGAAGCCCTTGAATATTGCCTGTATAAATCTGATCTTTACTACCCTGCCTGCCTTTAACACCTTTTTTTCTTTTTACCAGAAAATATGCTGACCAAAATAGAATATTACTGGGAATTAAAAGGGACTGCAATAGAAGCATAATTTGCTGTCATATATACCGATTTACTTATGGGATATTTTGAAGAAATAATGATGTGGGACAGTAGCAGAGTTTTTATCTGTATGCCAAAGATACATAGTAAATTCTCAGTTAACCGGAGCTCAAGCAACCGGCAAAAAAGAAAAAAAAAATCAAAGAAATATCAGTACAATTTCATGTTTTACACTTTTTCCCCCCAGCAGAAACACACCTTACATTTTTAGAGTTTTAAAAAGGAAGATAGAAATAAATTCCCTCTCTTCCCAATCTGAGGACAAATCAAACCAAACAAATAATATAGGGTGCAGTATTAGTCGGGTCTATTTTTAATAGTAACTCTCAAGCAACCAGAAACTACAGTTCTCCCCCATCTACCAATCCCCATGGGTGCCGGTTAATTGAGAGTTTACTGTATAGCATATATATTTGGATGATTACTGGCTTGTTTGGATGACTAATTTGGTGGCTGTGTAGGAATTTGTGACTTACTTAAATGAAAATAAACTGGGATATGGAATTCACCCTCACATATTCCTTGAGTGTCTGTGGGGATATATAGATGTTAAAATGAAATTTGTCCATAGTGCTGCTGTGAATTCCCTTTTACTAATTGGTAGTTGCCACCTTATATTTGCAGTATCTCCAAATCTTGTGCTTTGAGAATTAAGTGAATTTGCTCTGAACTTGTACCAAATGTTCTAATGGTGTTGAAATCTCGATTCTGCACAAGGGGATATAATCTTAAAGAATGTACAACAGGGCATAGACATAATAAATTCTATCAATAGACAAGGCCTACCCACGTGTAAGGATTTTTTTACTACTAATAGTCCTGTTCTTGCTTTTATTGCAACTTAGGACACTAATTCTATAGCTGTCAGGAAGGTTTTAGAAAAACACCTACTATTAACTCATTATCCTGTAGAGTATACTGAAGGTTTACCAATATACTGATGTACATTTAGGAAGCTGTAGTGGAGCATTTGAGTTGCTGCGGAAAATATATTGAAAAAAGCAATGGGTCTTAACCACACTATAGAAAGTAGACTTAAAGCACTATTATTTGTGTAAGCTGCAGTTATAATACATGCATAGCTTTTATTCAATGAATATTTCAGTAATTTTTGAAAAACAAACTTCTTATAACATGTACAGAATACATAATATGGTTAGTTATATGTTTTCGCAGTGCATTTTGTTAAACCTACGGCAATGCAAAAAAGCACAGTGTATTAAAGTTTCTCTAATACTTTGCATAAGCATACTCTGAAACACCCTGGGATCAGGTTTTTATTTTGTGGGATTGATGAAGTACTGGATGTTGCTGTTAAAAACTTCATTAGATCTGGTATATTCTCTTATAAAGAAAAAGATGGATCATCACTTGAGCTTTGCAGTCCTGTGATTTTAAATAGCTAAATGTAAGACTATTTTTGTAATCTGTAAAAGCCTTCAGAGTTAACGAAGTCGTGAGCATATATATACATTATAATTTGTCCATATATATTTTGAAGAAATAGAAAGATGGGTTTATTATTATAGCAGTCATTATTTTTTTTAATTGTTTTAAATGTATAATTTGACATGGTTTCAACAGTGATATTGCCTTGAATTTATCACTTGTATTATTCTCACAGCAGTTTATTTGGAGTAACCCATCAGAAGTTATTGCAATAGTAGAACTTGTTTTAAAATTTTCCATACAAATATATAACATAGAAGAATGTTATTCAGCTTTGCTTAATGTATTTATTTAGCATTTCCCAGTCCACAAGACAACATTTACCCACGATGTTTAAACAGGAGAAAATTGCAAAACTTATTTAAATTGTACTGAGAAAGGTGTCATAAAAATTGATATAATTTGTTTTTCTGTCCAAAACTGTTTGGTTTTTATTTGTTCTTGGTGTGTTCAGCTTATTGCTGTATGTAGAACTTGTCTTTTTGAACTGTTTCTGAACTGCTAGTGATTGTTGCAATAGCTTAATGATGTTCTTGACAAGGTATTTGTTACCCTTTATTCTGTATTTTCTACTGTTCTGTTGTGTATTGACATTTACAGCTGCGTTTTCTCTCTCCCTTTCAAGCTGTAAATAGATGGTCTTTAATAACTTGCAACCCTTGTGTAGTGCTGGATTGGAAAAAAAACACAAGTGACAGTAAGATAATGAATATAGAGTTATCTATTTTATACTTTTTAATCTAATTTAATAACTCTTTGTTGATGAAGAAATGGCTTATTACAGTGCGCTTAAAATGTAGCAAAGCACACAGACAAGATATCATTGTAAGACCGTCCCAGACTCTCTATTCAGAGATTCACAAATTTCGCAGTAGTTCAGAGTGTTTTAATTACAAATAAATGCAAATCAGCTATTTAGTTAGATGGCAAGGCATGATGCTCACTTATTTTGAGGGTACAGTTATTTGTGGGAAGGTGAAGTCATAGCAAGAAAACATCATTACATTTCTGACTATCAGGACATTGTGGGTTAGGGAAAAGTAAAAAATGGAAATAGAAGCAACTACTTTCCTGTTAGTGTTGCTGCATCACAATACTTGGTTTTCTAGTTTTCTTGGCTGTGTCTGGGGTGCCTTCTGTGTGGAATCTGCAGGTCCTCCCTATCCATGTTTGGGTTTTGAGTGTTCTTGCTTCTGGTAATGTAAATTTCCTGTGAGTTTCTGTCTGCGCCTCTGTGCTTTTTGAGGTGGGCTGACAAGCTCATTCAGGATTATTTTCCCTACCTTGCACTCATTGAATGACAGGATAGGTTGCAGCTACTCTAAACCCATTTTAGATTAACCAGGAAATTGAGGAATTAAAGTTTTGTATACTCTGTGTTGCAGGGACATAACAATAGCAGAGAGCATCAGTATAAGCTTAAATATCTATTTTTTCCAGTAACTTGTCATAGTGGTCCTTGTAGAGACCATCATCAGAAAGATTACAGATTTCAAATTTAGTGCTAGCATAAAGAGTCTGATTTGATGAAATCTTTGTGTGTATATATCAATTTAGGCAACAGTGTTAATGAACTGAATAACCTTTTCCACACATTTGTTAATAAGGTTGAAGATTGTCTTTTCTGACTATTGTAAAACTTATTATAGCAGCAGTGCTGTAGCCCAAAGTAGTTTAATGTATGTCCATTCTATCTTAGCCATTATGCTGAAACTAGTAAAAATTTTTAATAGCCTTAAAAAAAGTAAAGTGCAGCTTTTGATTTTGTACCATTTGCATTCAAAATATTAACCAAAGATTTCTCTCTTAATGGTGTTTAAAATTGTTCGCTTACTGTTTTAACTGAAGAATCATGTAGTGCTAATTTAGTACTAGCTTTTAAGCAGGGCTGTGATATCTTTGCATTATGGTCAATGTCTGCTGCATGTGTACTCAGCAGATTTGTAGACATTTTTACATTGAAATCATAAGTTATTAAAACATATTGCTCAGGTATGTTTGTGGCTTTATAAAAAGGGGTGATGATGTTGGCCAAATGTAGTTAATTTTTAGACTTAGGTGGTGCAATCATTAAGTTGTGGGCATTTATCTACTTGGACTTTTGTAAATCTTTTGAGTGTATTAGCCATAGTTGTCTTAAGTAATCTGTAACTCTGGTCTCTAGCAATAGGAGGGTCCAACAGTAAGATTAGGTACTCCTAGAATAATTTTGTTCACTTAAAAGCTGTACTGGAAAATTTAGTATATGAAGACACATGAACCTTAAATTGTTTATTTTAGTAATCCTTGCAAATAGATCTGTACATGTTCATTTGCAGTATTAAAATATTTACCGTTGTTGCACAACTGCTGTGAGGGGCGGCTGAGGTGGTGCAGCAGTTAGCATTGCTACCTCTCACAGCAAGATGTTCTCTGGTTCGATTCTTGGCTGGGGTGCCTTCTGTGCGGAGTCTGCATGCCCTCCCTGTGGTCGCGTGGGTTTCCTCTGGGTGCTCTGGTTTCCTCCCACATCCCAAAGACATGCTGTAGGTGGATTAGACACTCAGTTGGCTCTAGGTGTGTGTGTGTGTGTGTGTGTGTGTGTGTGTGTGTGTGTGTGTGTGTGTGTGTGTGCGTCTTTTGTGGAAGGTTGGGTGCCGGGCTGGCAACTTGGCACCTTTAAAAAAAAAAAAAATCCACTGCCAATCATTCTGCAGACCATTGTTCAGCTGTGGTGACCCCTCACCGGAGATGATGATGTTGAAGGAGATGATGTTGCACAACTGCACTGATTTGCAGCTTTATGCAAACTTTCTGGAGAAGAAGCCCTTGGTGGGGGTGGATAGGAGTGAGCAGCCAATGCCAGCTTGCTTGTACCAGAGGAAGGATGGTGGCTCACTTGACTGTGTTGGTGACCTTTGCATAGAGTGCAGCTGTATCATCCACAGCAAGGAACCTGGAGATCCTCCACTGCACTGCATAGCAGGCGATCACAAGTGTGACAGCATAAGTGTATCCTTTAGAAGAAGCCATGTAAAAGTTTTCAAACTGTATGTGGGGAGGAAATAGTTGGGGGGACCCAATAAGTGATACACAGATGATGCACTTGGCTCTCACCTAGGAGGAATGAATCCACTGAAGGTGAACAAATGGCTCGTTGGGAAGCCAGAAGAGTAGTGCTTAAATGACCAGTGTAGGGAATGGGAAGTTTAAAAAAAAATATATATAGTATGTGCTTTATATGCAGAGACTCAAACTTGTATTCTGGTGTTAAATGTACAAGCTCAGTACTACCATCTTTGGAAAATGCTGCTGTATTTTGGACTCCTGTAAGCAAGTGTGAAACTGGCATTACCAAAATGTACACTTCAGAGGAATGGCAGTACATTTCTTCTTTATCCGCTGTACTCCTGTACCACTACTGCTCCCCACCATAACTGCCTTTTTTGTGTGGTGTATATCCTAAGTGCGAAATTAAAGCTGAAGCATGTGGAATAAAGCTTTGTACCAGAAGTTGTTTATTAGTTGGCAAGGTTATCTTGCTCTCACTTATGCCCTTTTATTCCATTTCTGTGTTTGATGGTACAACATTTGGTAACGCTGTTTTGGACAGAGTACTACATATGATGTATGCCACATTACCCCCATGGTGCAGATGTTGATGGTTTTAAGGATGTTGCTGCCACTCCTGTTTTATGCTGTTCTGCTGTGGAATTCATGCATCATTTTGTTGCTATTAATAAAATGTATTGTAACAATTAATAATGACTTGACTTAATGACCTACTGTTTAACCTGAGACACCTTGCCTTTTTCTGTCAATATATTAGAACCCCATAAAATTTTTCTTCTGTGTATGTATACTGTGCTTTTTGATGTGAATAATACAGCAATATCCTTTATCACATGTTAATCACTGCACACCTTGCAGAATATGCGTGCCATGCAGTTGATAGGCAAAACCTACTTATTTTTTGCTCCAGTATGGTCTTGGTGTTTAAGCTGCAGTCAAGTACTCTATGGTTTAAGATGATTGCATCTGAGCCTTGCCACTTTTCTTGGTAACAGAATTACAGCTGGTTTCAAGTTTGTATGTGATTCTTTATTTCAGAGTTTTAGCAGGCATAGTCATATATTTAAGAATTTTTAAGCTTGCCTTTGATACTGTTCATGGCCTTTGAAAACAATTGTATTTTATTGGATGTATCTATCACCTGTTCTTGATATTGAAATTGTCATCATGTCTGTTTAACAGATGACAACAGAAATGAATGCACTGAGAGCACAAAGAATTTACATTCTCCAGGGATTGCAAGGTAATTGTCTTCTCCCCCCATCTGTAGTGCCTCTTATTATTTTTGTAAGTATATATGTATGCATGTGTCATTGTCAGAGTGTGCAGTTAGTTTGTGTTCATTTTTTTCTGCTTAATAAAATGATTGTACCTTGAGCGGAAACCTCCTGACATACAAATGATTAGTTTGTGAAACTGTGTTGCTACAGTTGTCTGTCCATTCTGTCATTGTATTTTATTCTGTTTTGTTCTGTGCATTCTTTGTTAGTGAATTTATTAGACTTGTGATTACTTAGACAGATCTCGGGGTTCCATTTTTGGTTGATATCCCAGTACAAACTTAAGTAAGAAAAAAGAGTAATTGAAGTATCTGATGTTGTCCATTTTCTTATGCCCCATTACTGGATGTGTGGATCTGACTTTGGATCCAACTTGGCCATTTCTCCAAACTTACAATCTGAGCCTCAAGCTCCTCCCTGTCCCATAATGCCCCACTCCTTCTCTAACCCTTCAGATCTCATTTGCCGCCTTCCAGCTCAGACACAATTCCGCAGCCTCAACTTAGAGATAAGTGATTTTCCTTTTTTAAGTGGGTTTATTCTACAGTGAGTTCTGTCCTTTACGGTTTACTCTGTTTTTGTTTTATATATATATATATATATATATATATATATATATATATATATATATATATATATATATATATATATATATATATTCCATATATATATTTTCCATATATATATATATATATATATATATATATATTCCATATATATATATATATATATATATATATATATATATATATATATATATATATATATATATATATATATATATATATATATATATATATATATATATATATATATGGGATCCCTACCAAATCCCGAATGCTTGAAATACTGACTCCCGAAATCCCGAGCCAGCATGACCGAAAGACCACAATACTGACGCTCAAAATATCACCGGCCCACAATCTCAAAAACAGGACCCTGACTATTGCAACCAACACACATGTACCACAGACAAGTCCCACTGTAAAACAAGCATAATCACCATGTACGCTTTGAAGAGAAGTACATCACTATGTTTAGTAACTTGACGGCATACACACCTAGTAATTCCTTGTCACATTTCATAACGAACAGTACATTGCATAATGACATACAACACAATGAACCCCAAGTAAGTGTAATTAGGCACCCAGCGTTTCCTGGTACAACGATGGCAGCAGTATCACATCTTTAACAACCTTGCAATAGCTCTAACCAACTCCAAACGTGTAAGCACTTTGATTATCCAGAACCCGTTGGAACTGACTGTGTCTCTGTACAAGCTTCTTACATTTAGGGGAAGGAGGGCAGCCCGTGATTAATCTTTCCCACAATCCGTCCACACGATTCTGTTCGTTGGCCAAAGCACCCATGAGCACCGAGAGATCAGTAGTCCGACATCCAATCAAACACTTCAATCAGCGATGCCACGCTACTACTGAATTCTGTGTCCACGGAAGAAACAGGCAGTTTAACTCACTAGCATTCCAAAAAGGAATAGGGAACAACAGTGGAAACCTGGTACCTGCTGTTGAATGTGTGGAAAGCTTTCTTAACCTCCCCAATACGTACCAGTCTGCAGAGTATTGTACAATCTCCCTCCCGTCATGCGGGAATGTCTCCTTTAAGAGGTTGAAAGTCAGAGTGACGTCCGATTCACTTAGAAATGCTAGGGCAACCAAGGAATTTACTGCTAATTGGAAGGCGTGATTTGAATTATACAGTTTACCTAACCCTGCTTGCTGCACCTTCCTCCACACATTCTGACTGAAGTGAAACATGCAGCCCTTCGCTCTGATGTCAGCAAAGTTCAACCTGATACTTTTCAGAGCCGCTACTTCGAAATCACAGAGTATGAACTGTAAACTTAGTTGAAACCCATGCACAGGCATTAGATAAAGCACACAATGCCACATCATGTTATATGCCCTTAATGACTTTTTAGACCTTAAGCAGTACATTAATGGTACACATTTACTCAAACCTCCGTACTTTACCATGCCATGTATACTATACAGTTGCCTGCATAGGACACCTTTGCAGAAGTATGTATCACCCATCAACCAAATAGTGGCTACACTTAGATCATGGAGGTTGTTGAGTGTACTAAAGACCACTACAGTGAGCTGGGAAGTGGGGTCCACCATACGCTTTTCAATGAATACTCCACTTTGGAATGGGAACATAGACATCTCCAGGTTCTCTAATGTAAGGTCAGGGATGTGTGTTTCATTGACATATTTACTTCTCACCCTTCTAATTTGTTGTAGCAGAGCTTTCTTATTTGGCAAGCTTGGCACATAATCCAGGGATATTGCTGCCATCACATCCTCCATGAGCATGCAAGGAGTATCGTTGGACATTGATGCTTTCTCCTTTAGTGCACCACAAACTGTATATTTCTCAACCTCGAACGGGTCTCCTACAAGGTTGTGTGGAATACCCTTTAGTAGTTCTTCTTCACCTTCGGATAACGAGAGTGTTACTGTCCTACCCTTAAATTTACCACTTCGTTTACAGCACCAGTATCATCTGGTATGAGATTTCTTTTCCAGGTGATACACATAGCCGTCAATGACCAGTATCTCCTTACATTTTCGAGATTGTAGCCTGGTATAAAGTTTCCTGATTTCCCCAGGCACACTATAGCGATCATCAGACATTTTTGTTACTATTACACGTTGTACGGGCAGGTGTTGTGTTACTACACCATTTATAGCTTCCTGCTCATGTCTACGGGTTACTGAACTGTATAGCTAACGTCCTACCACGTCGGTTTTCCAAACTTCATTATTCTACATTATCGGTAATGTGGTCTTTCGGTCATGTCGGCTCGAGATTTCGGGCGTCGGTATTTCAAGCATTTGGGATTTGGTAGGGATTCCATATATATATATATATATATATGTATATATATATATATATATATACATATACATATATATATATATATATATATAGCATTCCATCGAAAATGCACTTTCGGGGAATAAAAAAATAAAAACTAAATTAAAAACAAAAAACACACTACACAATATTATGCAGGGGGGCAAGCCCCCCTGCATCCCCCACACCCCCCTACTTTAATATTTCTCACTCAAAGATCGCACTACAGTGGGGAAAAGGGAGTATTCCCTTATCCCCACTGTACTACGATCTCAACAACAGTTTCCTTAGTTGTACATCAACAGTATACGTTGATGTACAACTAATGCTACATACCAACGACATGTTTTTTTTTGTTTGTTTTCTTTAGCAAAAGTGCATTTTTGACAAAATGCACTTTCGCGAAAGTAATTTCGACAAAGTCAACAAAACAAATAGGACCCATATATATATATATATATATATATATATATATATATATATATATATATATATATATATATATATATATATGTGTGTGTGTGTGTGTGTGTAAACATATATATAAAATTTAGGTTAGATTTTTTGTACTCCTCCTCTCCCTTTTAGCTAGTTCTTACCAGAGCTTCTCACTGGCGTTAGGGTTGCTTCCCACCTTCTACGTTTTTCTCTGTTAATTCCTCTTTCTCTTCTCTTTAAAAAAAATGACTTTACCAGTATTTTTGATTTATCTTTAGTGTTGGTCGCTGCTGTAGTGCTTGTGTGTGTGTGTGTGTGTGTGTGTGTGTGTGTGTGTGTGTGTGTGTGTGTGTGTGTGCGCGCACTAAACCTATGGGTTCTAATAAACCTATGGGTTCCAAAAGGTGTGCCTCTTGTGGGCATAAGATTCCCCAGTCAGATGCCTACAAGAGGTGTGTATATTATCTTGGGCCAGGACACTTGGAGATTGTGTGACATCTGTGTGACCTTTAATCCCCGAGCCGTTGCTGATCAGCACAGTAAGTTGATTTTGAGAGGTCTCCTGCCAACCTTTGGAGCTGAAACTCCTACTGCTAAGAAGCGTGACCGCTCAGCTAACTCGGGGTCCATGTCATCTTTACTGGAGAAGCGTCAGAAGTTGTCGAATCCTTCTACTTCATATCCTACCTGTTCTCGCGTCTTTTCAGGACTGAGAAGTTTTTCTGATCCGACAGTGTTGGTGCCATACAAGACACTATTGCTGTTGGATCCTCAGCCTTCGGGTCCAAGTAGCTGTTCTGATCCTATGGATGTTGTACAGATCCAAAGCTTCTGGTCTGCAGATAAAACCACCTCAGGTCAGAAACGCCCAGATTGGAGATCCCGGAGTCACACTCTTCATCCAAGCAAATCTCCTTACCCAGCCCCAACCTGTTCAGACCAGCCTGTCCCCAGTCAAGTCCACCCATTCTTCGACCTCCTCGATATCCTCTTGGCTGTCACACACAGACATGGACAGGATGATGCAGAGTTTTCTCAAAGGCCAGATTTGGCTGGGGATCTTGTCATCTCTAACCTCTGCAGGATACATGAGATTTCCAACCCCAATACCTCAATCTCCTATTCAATCCTACTTGTGGTTTCAGAACATCAGGATCAGCCTTTCTCAAGTGGGCTGTCATCAGAGCATAGAATTCGCCTTTCTTTGATTCCATCAGTGTCCCAGACTAGTTCGGCTCTGATTACCTCAGAGCAGGTCCCAGACCTGAGACATCGGCATTGACTCCTTGGGGTTGGTCTCAGCTCTGACCTTTTTGGAGCCATCCCCTGCCCCCAGGGGCCTCAGCATATGACATTTCGGGCCTAGTGACTTCTGGAGTTGTCGTGATGGCTTGGTCCTTCTCCCTCTTGGTACCTCTGGCTCAGAGGGAAAGGACACAATATTCCCCTGCCTCATCTGCTTTCCAGGTGGCAGAGAGGGCTTTCTCTAAACCGCAAGATGTGGCCCCTCATCCCCCAGGTCCTACCCAATCTCCTTCTGATCAGAACTTTGCTCCCATCCATCCTGTTGATAGTCAGCTCCTCTAGAAGAGGCTCCAGACCTACCCTCAATAAGGAGTCCCCCTGTCTTCAGAGTCCTCTCCCGAGTATCCTGTGGGGAGGATTCATCGGAAGAGACTGTGCAAGAGGAAGCACCTAGACTTCCTTCTGGAGTCGTTGACAGAGGACACTGACTTTGATGAAGGGGAAGGGTCCACCCGACATTTCCTTTGGGTATATTTTGGAAATACTTAAACACATGGCTGGTTATCCCAACCCCCTTTCTCTGAGGAGTCCATGTTCCTAGAATCCTTTGGGATGGGCCCATCCACATCCTGGGTGACCCCACCAGCGGATGGGCCCATTGATCTGACTGACCGCTGGACATGGAAGGAGCCAGACACCATGGACCCCATTCCTAAACTTGTGGATAAATACTTTAAGCCCCCTAGTGACAGTCTGTTCTGAAATAAAGGTGTCCTAGTTGATGCCATTGTGGTGTTGGCAGCCACAAAGAAGGATCTAGCCAAGCAGAGCTCCTCTGTTCATCTCCCAAATAAATAGTCTTGGAGTTTGGGCAGGCATGGGAAGCCCGTGTATGCCTCAGCCACCGTTATGCTGAGAGCATTAAATTACTTGGCACACTTTACATGCCTCCAGAGAGCTCTTATCAAGGAACTCGCTCACCAAGTCTGTGGTGCAGCCTTTGTCAGAGGAGAACCTCAAAAGGTATTTCCCCCACTGACCGCTATGTCCACCATTGCTAATTCCTTGATGAAGTTAATTTCCCATGCTGCGGAAGGAATCTCTCAGCAGCCGGTTCAGGCATAGCCCTTAGGAGACATGCCTGGATGAGGCTTTGCAGGTTTGCAGACCTCTTTAAGATGTCATTTATAAATGCCCCCTTTGATTTTTCCTTCCTGTTTGGACTGTTAGTTAAAGAAACTCTTAGCTGCAGCGAGCAGGAAGGTGAGATCTTATTTGCCATAGGAATCAAGTTTTCTTCCTCCCAATGGACCTTCTCCAGGAACCAACAGAGTGGGAAGAAGATATGTTTCCGTAAGTCTCAAGGGTCTTTCATGGATTCGCAGGATGAATCCTCTTCTAGAGGGAGAGGATTTAATGGTTGATGCCGCCGCAGAGGGAGAGGGGGTCCACAAAACCAGGCGGTAGAGAACCTTTCTCTGACGGGCCCTACCGGCGCTCCTGAGCAGCTTTCTTGACTGTCCTACTCTGGAGGCAGTCCGGGGCAGACTCATTACACCCAGACGCCTGAGCAAACATAACAAATGACAACTGGGTGTTAAATATAATTTCCAGAGGTTACTAAATTCCGTTTTCCTTTCCTCCTCCTTCCCAGTTCTGGGAGGTTTTTCTCCTGTGTGCCACCTAGTCAAAGGCAGAATGCCATACTAGACGTTCAGAAACTTCTAGAAAAAAGAGATGTCCTTCTGTTCAATGTTGCAGTATTCTTTACATATGGGTTGTATTCCACCCTATGACCCAACTTCTGGCCAGTATACAAAACATTTTAGCTACTGCCAGTATGTGGGATGTTGCACCTCATCTTTGACAAGGTCAGCTATAAAAGGACATCCGCATGTACCATCCTCAGAACTTTTCTGCTGCCATTTGGAGGGCTGACTCCCTACTTATGGTCTGCAGTTGAATATCATGTCTGTCACTACCAACTTTGGATAAATGCTCTGTTGGGGATTTATTTTCTTGCTACTGCCATCTGTTTTTCTTCATGTCATCCAGGAAGTGTAAGTGTGGAAGGCAGATTCCATAAAAGATAACCACAACCTCTGTCTTTTCTGTTTGGGGCTTAGTTATGACTACAGATCCTGTTCCCTCTGTCAGGCCTTTGCACCTAAGACTTTGTATAGCCGGCTTTCGGCTCTAAATTTGTATCTTGAAAATCATCAGCTTAAATGTTTGGTTAAAAACGTTATGGAGGGTGCTGGGGATCCTTCAGCCGAGCTGAGTTTGAAGAGGAAGGTGAGTAAGCAGAAACCTGAATCTTCTTCCGCTGTGCCTTCTACCTCAGACATACCCCTTGAGGTCGGTGAAGGTGGTACGGTTGGAGGTCGGGTCCACTTCTTCAGCTGGTACCTCTGTGGAGGCTGCCAAAGGAGCTGATCCTAGCAGGTCAGAGACTATGCAGGCATCCATTTTGGGCGACATGGGGGAACAGTGGCTTGTCATGCTAGAGGACTCCGGTGACGTCCCTGCTGCTGCTGCGACTAGAGACCTTTCTTTGACTATGCCAGCTGTTAGGCCTATGTCTGGTCCTTCTTCCATGTTCCCTCTCACAGAAAGACACATGAAGAAACACAAAATAAAACACCCCAACATCCCTTCTCCTCAGTCAGATTGGTTTGCCTTTTCCCAGGGTCTGAGTAAGTCCTTGATGGCCTTGAAGCCTACTTCCCTTCCTCATCTGCCTTCTTTCACTGCTACTACTCTTCAGGCTGCTGGTTTTCAAGTCCTTGACTCTGATTCTGAGGATTCTTCCTCTGATGTTGACTCCCTGGCATATTCCACCCATATTACCTCACCTCTGGAATATGCATCCCCTGAGGAGGAGTCCAATGGATGGAATGCTCGTCATGAAGAAATTCATTTGGAGAGATTATTAAGAGATTATTAATAAAATGAGGGAGTTCTTCAAATGGGATTGTTCACAGATTTCTGAAGAACAGAAGCAGTATTATATCTCCTTCAGATGGAGGTTCCCTGTCCCTCCGCATTTCCTCCAGTCTTTCCAGCTTTCCTAGATATGTTTGCTTCTTCCTCCTCTAAAACTCCAAACTCTCGGAGCCCTGCTCCCAAGAGGCCCGACACAATTTATAAGGTTCCAGATGACTGCAAGTTTCTTTGTGTGTCTCTGCAGATCCAGCTTTGGTCTCCATAGCTTCAGCTAAGTCTTCTCGGATATCTCCTTCTGCCAAGCTTCTTCCATCTGATAAAGAAAGCAAGATTCTTGAGAGACTGGGCAAAAAGTTATATACCTCTTCCACTTCAGCTGTCAGAGCCATTAACTACCAGACTCACATGTATGGGTATTCCTTAGCTTTGCTTTCTCAAGCTTCCAGGCCTTAACTTCATTACCAGGCTCGGAGTTTAAAACATAGGTCATCTCACTTTTGGCTGCATCCTCTCAAGTAGCTAGATATTCCTTGAAGTGCAGCTATGATGTTGTTGAGGCATCATCTAGAGCTGCTGCTTCTGCCTCTGTGCTTAGGAGGCATAACTGAGGCTTCAGTAATTGCCAGATGTTAAGGCAAAATTACTAGATGCTCCTTTGGACAAGTCTGCCCTTTTTGGCTTGGCAGTTGCAGACTTATTTACGGCTCTGCAAGAAAAAGGGAATGACCTTCAAGACCTCAAATGCCTGTTTGTTTCCCCGCTCCCGTCCCGGTCAAGGATTCATTTGTTAGGAGACTTGCTTGTTCTTCCTCTTCTGCTCCTAGGTCTAAGAAGTCTACTAGAAGACCCCCTCAATCGAAAACATCTCCTTCAGTCCCCTCTTCTCAGCAGTTCTTTTTGGCCAGGCCCAGTTCTCTGTGACTACCAACTTTAACTTTCAAGTCATACACCTCTTTCTTTTCACCCCTCTCTCTTTTGCCACCTGGACAAGGATCACTCAGGAAGCCTAGGTCCTATGCATTATCCTAAAAGGCTAATTTATGACTTGGAAGAATTTCCCTCCTTTCATACAAATTCCACCCCCCCCCCCCCACCACCACCACCACCACCACAGTCAGTTGCATCTGTTTCCAGAACGCCTACTCAGGTTGCACCTTTGGATCAGAGAGGCAAGGGTTTCTACTCAAGAATGTTCCTGGTTCCAAGAAAGGATGACCCTTGCAGACAAATTCTAGATCTCTCCCACTTGAACACTTTCCTGTAAGTGCCTTCTTTCCAGATGCAGTCCCTACAGACACTTTCCCCTCATTTCACCTCAGTCTTTCATGACTTCTTTGGAGCTCAAAGATGCTTATCTGCATATCCCCATCCATCCTTATTACAGGAAATGTTTACGTTTCTTGGTAGGTACTTTGCACTATGAGTTTTCTGCCTTGCCTTTTGGTCTTTCCACTGCCCCAAGGGTACTCGCACAGTGCCAGGCCCCTGTCATTGCCTTCCAGAAGGTCCAAGGCATTCAGTTGTATCCTTACCCGGATAACCTTCTCTTCCTAGTAGACAACACAGATCACTTGTCTCGAAATCTGTGGAAGCCCATTCATCTCCTTCACAGCCTGGGTTTCACAATAAATTTAAAAAAATCCAGTTTGACTCCATTTCAGGATCTTCTTGGGGTCCAGGTTCAGGACAAACTTGATGATGGTGTCTCTGCTTATAGACAAGGTTCAGTCTCTCACTTGTTTTATAGAGACCCTTTTGACTCTTCCTTCTATTTCAGCCAGGGAATTCCTAAGACTTTTAGGATTCGTGGCTTCCACAATTCCCATGTTGCCCTTTGCAAAATTTCATATGAGAAAATTTCAGTTGTTTCTAAAGACTACTTGCTCCCACCATGCACATGCACTAGATGTGATTCCATTTCTTCCTGGCCTGAAAACAGAGCTCCTTTGGTTGATTCAACAGCTTTCTCTGAATCCAGATCTTCCCCTACTTTTGCTCCAGTCTTCTCAACAGCTTTTCACAGGCACTTCAGATATGGGCTGGAGAGCAACCCTTGCTTCCAGGAAGGTTCAGAGTCTGTGGTCTCTATCTCAGAATAGAGAGCACAACAACATTAGAGAAGTGAAGGCGCTGCTTATAGCCTTGCAAACTTTCCATTCTCTCTTCCAACCAGGTCCTCTGAAGGTCTTTACAGACAACACCATTGTCCTCTGGTACATAAACAAAAGAGGACACCAAATATTAGCTTCTATACAGGCTAGCTATCAAGGCATGGCAGTTAGTGATTCAGTATAAGGTCACTCTTCAGGCTGTTTACCTACCCTCTGCTCAAATTTCTGTGGCAGACACTTTAAGCAGGTCCATGACACACTCCCATGAATGGATGCTTCACAGGAATGTGTTCCTGGACCTGGTTCATCGGTGGGGTACTCCACATTTGGACCTGTTTGCCTCCTCTCAAAACAGGCAACTTCCTCTTTTTTGTGCCAGGGACCCACATCCTTTTGCTTGGAAGGTGGACACCATTTTTTGCTCATGGAAGGGGATGCTTCTTTATGCATTCCCCCCTTCTCCCTCATACAGAAAGTTGTGCTGAAGAAAATCTTGTTGGTGACTCCATTTTGGCCAAGACAGCATTGGTTCCCTCTTCTGCATCTAGCCAAGGGCTATCACCACAAGTTGCTTTACTGGCTGGATCTGCTCACACAGGACAAGGGATCCCTGCTTCATCCACATCTGTCGACATTACAACTGACCTTGGGGCTGATCAATTTCTAATCCTTTTCAGGTACCTTTATTTTCAGGACATGCTTGGGGTTTTGCAGGAGGCCAGGAAACCAAAACAAGAAAAGCCTGTATTTCCAAATGGAAAAGATTTTCTATCTGGTGCTTTAATAGAAGTCTAGATCCACTTTCTGTGGGCATTCCAGTAGTACTGTCTTACCTGTGTGAACTACTTAAAAGTGGCTTATCATATTGCTCAGTGAGAGTCCACTGCTCTGCTCTTTCTGCTTGTCTGTCACTGTCATCTCCTGTAGCTTCCAGATTGGAGGTTAAACTTTTTTGTAAGTTCGTCCTACATATTAAGCCCTCAAGGAAGCCATTTTCACCTCCTTGGGACCTTAATTATGTCTTAGAAAAGCTAACTGTGCCCCTTTTGAGTCTGTAGGTTCTACTTCGAAGTTTTGCACTTGGAAAACTGTGCTCTTGGTTGCCTTGACTTCTGCTAGAAGGGCTTCTGAGATTCAGGCTTTGACATCTCCACCTTTCTTGGTTTTGCACAAGGACAGAGCTTCCTTGCGAACCAATCCTTCTTTCGTGCCTAAAGTAGTGAATGACTTGTCTCTTAATCTATCCAATTGCATACCTTTTTTCCTTCTCCTCAGTCCTCTAGTAAAAAGATTTTGCATATGCTAGATGTACATAAGCAACTTTGATTTTACTTGGACAAGATTAAAGCTATCAGGAAGTCAGATCAGCTTGTGTCCTTTCATCCCAGGGCCCTGGGTTTACCTGTTTCTGAACAAACTATTTCATATTGGATTTCTAAGGGTATTGTGTTTTGCTAAAATTTCCATGGTAAGTCCTTGCCTGCTTCTGTCAGAGACCATTTCACTAGATCTGTGGCTTCTTCGGGGGCTTTCTTTAAGTGTCTGGATACTAATTCCATTTTGGCGGCTGCTACTTGGTCTTCTGTACACACTTTTGATACATTACAAATTGGACTCTATGTCTTGGTCCAGAGCAGGGTTTGCAAGGGCTTTTCTCCATGGGTTACTGGAGAATTCTTTCTTGCAGCCTTCCTTTGTTCCTTCCACCTCCCAAGATCCCAATTAAGCTATGGCAGTCTCCCATATGTAAAGAGTATTGTGTAAACATCTTACCATAACCATAGATGTCCTTCTCTTCTTTGTTGCAGTATTCTGTCCTCGCCTCCTTCCCCTGCATCTTGTCACTTCCCTGGATGACTTATTGTTTACTTAGGACTCTTGTTCCTCAATGGGCATTCTTGTTCTGAGGATGGTATGTGGGGATGTCCTTTTATGGCTGGCATTGTCAAAGCAGACGTGTGACGTTCCATGTACTAGCAGTGGCTAAAAGCTTTTGTATACTGGCCAGAACATTGGGTCATAGGGTGGAATACAACCCATATTTAAAAAATACTGCAACATAGAGAGGGACCTCTGTGGTTATGGTCAGATTTTACACCACTATTCTTTATCCAGGAAGTCCCAACCAGACACCAAGGATGCGGAACTTACTCTCACTTTTTTTTGGTGCCAAAGAAAACATGGGACTGACCTTCAATCGATCTTATATTTAAGAAGTCTGAATTTGTTTGTAAAGAAGTCAAAGTTCCACATGGTTACTGTACATCCATTTTGTCGCTTCTACACAAGGACAATTGGATGCGTGCTGTAGATCTCCAGCACATGTACTATCATATCAAAATAGACAGGCACTCCAGGAGACATTTGTGCTTCTGGCTTGTGACTGTTATTACCAGATGTTCATGTTTCACTGTTGCAGTCATTACATTTGGGTTATCTGCCTGCAGGTAGCCCTCAGCCGGCCTGAATACCAGAGTCTTGGATTCTTGCGTTGGATGCTGTCTCTTCTTCCATGACGTCAGGGGTATAAAACATGCAGCCGACACCATTACATTAGTCTTTCTTGCCACGCGGTGCCCGAAGTAGAAGCAGTTCGCAAGTGCTGGTCGTCCGACTCCTGAAATTTTTGTTTTCGAGTTTCAGAACCGAAGTCTTCAAAAAAAGCTAAATACCCTATTGGGGATCCTTTTTCTTGCTCTTAACTGATGTCAGTAAAAGTTAACAATTGTCTTACCTGTGGAAAGCAAATACCTCATAAAGATTTTCATTCATACTCAGTTCTTTGCTTAGGCCCAGACCACGACGTCCCTTGCTGTCGGTTTTGTGCCTTATTCAACCCCCGGACTATTCATCGTCAGTCTATTTTTATAGCAAATTATTTTGGTACTCAGTATAACTATCCAGAAATGGCTTTGGTAAGCCATCCGACTACCAATATTCTGAAAAAACATAAGGATAAAGACAGAGACAGACCACATAGGTCCAAAACTGCCGACGACACTTCTGTTAAGCTAGTCGCCAGTTCGCTAGTACTCAGTGAGGTGCTTTCGCAGCCCCTGATACCTGCTACTTCAGATTCGCAGGCCTCTACTGAGACCCATTCGGAGTCCGGTATGCTGCGAGATGCTTCTTCGACTATGGAACCTGAGAATGTCTCTACCTTGGATGGATCCGGAGCTGCTGTGCAGGCACCGGCTGCTGAGGGTGTATTCAGGCCTACAGACTTGCATTTTAAACCGACGCCATCTTCTTCATCCAGGCCTAAAACTCGACCCACGCCTAAAAAACAAACGTCCAAACTGCATGGTCAGGCCCATATGCCTAAAAAACAAATGCTTAGAATGGCTGAAGACCTTATTACTTTAATTAGTGGAAGCCAGCCTTCCCCCCTCTAAGAGACCTAGAACTGATTTTCTTCTGATTTTTCTGATCAGGATTCTAATACTTTTATTTCTTTTGATTACTAGGATTTGCTCTTATCTACCCATGAGGATTCTCATGCAGAGGATTCCATTTCCTCTGCTTCCCCTCCAGAAGATTTTTCTTTTGGTGAAACCTTGCACACTCTTAAGGAGCATTTCCGCTGGGAAACCCAGGATTACTCTGACTCCAAAAAGAGGCTTAGGGAATTCTTACTCCTTTCTCAACACAGGCCTTTATCTACCCCTCCTGCTGGACATTGTAGATTATGCTTTCTTGGAATCTAGCCTGTTCCCAGACACTTTACCTCCAGCTCCCAGAAAACCTGACAGGCATTACAGAGTACTTGACTCTCACAAGTTCCTCTTCAAGAATCCTACTGTGGATCCAGAGACCATTTCCCAAGGTCCAAAGCGCATTAAGGCCACTGCTACCAAAAATCCTACCCCTTCTGATAGAGATTCTAGAGCCTTGGACAGATGGGGTAAGAAGGTATACACTTCTGCTACTTTGTCCATTAGGGCTTTAAATTGCCAGTTTCATATGTTAAAGTACCAGCAGCGTATTATGGGACGACTAAAACAGAAAATGATGTTGATTCCTGACTCTGCTGAACAAAAAGAATTACAGGATTTAATGCATTCTGCTGAACAAGTTGGTAAACATACTTTGCAATGTGGTTTTCATTCTTTAGAAGCATCTTGCAGGGCTGCTGTCACTGGGTCTGTACTTAGAAGGCATGCTTGGCTTAAGGAGCAAAACTTGCCAGATCATGTTAAAGCTAAATTACTGGATGCACCCTTAAACCAAGACCGCCTGTTTGGCAACAAAGCAGAAGTAGTTCTCAAAAAGTTGGAGGAAAAAGCTAAATCTGTGCAAACTGTTAAAAGTTTTCCTGCAAGTACAGCCTCCCAGATTTAGTAGACATTGGTCTTCAAAGAATTGGTCCTTTCCAGTCACTTCCAGGCCTTCAGTCCAAACCCAGGAACAGCAGACCACCTAGGTTACAGTCTCAGGCTACGTACAGGTCTAAGCAGTGGGGGGCTCCCACTTCCAAAGCAGGAAGTAGTAAGACACTCCCCCTACGGAAAAATGTTACAATGACTTCACCTTAACCCTTTCAAGCCCTGCTCAACTGCCTGCTCCCTTAGGAGAGAAGCTCGCCCTGCATGCAAAAAACTGGGAACTCATTACCCAGGACAAATGGGTTTTAAATATCATTTTCCTAGGATACGTATTCCACTTCCACACCCTACCAACCCCAAGCAGTTGGCCAGACCTATCCCCAAATCAGTGGGCAGAGGCTCAACAGCAGGTTCTCTCTCTCCTAAGTATCAGTGCTATTCAACCTGTCCCAGCCGAAGAAAGGGGACAAGGTTTTTATTCAAGACTTTTCGTGGTACCCAGAAAAGACAGCTCATGGTGTCTTATCCAGGACCTCTCTATTCTAAACACCTATTTGGTAATCCCAAAATTCAAAATGCTAACACTTCAACAGTTGCTTCCTATGCTAGGCAAAGATACTTGGTTGGCAACCTTAGACTTAAAGGAAGCTTACCTGCACATTCCCATAAGGGAATCTTGCAGGGTATACCTACGCTTCAGGGCAGGCTCTATGCACTATCAGTTCGCTGCACTTCCCTTTGGCTTATCTACTGGGCCCAGGGTATTCACAAAGTGTCTAGCTCCAGCCATTGCATTTTGCAGGCAGCAAAATATTCAAATATACCCATACTTGGACGAATTTCTGATTCAGGCAGAAAGCCAGGACTTGCTATTAAAACATCTGGCATTTGTAAAAAAAGCTTCTATCCTCACTGGGGTACACCATCAATGAAAAGAAATCTCACCTAGTACCCTACCAACAGATTGTATTCTTGGGAGCAAGCTTGTACACAACTTCCCAAATGGCTTTCCTCACTCCAGAGAAACAAGTTTATTTGACAACCTACTTCAAACTACTGGCCACAGGGACCCAGCTATCTGCAAGCCCTAGGGTTCATGGCCTCTCGCATCTACTAATTCCATATGCAAGACTGCATATGAGGAAACTACAATGGTATGTAAAAAGCATATGGTGCCAATATTCTCAGGACCTGGAATCAATGTTCCTATCATTCTTTGTATAACGACAGAGTTCCATTGGTGGGCAGAGGCCTGCTACCACAACAAGGGCCTCCCTTTCACTCTACCCCCTGCCACCCAAACCCTAACAACAGACGCATCAGACTATGCATGGGGGGCTTACTTGGCAGGGCAATTGCATTCAAGGCAAATGGAACCCGAGTCAGATGCACCTGCATATCAACCAAAAAGAAATGTTAGCTGTACAGAATTCCCTGACAGCCTTCAAAGACCTCATTCTTCCAGGACAGTTATTGGAAAAGACAGACAACACCACAATTATGTGGTACATAAGCAAGCAGGGGAACCCACTTGTATCCTCTCTGCAAACTAGCCATGGCTTTGTGGAACACAGTCTTGAGCTACCTAGTGTACCTACAAGCGCAATTCCTGCCAGGCAAGCTAAATTCACTGGCAGACGACTTAAGCAGAAATCTCATGGACCCACACGAATGGAAACTGGAACCAAAAATATTCATCCTCTTGAGGAACAAATGGGGGAATCCAGAGATAGACCTGTTTGCCTCCCCTCAGAACTACCAATTGGACAAATTCTGCACAAGGACTCCCCACAGTCAAGCTTGGAAAGTGGATGCCCTGTCCTTTACCTGGGAAAGCCTCTTGGTTTATGCCTTCCCCCTCTGCCTCTCCTCTTGAAGGTTCTGCTAAAGATCAAACAGGACAAGCCAAGGACAATACTGATTGCACCAGACTGGCCACGCCAGCATTGGTACCCCCTCTTGCGCAGTGTAATACTGCTGGAGCCATGGCACCTACCTCAGACACCTTCCCTGCTGTCCCAGCAGGCGGGCCAGATTCTGCACCCTCAGTTTCAAACCCTGAACCTTGCAGTCTGGCTAATTCCTTGAGCTGTCCAATAGCATCCCTCAGTAAGCAGGTGCTAGATGTCATTCTGGAAGCAAGGAGGCCTAGTACTAGAAAATCTTATGCTGAAAAGTGGAAAAGATACTGTTCCTGGAGCCAGACTCGGGATGGGCACAACGGTGCCCAGCTTACCTCATATTCTTCAGTACTTAACAGAAATGCTGCACAAGGGCCTATCTTTCTCGTCAGTTAAAATTCATGCCTCTGCCATCTCAGCACATTATAATATTGAACCACCCCTCTTCTCTCACCCCCTGCTAAAGCAATTCCTCAGAGGAGCCAGAAATTCAGAAATTTAAGACGACCCCCCCCCCCCCAGGCGAGCCCTTACTCCAGCCTGGGACCTTAACTTTGTATTGGAAAAGCTCAGTTTCCCTCCATTTGAACCAGCTGCAACTGCAGAGTTGAAATTCTTTTCTTGGAAAACAGCCTTCCTTCTAGCCATCACTTCAGCAAGAAGAGTGTCTGAATTACAGGCCCTCATGGCAGTGGAGCCCTTCATTATCTTCCATGCAGACAGGGTTTCCCTCAGGACCAATCCTTCCTTTATGCCCAAGGTGGTGTCTAGTGTGGCCTTAAATCAGTCCATTCATTTGCCTAACTTTTTCCCAAATCCACAAAACAAAGGAGAACGTATTCTGCACTCTGTGGACATGCACAGACAACTTAGATTTTATTTGGACAGGACTAAGCCTCTCAGAAAATCTGAACAGCTGCTAGCTGGCTTTGCTGCAGGAGCAGAGGGGAAGGCCATTTCAAAGCAGACCATTTCTAAATGGATAGCCCATTGCATTCATTTCTGCTATAATCACCATGGAAAACCTACCCCACAGGGGATAAGATCACATTCCACCAGGGCTGCATCTACCTCTACAGCCTTACTCAGGAATCCCTACCAGGGACATCCTAGAAGCTGCTACCTGGAGCTCTGTAGATACCTTCACCAAGCATTACCACATGCCTATTTTTTCTAAATCCAGAGCTGGTTTTGCCACTGCAGTCTTGCAGGGCTTAATAGCTGGTCCAAATGCTATCTAACTTCCTCAGCTTTGAGAATCAACCCAAATGTAATGACTGCAACAGTGAAACACAAAACATAGTACAGTTGTGTACACTTACCATAAATGTAGATGTTCGAGTGTATTCACTGTTGCAGTCCTGGTTATCCTCCCTCCAGCCCCCTGACTTCTCTTGGCTCTACCTTTCCTTCTTGTTTGGTGTATTTAAGCTTTCTGGTGTATTTGCTTTTTGATGGAGGTATAACATAACATATAATTGCTTCCCATTGTGGGACACCTGACATCTGGGGCAAGAAAAACTGATGTAATGGAGTTGGCTGCATGTTTTATACCGCTGACGACCTGAAGTCATGGAAGAAGAGAACGCATCCGATGCAGGAATCCAAGACTGTGGTATGCAGGCCTGCTGAGGGCTACCTGCAGGCAGATAACACAAATGTAATTACTGCAACAGTGAATACACTCGAACATCTACATTTATGGTAAGTGTACACAACTGTACTTTCAGAGCACTGCCCTTTGGTCTCACCACCGCCCCCGGGTGTTCACCAAATGCATGGCAATGGTTGCAGCCCTCCTGTTGCAAGGTTTCCAGTTGTTTCCATACCTAGATGATTGGCTTCTGACAGCACCTACAAGGCATCAACTACTTTGAGCCATTAAGGTTATGCTACAACTCTTCAATTGTCTGGGAATCACAGTGAATTTGGCAAAGTCAAAAATGTCTTCCGTACAGGACATAGAGTTTATAGGGACATAACTGCACACTATCACACAAATAGCTGCACTACCTCCACAGAGAATAAGATCATTGAGACAACAGGTACAACTTTTACTAAATACCCCGAAACCACCAGCTCACTTGGTCCTCATGGCCCCAGGGTCCATGTCAGCTGCCATCCTTCTGGTTCCTTTAAGAAGATTCTTCATGCAAGTTCTCCAGTGGACCTAGTGATCCAGGAGTCTATTCTGTATCATCCTTTGTCATCCACTCTTCAAGGCTAGCTCTGATGTGTCATCTATAGTGGTGGATTATTGCAGACAACCTCCATCTCGGCAAACCCTTCACTCCTCCTTCACCTATAGCCACAGTAACCACAGACGCTTCCCTGTTAGGGTGGTCATTTTCATGGAATAATGCTCCAAGGCACGTGGTCCATGATAGAGACCAAATTGCACATAAATGTCCTGGGGTTCTTCTGTCGTTGCAAGCCTTTCAGGACTGCCTCCCTCTGGGAATGATTGCAGTTCTTACAAACAATATGTTGGTTGTTTAGTGCATCAGCAAGCAGGGGAGAGCCCGATCATACCCATTGTGCAGGGTGGCCATGAGGGTTTGGAAATGGGTGATCTCTTCAAACCACTTTGTCATTGCAATGCACATTCTGGTGGAGTCAAATTTCTGGAGGACACACTGAGCAGATTGATCTTAAGCCCACACGAGTGGTCCATGAACTAATCAGTAGTGAATCAGATATTCAGTTGTTGGGGCCACTCTTTTTGTGACCTCTCTGCCTCTCCCCCAAGCAGCAAGTACTTTGCTTTGAACGGCCTTTTGGGCAATTGGCCCTTGGTTCTCCTGTATCCTTATCCTTTAATTTCCCTGATTCCCAAAGTCTTACAGAAAGCCAGCAGGTTGAAGAGCACTCTGATCCTCATTGCCTCCTTTTGACCTGGTCAAGTATGGTTTCTCTTCCTGTGGTCTTACAGTAAGTATCCTCTATGGTACTGGACCACAGGCAGAATTTATTTTCCCATCTGTCAGAACATCAGATTCCCATTCTCCGATCCCTGAGACTAACTGCTTGGTTTCTTCACTTCTAGTGATTCTAAAAGTCCAGACTGGCCTCTCCTATTCCAGAGATTATACTTGCTTCTCAGAAGTCTTCCACCAAAAAAATGTATAATAGTAAATGAAGAAATTTTCCATTTGGGCATCAGAACAGAATATTGATCCTTTTTCTGCCTCTTTTTCATATATTATATTTCTCTATTCACTTTTTCAATATGGAACTAGTTTTTCCACCGTAAAGTTACAACTCTATACCGGAAGAATGTAAAGTTCGTGTAATCACGGCTGCACAGGTAAAAAAAACACACTCTCCAAAGCCAAGAACACAGCATCCATGGGACCTGAGAACATCCCAGGCTGCGTTCTACATGGACTACAGAAGGAACTGGCATCCCACCTAAGTACCATGTTCGATCATAGCCACACCTCAGGCTATGTGCCCACTGAATGGCGCACAGCGACAGTTATCCCACTCCACAAAGGGGGAGCCACCACAGACCACAAAAACTGCCGCCCCATTAGCCTGACGAGCCTGTTCTGCAAGGCTATGGAACGTATCGTCATGGAACTTATAAACAATGACATTGGTAATCTCCAAACTCTGGACCCCCCACCCAGTTCTGGTTTGTAAAAGGCAGATCATGTCTCATAAACCTGATGGACTTCTTTGAAGCGGTCACCAAAGCCGTAGATGAGGGTAAGGTGGTTCATACTGCCTATGTAGATCTCGCCAAGGCTTTCAACACCATCCCCCACTCTGGAATTATAGATAAACTCACTAAACTAGGTATAAATCCCTATGTCACAAGATGGGTTGCCAACTGGCTCACTGACAGAACCCACACTGTGAAAGTAGCAGACTCCAAATCCAACTTCAGACCAGTGACAAGTGGAGTACCACAGGGTTCAGTCCTGAGTCCTCTCCTGTTTATCTACTTCTCTGAAGTGCAGGCTAACACAGAAGGTCTTTGGCTAATGAAGTTCGCAGATGACTGTAAACTAGGAGCCATAATCAAAACTCCAAAAGATGTGGACATCCTACAAAAGGGCCTCGCTGAGACAGATGCCTGATGTCAAAGCTATGGCCTCAAACTCAATGCCAAAAAGTGCATTGTCATCCCTTTTAGTAAAAACTCTGTACCCATGAACTATCACATAGGAGGTAGTCTACTTAACACCAAAAGTGTGATGAGACCTTGGGGCACAGGTGGACAATAGTCTCTCCTTTGATAATCACATCGCCACAGTAGTCAGGAAATCCTTCTACGTGGCACACCTCATCACAAAAGGTTTCTCATCCAGGAAAAGAGAGGTCATTGTTCCCCTCTACTCGTCACTCATTAGACCCATTATAGAGTACAATGCCCGTTTTGGTATGTACTTCACAAGACCTCTACAACAACTGGAAAAGCCGCAGAAATACCTCACAAAGAGGATTACCAGCCTCGAACAAATGCCTTACACAGAGAGTCTCAAAACACTGCAGCTTTACTCCATCGCATATCGCCTACTCAGACATGCTCCACTTAAAGAATTCCCAATCCCTCTGAGCTACACGCTCTAGGGACCTAAACCTTGTCACCACAATAAACAGAACATGCTAGAGGGATAGATTCCTGCCCCAGAGACTTCCCATATTCTGGAACAAACCTATCCATATCAAACAAAGCTCCTCATTAGCACTCTTCAAGAAAAATCTTGATGATTGGATGGGAGATAGGAAATTCACCCCGGGGATCACTTCTGTGGCTCTGCTCTACAAGTGACACAGGAAAATAATTTTCTTGGGTGCCGAAAGCCTGGGTACCTTTTGGCTAGGCTTATATAGTCCCTAGGGCCAATAGCCTAGTACCTACCTATGAAAGTAGGCTCAGATCATAAGTCTGGAGAAATGGCAGAGTCGGATCCGAGGTCAGATCTGTAGACCCAGTAGTGATGCATGATGAAATTGGACAACACAGATACCAAGTTATGGTAAGTACATAACTTGTATTACAATGGTTCAAAATACTAGAATTTCCCAAAGACATATGAAGCTCTAACTGAATCAGGAGACTCATGTTTGTTTAGTGGTTCTGGACAGTGGACAAGATCTCTGTGGGTGAGTGGAGGAGTTGTGTAGCTTAAGTGCTGCCTTAATCATCAAATGGATAGGGTATGATGTTCATCGTGTTTCACTGTTGCAGTCATTACAATAGAGTTATCCTGCTGGCAGGCTACCCGCAGTCGGCCTGAATTCCAAAGTCCTGGTCCAGCGTCGGTTGCGGTCACCTCTTCCCTGACGTCAGTGCGCCAGGGGTATAAAAGATGTAGCCGACGCCATTTTCTTCAGTCTTTCTTGCCACGCGGTGCCTGAAGCAAAAGCACTTCGCAAGTGCCGGTCAGCCTACTCCTGAGATTTTCGAAAACGAATTTCAGATCCAAAGTCTTCAATAAAGCTAAGTACCCTGTTGGGGAAACTTTTTTCTTGCTCCAGACCGATGTCAGAAAAAGTTAACAATTGTATTTCTTGTGGGAAGCAAATACCTCATAAGGATTTTCATTCTTACTGTATTCCTTGCCTAGGCCCTGACCACGACGTTGCTAGCTGTCGGTTTTGTGCTAGATTTAACCAACGCACTATTAAGCGTTGGTACGATTTTGCTTTTCATTACTTTGGCTGAAGGTTTAATTATATAATGCCGTCTGAACAGCCGACGACCGGAGTTTATAAAAAGCGCAAGGAAAAGGACAGGCATCCGAGGTCCAAAACCAACAACGAGGCCTCTGCTAGGCCAGTTGCCGGTTTTCAGTGAGGCGCTTTTGCAGCCACAGGCCACTACCGACTCCCACGTGGAGACAGCTAGGCCTCTAGATACTCAAGGTATTGGACACTCGGAAACTATTCCCTCAGATGGGTCTGGAGCTGCTGAGCAGGCATCGGCTTCTGAGGGTGTTTTCAGACCTACACAGTTATATGTTAAGCCAGCCTCAGCTTCCAAGGCAAAGACTAAAACAGCTTTAAAGACAAAGAAACAAGTACAGCATTCTCCTGGACAGACTTCCATGCCCAAGAAACAGATGCTTAAAATGGCCGAAGACCTAATTACTTTGATCAGGGGTTCCCATCCCCCTCCTGATAAGAGGCCTAGGCAAGACACAGAATATGATTCCTCTGACCAGGTTTCCATTTCCTGTGACTCCTCTTCAGATCAGGGATACACTTTGCTTCCCTATGAGGATTCTGATGCTGAAGAATCTATACCTTCAGCTTCTCCTACTGAGGATTATTCTTTTGGGGAAACCCTGCACACCATGAGGGAGCATTTCCACTGGGAGAGCCGAGATTACTCAGAATCAGAGAAAAGGCTCAGAGACTTTCTTCTACTACCCCAACATAGACCTCTCGCTATTCCACCTGTTCTAGACATTGTAGATGATGTATTCTCAAGAGTCCGGCCGGTCTCCTGACTCTTTACCTCCTGCACCTGTTAAGCCAGACAGAGATACTACAGGGTTCCAGACTCTCATAAATTTCTTTATAAAATCCCTGCTGCTGACCCAGAAACAATATCTCAGGGTCCCAAAGGGGTTAAGGCCTCTACTGCTAAAAACCCTGTTCCCTCAGATAGGGATGCTAGGTCACTGGACAGATGGGGGGAAAAAAGTTTACACTTCTGCTACCTTGGCTGTAAGGGCTTTAAATTGTCAGTTTCATATGCTTAAATATCAGCAATACTTAATGTCACTGCTAAAACAGAAAATGTTGACAAATTCTGAATGTTCTGAAAACAAGGAAATGCAGGATTTATTGCATGCAGCTGAACAAGTGGGAAAGCATTCTTTGCAATGTGGTTTTGATTCACTGGAGGCCTCTTGTAGGGCCGCTGTTACAGGTTCTGTTATTAGAAGGTATGCTTGGTTAAAGGAACAGAATCTGCCTGATCATGTTAAAGCAAAATTACTGGATGCTCCATTACAGCATGATACTTTGGTGTTAAGGCAGAAGAGGTGTTGAAGAAAATGGAGGATAAAGTGAAATCTGTGTAGACAGTAAAGGATTTCTTACAGGTGCAACCTCCCAGATTTAGCAGGAACTGGCCTTCTAAGAATTGGTCTTTTCCAGTGTCAGACAGGCCACAAAGAGGCAGATACAGATGCCCTAGAGGCAGACAAAAACCCCAAGGCTCATACATGCCCAAACAGTGGGGTGCTACAACCCCCAAAAGCGGAGAAGACAAATCACAGCCATATAGAAAACAGTCCCAATGACTTTCCTCTGCCAAGGCCAAGCACTTATCTTTTGGCAGCACCCTTAGGGGGAAAGCTTGTACTTTTTTCACAAAATTGGCACATGATCACCCAGGACAAATGGGTCTTAAACACAGTTTCACAGGGCTACAGGTTCCAATTTCACACCCTTCCAAAGGCAAAAGGTATGCCAGACCTGCCACACAATCAATGGGCGAAGGCACAAAAACAAGTTTCATCTCTCATGGACATGAGGGCTATTCAGCCAGTACCACAGCAAGAGCAGGGACAAGGATTTTACTCAAGACTTTTCTTACTACCCAGAAAGGACAAAGCCTGGAGACCAATTCTGGACCTGTCTATTCTAAACACTTTTCTGGACATTCCAAAATTCAAAATGTTGACCTGCAGCAGCTTCTGCCCATGCTGGGCAAGAAGGCTTGGCTTGTAACGGATCTCAAAGAGGCATACCTGCATGTCCCAATCAGACAATCTTGCAGAAGATACCTCAGATTCATAGCTGGCTCAATGCACTACCAATTCTCTGCACTGCCCTTTGGCTTATCTACTGCACCCAGGGTCTTCACAAAATGCCTGGCACCAGTAATTGCATTTTGCAGACAAAGAGGAATTCAAATATATCCCTTCTTGGACGACTGCCTTATTCAAGCTGAGAACAAAGACATTTTACTAAAGCATCTGGCGTTTGTAAAAAGATTACTAATTTGCCTAGGGTACACAGTAAACGAAAAGAAATCAAAACTAGTACCCTCTCCAGAGATAATATTCCTGGGTGCAAGCTTAAATACAACTGCCCAGATGGCGTATCTCACGCCAGCCAAACAAAGGCAACTGACTTCATACTTCAAAAGCATGGCAACAAAGACCCAGTTATCTGCAAGAAAAATTCTGCAGGCTTTGGGCTGTATGGCATCCTGCATTCTGCTAATTCCTTATGCAAGACTGCATATGAGGAAGCTACAATGGTATCTAAAAAGTGTTTGGACTCAACATTGCCTCAGCCTGGAAGCATTAATTACTCTCATTCCCTGCCTACAACAGCCATTCACCTTACCCACAGCCAGGCAGACACTAACAACAGATGCATGAGATTATGCCTGGGGGTCCCACATGGCCCTCAAGCCAAATGCATCTTCATGTCAATCAAAAAGAGATGCTAGCTGTACAGAATGCCCTGGCAACCTTCAAGGATTTACTCCATCCAGGACAACTGCTGATAAAAACGGACAATACTACAGTTATATGTGGTACATAAGCAAGCAAAGGAGGCACACATTCCTACCCCCTCTGCAGATAAGCCATGACTTTGTGGAACACAGCATTGACTTAAGTGCACCTGCAAGCACAATTCCTGCCAAGAAAAACAAATACACTGGCAGACGAACTAAGCAGAAACCTCATGGACCCTCAAGAGTGGAAACTAGATACACAAGTCTTCGCCATGATAACAAGGAAATGGGGATGCCCAGACATAGATCTATTTGCCTCCCCTCACAACTGCCAACTACAGAGATTCTGCACAAGAACTTATCACAAACAAGCATGGAAAGTGGATGCTCTATCATTCAGCTGGAAAACCCTTACAGTTTATGCCTTTCCTCCACTGCCTGTCCTCCCCAATGTACTCCTAAAGGTTAGACAAGAGAAGCCAAAAATGATACTGATTGCCACAGACTGGCCACGCCAGCACTGGTATCCAATCCTAAAGAACTTGTCTCAAGGCCCAGCCTGGACATTACCTCAAATTCCTCATCTGACTCAACAAAACAATCGGGTCCTGCACAGCCAACTCAGAACACTAAATCTGGCTGCATGGCGGATATTATAACCACTCAGGACACACCTCTCTCTAAAGCAGTTATGGATGTTATTTTGGAGGCCAGGAGGCCCATCAGCAGAAAATCTTATGCAGAAAAATGGAAGAGATTCTGTGCTTGGAACCAGGCACGAGGAATTGACACGCTTGTACCAAATATTCCTCAGATTTTACAATACCTAACTGAGATGCTGGACAAAGGCCTATCCTTCTCATCAATTAAGATCCATGCCTCTGCCATTTCAGCTCATTACAATAAGGACCCACCTATTTTTTCGCATCCACTGCTGAGGCAGTGCCTGAGAGGGGCCAAAAACATAAGACCTCCAATGAGAGCACCAATACCTACATGGGACCTCAATTTTGTCTTGGAAAAGCTCACACTGCCTCCTTTTTAGCCAGCCAATACAGCCGACATAAAGTTCTTGTTATGGAAAACAGCTTTGCTCCTAGCACTAGCTTCAGCAAGAAGAGTCTCGAAAAGTTACAGGCATTAATGGCTGTGGAACCTTTTTATTATCTTCCATCCGGACAGGGTTTCTCTAAGGACAAACCCAACATTTATGCCTCAGGTTGTGTCCATTGTGGCTCTTAACCAAACTATTAATTTGCCTACCTTTTATCCAAACCCACAGAATAAAGGGGAGAGACTTCTGCATTCTTTGGACATACACAGACAGCTACGCTTCTACTTGGACAAAACTAAAGCTTTCAGAAAGACTGAGCAACTTTTAGTGGCATATGCTGCAGGATCACAAGGAAAGGCTATTTCAAAGCAGACTATTTCAAAATGGATAGGCCACTGCATTCATTTCTGCTATTCACAGCATGGCAAATCACTGCCTAAGGGCATTAAGCCACATTCTACCAGAGCAGCAGCCACTTCAGCAGCCTTCCTCAGAGGAGTACCAACCAAGGATATTTTGGAGGCTGCAACTTGGACTTCAGTGCACACTTTTACAAAGCACTACCACTTGCCTCTTTACTCTAAATCCAGAGCAGGCTTTGCCACTGCAGTTCTGCAGGGCCTCATAGCCACTCCTAATTCTATTTAGGCCCAGCCACCCAACCTCAGCTTTGGGATTCAACCCAAGTGTAATGACTGCAACAGTGAAACACAATGAACATAGTACAGTTGTGTACCTACCATAAATGTAGATGTTCAAGTGTATTCACTGTTGCAGTCCAGGTTACCCTCCCTCCATCCCACTTTTCATTGCTGGGACTTAATGTACTTCTCTATTCTATGCAACCTATGTGGTGTATTTGCTTGTAGATGAAGGTAATGTTTATGTTAGTGCATGCTTTTTTATAAGCAGAATTTTTAGCCTACCCTTTTGGGGGCACCTGACATCTGGGGCAAGAAAAACTGAAGAAAATGGCGTCGGCTGCATCTTTTATACGCCTGGCACACTGACGTCAGGGAAGAGGTGACAGCAACCGACGCCGGACCAGGACTTTAGAATTTAGGCCGACTGCGGAGTAGCCTGCCAGCAGGGTAACCCTAGTGTAATGACTGCAACAGTGAATACACTCGAACATCTACATTTATGGTAGTTACACAACTGTACTTTTTCTGCCTAACTGTGGAGGCTGGGGATGGGGCATTTGAGCTTAGACTGACAAAAGCTTGAGGGAAAGATTTTGCATACATCGCTGCACCGTTATTCACACTTTCAGCCTTCCTTTAATAACAAGTATTCCTTTCCATTGACTGGAAAACTGCTGCCATTATTTCTCTTGTGTTGGCATTGTGGTTGTCATTTATTTGGTAGAAAATACAAATGTGAGAAACACAAATGAGTGAGTTGAACATTTGTGAGAATCACATTTGGTTGAATTCAGGCGTTAGTGTAGGTTTGTAGGAGTAGGCCAGAAAATGAATATCTGACTGAAAAGGTGGTGGTTTTGAAAATGTGCAGACCTGCATTTATGTAATGTATATGTACAGATGTTAGCATGTTAGGAAAGAGGGTAGATTTAGTGTTGTGCCTGACTGATGTTGGTGTTCTATGTCCTTTTGTATTGATTAGAAGTACCTTCTGGGAAAGGGGTTTTAGTAACTTAATATGTAGGATTAGGGTCAGCACACGGGTAAGGTGGTACGGGGGGGGGGGGAGTCGGGGTCCCAGAGCCACTATTCAGACAGTACTTGATCTGAGATGTTCATCGTGTTACCCTGCTGCAGTCATCACACTTGGGTTATCCTGCCATCAGGCGGTCCCGCAGTCGGCCAGAGTTCCAAAGTCTTGGTCCGGCGTCGGTTGCTGTTGCTTTTTCCCTGACGTCAGTGCGCCAGGGGTATATAAGAGGCATCCAACGCCATTTTCTTCAGACTTTCTTGCTGTGCGGTGCCCGAAGCAGAAGCAGTTTGCAAGTGCCGGTCGGCCAACACCTGAGATTTTCGAATCAAATTTCAGTCCGAAGTCTTCAATAAAGCTAAGTACCCCGTTGGGGAACCTTTTTCTTGCCTCAGTCCGATGTCAGAAAAAGTTAACAATTGCATTTCTTGTGGGAAGGAAATACCTCATAAGGACTTCCATTCTTATTGTATTCCTTGCCTAGGCCCAGACCACGACATCACAGGTTGTCGGTTTTGTGCTAGGTTTAATAAACGAAATATCAAACGCCGTTTTGACCTCGCACAACATTACTTTGGTAGGAAATTTAATTATATCATGCCGTTGGAGCAGCCGACGACCGGCATGCATAAAAAACGCAAGGATAAGGACAGGCAGCCTAAGACCAAGCCAGACTCCGAGGCCTCTGCTGGGCCTGTCACCGGTTCTCCGGTTTTCAGTGAGGCGCCTGCGCAGCCCCTGACGACCGCAGAATTGGAACCCCAGACAGCTGTGGATTCCGAAGTGGAGTGTACTAAGCCGTCGCAGCCATCTTCATTAGGCCCTTCCAACACCGGAGCAGAAGGAGATCCCGGTGCAGTAGAAACACCTTCGGTTGCAGAAGGTGTCTTCAGACCGACTACACTCGCCACTAAATGTTATGCTAAGCTGAAAACTCCATTAAAACCAAAAAAGACTGTACATCAGTCTCCAGTTCAAGGCCCCATGCCTAAGAAACAGATGCTTAAGATGGCTAAAGATTTGATTACCCTAATCAGGGGTTCCCATCCCCCTCCAGATAAAAGACCAAGACAAGAGGAGGATTATGCTTCCTCTGACCAAGTTTCAATTTCCTCAGATTCTTCTGAGGAACAGGATAACGCTTTCCCACCTTATGAAGACTCTGATGCTGAAGACTCTATTTCCTCAGCATCTCCCCCTGAAGACTACTCCTTTGGGGAAACTTTACATACCATGAGGGAACATTTCCACTGGGAAGTCCAGAACTACTCTGATTCTAAGAAAAGGCTCCGAGAGTTCCTTTTACTACCCCAGCACAGACCACTTGCTATCCCTCCAGTTTTAGACATTGTGGATGATGTTTACTTGGAGTCTAGTCTAAATCCAGACTCTCTACCTCCTGCTCCAGCCAAACCAGACATATACTACAGAGTACCTGACTCGCACAAATTCCTTTATAAAAGCCCTGTGGCTGACCCAGAAACAATTTCCCAGGGTCCCAAAGGGGCTAAAGCGTCTATGGCTAAAAATCCTGTACCCTCTGAAAGGGATTCCAGAGCCCTAGATAGATGGGGAAAGAAGATATACACCTCAGCTACTCTGGCTATGAGAGCATTAAATTGTCAGTTTCACATGATGAAATATCAGCAATTCCTAATGTCTCAATTAAAACAAAAAATGAGCACACATTCTGAACAGTCTGAATTCAAGGAAATGCAGGATCTGTTGCATGCAGCTGAACAGGTGGGCAAACGTACTTTACAATGTGGATTTGATTCATTGGAAGCTTCCTGTAGAGCAGCTGCTACTGGGTCTGTCATACGTAGACATGCTTGGTTAAAAGAACAAACCCTACCTGATCATGTTAAAGCAAAATTATTGGATGCACCTTTACAGCAGGATGTATTATTTGGTGTCAAAGCAGAAAAGGTTTTAAAGAAAATGGAGGATAAGGCAAAGTCTATGCAGATGGTCAAGGATTTTTTACAGGTACAACCCCCTCGTTTCAGCAGAAATTGGCCAACAAAAAACTGGTCCTTTCCAGCTTCTGACAGATCACAGAGGGTCAAATACAGACGCCCAAGGGGCAGAGGTTAGTCACAAGGCCCTTACAAACCTCGCCAATGGGGTACTGCTACCCAGAAAGGAGGAGAAGACAGGCCCCAAGCTAGCTGAAGACAAACACAATGACTCAACCCTCAAACTACCAAGCAAATCAATCTTGGCAGCTCCCTTGGGAGGAAAATTAGCACTTTTTGCAGACAGCTGGCACATCATCACAAAAGACAAATGGGTCCTAAACATTGTCTCACAAGGATACAGATTCCACTTTCATACCTTGCCAAGGATAAAAGGAATGCCAAACCTGCCACCAAATCAATGAGCAGAGGCACAAAAACAAATTACAGCTCTCATGGACATGAGAGCCATTCAACAGGTACCTACACAGGAGCATGGACAAGGATTTTACTCAAGACACTTTCTAGTCCCCAGAAAGGACAAAGCATGGAGACCCATTCTGGATCTTTCAATTCTGAACACCTATCTGCAAGTACCAAAATTCAAGATGCTAACACTACAGCAGCTTCTTCCCATGTTGGGCAAGAAGGCTTGGCTAGTAACGTTGGATCTCAAGGAGGCATACCTGCATGTCCCTATCAGACAAAATTGCAGAAGATACCTCCTCTTCATTGCAGGTTCAACCCATTATCAATTCTCTGCATTGCCCTTTGGCTTATCTACTGCGCCCAGGGTCTTTACAAAATGCCTGGCATCAGTAATTGCATACTGCAGACAAAGAGGAATTCAAATATACCCATACCTGGACGACTGCCTTATTCAAGCAGAAAGCAAGGACATTCTTTTAAAGCATCTGGCATTTGTCAAACACCTTCTAAGTTGCCTAGGGTACACAGTAAACGAAAAGAAATCAATACTAGTGCCCTCACAAAACATAATATTCCTGGGTGCCAGCTTGAATACAACGGCCCAGATGGCTTATCTCACGCCAGACAAGTAACAACAGCTGACTCAATACTTCAAAATAATGTCAACAAGACCCAACTCCCTGCAAGAAAAATTCTGCAGGCCTTGGGATTCATGGCATCTTGCATACTACTAATACCATTTGCAAAACTGCATATGAGGAAATTACAATGGTACCTGAAAAGCGTATGGACTCAGCACAGCCACAACTTGGAAACAATGATACCACTCATTCCCTGCCTTCAACAGAAGTTTCTATGGTGGGCACAGGCATGTCACCTCAACAAGGGTCAGCCTTTCACCTTACCCACAGCCAGGCAAACTATGACAACAGATGCTATGGACTATGCCTGGGGAGCACACATGGCAGGATAGTGCATTCAGGGCAAATGGACTACAGATCAAAGGCATCTGCATATCAATCAAAAAGAAATGCTAGTAGTACAGAATGTCCTAACAACTTTCAAGGACCTCTTACACCCAGGACAACTAATAATAGACGGACAATACCACAGTAATGTGGTACATAAACAAGCAAGGGGGCACACATTCCTACCCTCTATGCAGGCAAGCAATGACCTTGTAGAACACAGCACTGTCTTACCAAGTTCAACTACAAGCACAATTCCTGCCAGGAAAGAAAAACACATTGGCAGATGACCTAAGCAGAAACATCATGGATCCCCACGAGTGGAAACTAGATTCACAAGTATTTGCAATGATAACTCAAAAATGGGGACACCCAGACATAGATCTGTTTGCCAACCCCCAAAACAACCAACTTCAAAAGTTTTGCACAAGGACATTCCACCCATAAGCTTGGAAAGTGGATGCCCTCTCATTCAGTTGGAAAACATTAACAGTGTATGCCTTTCCTCCACTGCCTTTTCTAGCAAAGGTACTGCTGAAAGTCAGATTAGAGAGGCCACAAATGATACTCATTGCACCAGACTGGCCACACCAGCACTGGTATCCAATTCTAAGGAACATGGCCCACGGCCCACCATGGATTTTACCACAAATTCCTCACCTGCTCACCCAGCGAGACAATCAGAGTGTTAATGACCAGCTCAAGACTTTAAACCTGGCTGCATGGCAAATTACCTAAACAACCAGCCAACACCTCTATCCAAAGCTGTTTTGGATGTTATTCTGGAGGCCAGGAGGCCCAGCACCAGGAAAACCTATTCAGACAAATGGAAAAGATTTTGCACCTGGAACCAGGCTAAAGGCCAAAATCCCCTTGCTCCAAACATTCCTCAGATTCTACAATATTTAACTGAGATGTTGCACAAAGGGCTTTCCTTTTCATTTATTAAGATCCACACCTCAGCAATTTCAGCTCATTACAACACAGATCCTCCTCTATTTTCACATCCACTCCTAAGACAGTACCTCAGAGGGGCTAAGAACATAAGACCGCCCAGGAGAGCACCAACACCTACTTGGGATCTCAACTTTGTTCTGGAAAAGCTTACATTGACGCCCTTTGAACCATCTTTTTCAGCTGATTTAAAATTTCTTTCATGGAACACTGCCCTGCTACTAGCAATAACTTCGGCTGGAAGAGTCTCAGAGCTACAGGCACTAATGGCAGTGGAGCCTTTCCTCATTTTTCATCAAGGCGAGTCTCTCTACGAACTAACCCTTCCTTTATGCCAAAGGTGGTATCCAGTGTGGCCCTAAACCAAACCATTCATTTGCCCACCTTTTTTCCAAATCCCCAGAACAAAGGAGAAAGACTCCTGCACTCTTTGGACATTCACAGGCAATTACGTTACTACTTGGATAAAACTAAGGCTTTCAGAAAATCTGACCAGCTCTTTGTAGCCTATGCTGCAGGATCACAAGGAAAAGCCATCTCAAAACAGACCATTTCAAAATGGATAGGACATTGCATACGTTTCTGCTACACGCATCATGGGAAACCGATACCTGCTAACATTAGGTCCCACTCCACCAGGGCAATAGCTAACATCAGCGGCCTTTCTCAGGGGGGTGCCAACCAAGGATATTCTGGAAGCTGCAACTTGGGAGTTCAGTGCACACCTTCACCAAACACTATCACTTACCTCTATATTCTAAGACTAGAGCTGGTTTTGCCACTGCAGTTTTGCAAGGCCTACTAGCTTCTTCTAACCCTGTTTAACTCCACCACCCATCCTTAGCTTTGGAATTCAACCCAAGTGTGATGACTGCAGCAGGGTAACACGATGAATATAGTACAGTTTTGTACCTACCATAAATGTAAATGTTCGAGTGTTCACCCTGCTGCAGTCCAGGCTACCCCTCCCTCCATCCCCTCTGAACTAGCTGGACTTTATCTATACCTTTCTATCCTATACAACCTCTGTGGTGTATTTGCTTGTGCCTGAAGGCACTTTATTTTTATATGTACATTTTTATATAGCAATATGTATTGCCTACCTATTGGGGGCACCTGACATCTGGGGCAAGAAAAACTGAAGAAAATGGCGTCGGATGCCTTTTACATACCCCTGGTGCACTGACGTCAGGGAAGAAGCGACAGCAACCGACACCAGACCAGGACTTTGGAATTCTGGCTGACTGCCGGGACTGCCTGACGGCAGGATAACCCAAATGTGATGACTGCAGCAGGGTGAACACTCGAACATCTACATTTATGGTAGGTACAAAACTGCACTTTGTGTCGTTTGGGTTTACTGTTATTGGGGAGAAGTTGTCAGTGTTTTGTGATTCTCTCCTTTTGTGTTTTCACTTATTTTTTGTCACTCATTTGTTTCTCGGATTGGTATAGTCTAACAGTTATATAATTGCCATTGCGTGCTATTTGCAGGTGTTGAGTTTATGTAGGGCAAGGAGGCAGAGCTTCACCTACTTAATGGATGGTGCTGTATTGGCATGGCCTGGTCTCATCTCTGCCAAGGTGTGATTGGTCTCCAGGACTTGGCAGATGAATAGTTGGAAGGATACCAAAAACAGAAATTTTAAAAAAAGTGCAAACTTAAGAGCTGCAAGGTTATAAGAATAACTTGATTCAACAATAAGCTGTATAGGGAAGCAAAGAATGATGTGAAGACTTCAAATTAAAAGTTATGTTGGCAGTAAGACAGACCTAGGATAACTACGGGGACCCATGATGAGATTACTGTAAATGTGTCTGCCAGTCTGATGAAAGGAAATGCATGTAAATGGAGTTGAAATGTTCAGATAGGCACTTAAGCTGAAAGATGGTAAAAGGACAAGTCAGTATTTTATTACCTGGGAGCAGTGATGGAATGTAGCATGGTAATTTGATGGCATATTCATCAACTTATTAGTGTGACTGCAGCCAGCCACTTGAACAGAGCTTTTGCACTGCATTATTTCCTGTGCTGACACCCCCCACCCAAAACACACCCACCTGCATTCATGTATAAGGATGGCCAATTGCATCATTCAATTATAAGTAATTTAGGGGTTGTAGAACCTCAGGGTAAGTTAGAATCAATGAAGTCTAAAAGCTGTTCTGGATGGGTTAAACTTAAACTTTCACCTGCTTTAAATTGCCCCATCTTTAGTCAGGCATTCACTTGAGTCCTTGTAATTCCATTTATTTCTTATGGCATATCTCTCATTTCTCCACAGATGTATCTACATCAGCTATTCCTGCAAAACTCCATCTCTGACCACTGTCATTTTATCTTCTTCTGGTCCATGAAAAACAAAATACATTGGCCTAGAATAAGTAGATTGGTCTCCTTTATATGGCATGCCTGATCATGACTTAACTCTCAACTTTCTACACTGAACATTGATCCCTATCTGGAATTCCCATTAAACAGCTCAGTTTTTATTGGGAATGCTGCCTATGCTTTTCCTAATTATAAAAATATAGTTTAAAAATAGTGTATAAAACAGCATTTTTGGAACTGTGCAGAAAGACCTATCCTTTCCCATATAAAGTCAGAATCTAAGGCTAGAGATTGGAATAGGACTAAAATTATCCTAGTCCTTCTCCTTTTATAAACAGTGATAATCACAGGAAGCCCAAAGCAGTACTTGAAGAAAGTTAAGAAGTTATCAAGACATAACAGTAATAAAGACCCCACCTCCCCTGTTTGATTCTATTGGTGTAGCAAATTATTTGCCTGACTGTACCTGTTCATTTACCAACTTATTTGAAAGTAACTGCTGTACATTCTTGCCTACCCCTATCTGTCACATGTACTCACAACGAGTTTTTAGTTTCAGTTCAAACCTACCAAGTTTAGATATCCTGACTGAAGTCTCTGTTGCAGTTTTCATAACAGATGGGTTTTCGCCAGCTGATGCCTGGCTGGGGTACCAAAGCTTTAAATTCCTGAGGACATACATCCAAAGTGTGACCTCAGCTCATGTGTGTTGGGGTATAAAGATGGACATACACATGAGTTCCTCAGACTGCCTCACAGGCAGCCTGAATGCAAGTCGCGTATCCATCAGACTTCTCCACATTTGGTTGTTGGTACTCTTGCTTAGCTTGTTTGTTGTCAGATAAGTACCCCGTTGGGGAGCCTTCCTTTCTTACTTCTTAGTCTGTGCTTTAAATTTTAGATATAAGCTAAGAGGGGTAAGTTCAAGTGTGGTAGGTAGATTCCATACAAGGACTTGCACACTCAGTGCCATTTTTGCTCCAGCCCAGAACATGACTAAAAACCCTGCCCTGCTCTATTTGTCAGTCATTTATTCCTAAAACCCTCAGATCGAGACTTTCCACCCTTAATACTTTTTTGTGACTAAATTTAAATGATTTAAATGCTTAGCTCAGGCTAGGATGGTGGACTCCACTTCATCCATCGCTCCCCAGGAAGAAACTGAAGATGCCAAGATGATTTGCAGTCCAGCATCACTGATTTAAATGTACCTGCTGAGGTGGTCAAACCCTCGATACATCAGATTTACCTCTCAGGCTCCCAGTACAAGACCCAGTATGACTGCTGAGGCCTTGCAGACTGCAGAAACATCGTACAAAACTGTTGCTTAATATTTTGGAGGGCCTGCATGGAATCCCTCAGATCCTTGTATGGGAAGAGGTCCTTGGTATACTAATGCAACAACGTGCCCCCCCCCCCCCCCGAGACTGATATAGGCAGATGTTGCACTTAAAAATTTAAGCATGACATCCTCTACAGCTTCTAGGGATAAAGACTGGATTGATTTCTCTCAGGACTTATTTAAAGCTATCATAGCCCTGAAGCTGCCTCCTTTTGTAACCCAGCTACATCAAGCCACACACAGAAGCATTCTTTAGAATTTTCCTTCTCTGATGGGGGGATCCAGAGCCAGACTTTGATCATCAGTTGGATTACTCTGCACAACTGCAATCTCCAGAACAGCTGCTTTTGGATGAAGGAAACTCCCTGTCTCATATTCTCCCTTGGAAGAGGCCACCTATGGAAAAACAATTCAGAACACAAGGAAACACTTTGAATGGCATTCAAAGCAAATCTCTGAGATGCAAAAGAGGTACTGCAGCCTTCTGTAGATGGGCAGCAATTCCCCCAGTCCTGGAGGCATATCAGGATGCCTTTCACTTTACTTCAACACCTGATTCTCAGCCCCCCTGCTCCTAGAACACCAGACAGATTGTATAAGGTTCCTGATCAGCTGAAATACCTGTATAAAAATCCTGTGTCTGATCCTGCTACAGTCTGTCTTACCTCAGATAAGTCACTAAAGCTACTTCCCTCTGCTAATGTCCTCCCCTCGGACAAGGAGAGTAGGGCTATGGATAGGTTGGGTAAGTCTACACCTCTTCCGCTTTAGCATTCAGCACTAATTAACTCCCAGACACAAATGACTAAATACTTGTCGTCTGTTCTATAGTCTTTGTGTCGGGTCATGGCAGACCTTCAGTCAGCCAGTTCTAAACCGCAAATGCAGACCCTTCTGTCCCAAAATAACACAGATAGCTAAACATAGCATCAAATGCAGCTGTGATGCAGTGGATGCTATGACTAGGGCTGCTACCACAGGCTTATTAGTCAGTCGGTATGCATGGCTGTGGTGTCGCTCCATTCCTGAGGACTTCAAATCTAAAAATATTAGATTCTCCTTTGAGCAATGAACTCTTATTTGGACCACAGACTTCGTCTTTTCAAAGATCTGCAAGAACAAGGCAAGACTGTAAAAGACTGCAGGCAGATTCTCCTCTGTACATCCCAAGGTAACATAGGATTTACCCATCCAAATCTACTTCCTCTGCAGACAGGAACCGTAGGCTCTTTCACAAAGAAATAAAACCCCCAAGGAAAATATTTCCTGACAAACTGTAGACTATATCCCCTTTGGGGAGGCCTTCTTTTGGAAGCAAAATTCTGTGCTCTTTTGTCCAAAAGACTCCACCTCCACCCCCACCCCCTTTCTGGGAAACAGCAACTACAGACAAATGGGTCCAGACTGTTATCAAAGAAGGTTGTGTCATGTTGTCTGAAAACATCCCTTCTCTAAAAGACCTTACTTTTCCACCACTCAACCAACTTCCTTTGCTCGGTCCTATTATTTAGGACTTACTAGCACAGGGCATGAAAGAAAAACTACCTTTGTCTTTCATAGGAAAATTTTTTTATTCAAGAATCTTTCTTGTACCAAGGATGGACAGTGGAGGCCTCTCCTGGATCTCTCCATTCTAAACACATTCCTGAAAGTACATACTTTCAGAATGCCCTCGCTGCAGACCCTCATGCCCTTCATTTTTCCTCAGGCCTTGTATCCCTAGATCTCAAGGATGCTTATCTTCATATCTCCATTTGTCCTTCTTGCAAGAAATGGCTTATGTCTTCAGTTTATTACTTTGCCCTTTGGAAAGACTTTTGGAGCTGTGGAAACACCAAAGTGTCTAGTTCAGCGGTGGCTTTCTGCTGCATTCTGGGTATTCAGATGTTTTTCCTATCTGGATGACCTGTTGATTTAGGTTCTATTCGACATCCTCCTTGAGCAATCTACATTTCATGGTATGGCTCCAAACCATTCTGGGATTTACCATCAGTTTCAAAAAGTGTCCTCTCACTCCTAGTCTACCTCATTTGCAGATTAACAAGTGGAATGCAGGCGTTTCTCCCTAGGAAAAAAGTCATTAGTGTGATAAGCTTCTCAGTGACTCATTGCACTATGAGTGAGATGCTCAGGGCTCTGTGGTTTGTGGCTGCTTCCACTCAAATGATTCCCCTTGCCAGTCTGCATATAACGAGAATTCAGTGGTACCTGAAATCAGTGTGGTCCCAACACTCGCACTCTTTGGATATTCTGATCCATTTGCTTCTCTGCATCAAGATGGCATTTCTCTGGTGGGAGAAACGAGCCACTCTCTAACTGGGTCTTCCTATCACCCCATCCCCTCACAACCAAAGTCTTCATACAGATGCCTCAGACAGGACTTGTGGGTGGGGTGAACCTCTCATCTCCTCAACAAACACATCAACCTGAAAGAAATGGTAGATGTTCTGTGAACTCTGCAGACTTTCTCACACCTGTGAAAACCAGCCACACTCCTGGTATACACAGACAACACCACAGTGATGTGGTATATACAAGGAAGCCCAAGACCCTATCCCTTGTGCAGGTTGGCACAGAAGGCTTGGCAGCTGACCATGCAGTTGAGCATGACCTCACAGCAGCATATATTCCTTCTCAAGAGAATGTCTTTGCAGACTCTCTAAGCAGGGATTTCAAGGACTCCCATGAGTAGGCCCTGAGCAGACAGGTTTTCAAAATACTCTCTCAGCACCAGGACACCCTACAGCTAGACCTTTTTGCATCTCCAAAATATCACCAGTTTCCTATGTTCTGCACCAGGACCCTATGTCCCTTAGCCCGGAGGACAGATGCCTTCTTCAAGTGGACAGGGAGATTCATATATGCCCACCCTCCACTGCCACTTCTTCCAGAGGTCTTACAAAAATTCCAGGAGGACACTCCATAACTTCTGCTCTTGGCCCCTTTTTGGCCAAGACAGTATTTGTTTCCCATCCTTTCCACCTGCCCTAGGCGAAACTGCTGGGAATTTCCAATGCAACCAAACCTAATCACTCAACAGAAAGTTCTGCGTGTACATCCCAACCTATTTTTTCTCAGCCTTACTCTGTGGATGATTGGGTTCTGATCCCTAAAAGACACCTATTCTCAGAGGACATGGTACAGGATTTATAGGAAGCCCATGAACACTTAATACCAGAAAATCATACACAGCCAAGTAGAAAAGACTTTGTTTGGTGCCACAAACACAGACTGGATCCATTATTGTGTGAGGACCCCCATTGTACTTCAAGTATCTCTGTGAATTTGTGCACTCTGGTGTGGCAAACTCATCCATTAAAGCCCATTTCTCAGCCATAAATGCCCGTTTGCCTCTCTGTCTTCCTCTTCTCTCCAGAAAAGAGGCCAGACTCTTCCTGAAAGGAGTCTTAAACCTTAAGCCTGCACAAAAAGCAATTTCTCTCCCATGGGATCGTAACTTTGTACAAATACTTTCTTTGCCACCTTCTGAGCCAGGAGCATTTTGCATCCTTAAATTTGGCACATGAAAAACTGTTCTACTGGCTCTGACCTCTGCTCTCAGTGTGAACTTCAGGCACTCATGGCCATGCCTCCCTTTTATATTTTCCGTAGAGACAGGGTAACTGTTAGGACCAAACCATCTTTTATGTCTAAGGTAGTGAATGAGCTTCCCCTCAATCACGCCTTCCACCTGCCTGCCTGCTTTCTTTACCAACCCTCAAAATGGGTGGGGGGTCTTGTACTCTAAACATTCATAGACAGCAGTGGTTCTACCTGGGCAAAACAAGTTTGTCAGAAAACTGACCAACTTTGTTTCTTTCATGGATGCCAAGTTGGGTCAACTAATCTCAAAAGCAAACTGTTGCATCCTTGATATCGAAGGTCATCTCTTTCTGCTACTTAACAGCATGGTAAGTCATTACCTTCCTGCCTTAAAGCATGTTCCACTGGTGTTTTCCACAGAGGTGTTAATGCCTGGTCTATCTTGGAAGCTGCCACTTGGTTCTCTGTGCTTACCTTCACCAAGCGCTACAAAATGAATGCCCTTTTCCACACCCAGGGCTACCTTTGCCAGATCAGCCCTATCTGGTCTACTGGGCAGTTCATCTTCACACTAGCCATCCACACCAGTTTCCTTTTCTCACTTCAGCTGTTGGATTCACCCATCTGTTATGAATACTGCAACAGTGATTTCAGTCAGGACATAGTATAGCTGTGTAAGTACTTACTTAACAGTGGATGTCCTACTGTTCACTGTTGTGGTATTCCTTCCATCCCTTCTCCTGCACTGACTTGTCTATGGATTACCCATATATCCTTCTTTTGGGGGAAATTCCCTACTTGTTGTAGCTTCACCCCTCCTAGCTGACCACTTTCAATCTCAGTTGTCTTCAGGCCACTAGTTTGGAGATAGTCTGAGGGACTCGTGCTTACATCTGCCTTTATACCCCAGTGCACACAAGCTGAGATAGTATGTAAGACATTAACCCTCAGGATAGTAAAGCTTTGGAAACCTGGCCAGATGTCAGTGGATGAAACCCCATCCTTTATGAATACTGCAGCAGTAATCAGTAGGACATTTATTATTGTGGTGAGTTCTTACGCAACCATGCTTTCTGTTCCTTAGTAAAATCCATGTCAGATGGTCATTTTCAGATTACAGTTGCAACAGAAATTCCTAGTAAGAGATTTCACCTACTTTGCCCCAGCCTTGCTCACATTTTAAATCTTTCTTTAAATAAATGTTCGTTTCCACAGACTGGAACTCTTCTACCATTATTACAAACCTCTCAAAACTTAATTAATACTGCCCAATATCCAGCCTGTCTGCATTAGCGAAGATATTTAAAAACTAGACTAGTAAATGTTTGGCTTTCATTTAAGACACTAATTCTTTATCCATGATAACATGGGTTGTGTTGTTTCATTGCTGTTTTTAATCACTAATGTGACTTGTAAAGTAGACAAAAGTCCAGTACCATTACCATTCAAGTACCAGTGCCTTTATATTAAAATAAGGCCTTTGACCAACTCTTTCTTTACTTTGTATACAATTTTTTGACTTTACCTGCTTTTGTTGTGTAGACATATTGCCTAGTTTAATTTTTTTCAGGTATTTTTTAACATTACTGCATATTCCAAAGCTGCAGGTTTATCACAGGACCAGATATTCTTTCACTTTTTTTTTTTTAGCAACTTTCGAGCTGATTACTTTTCATACAAGTATGATTGTTTATCTGTCCTTAGAGTTTCTGTCAATATACTTCAAACTAACTTCAGTAAAATCTGTTCCTTGTTTGGTAACCTTTTCTTTTTCATTCAGTAGCCCCAAAACAAAAACATGCCCTTCAGAATATCAGACTCCTTACATCTGGCTTGCTAACTTGTCTAGGCAACCTTATTTTTTTAACAAATACACACACATTGCTATTCTTACAGAAGTATATTCATCAGTTATTCTATTTTCACATTGATTTATAAACTGTTTTCATGTGGCTCATGCTTTACTGTTATTAGAAACCCGTGAATGTATAGCCAAGAAATTTCTTATACTTAAACTTCGATGTAACCTTGTCTGATTCACTTAATGCTTTATCATTCAGACGTCTTTAAGATCTGCCACTTTATTGCCCTTGCTGATTTGCATAGTTATCATTGCATATTTATTTCCTCTATGTAAATCTTTCCAGTCTTAAGAAGCTCCATATTCCTGTTTGCTGCATTGATATACAAACTATGATTTCTCCCCTGGTTTCATGCCAACGTAAATGTCTTGCAAAATGTATGTTGTCCTCTCTGCAGCAGAAACATCATTCAGCAGGTTAGCATCTGCTATTTGGGACAGAGTACCATCATCTCTCTACTTACATCACAAGGTCTTCCCATTGTAAATGTTTCACAAAATAAAACTTTGCTTTTTAATATCATACTACCTAACCCCCTGCATCTTCACATTTCCTTTTACCTTGCTTAGATAAGTAATCTTTATTGCTGTCCAAATTATTTCCACTTATAAAAGATGCCCGCAATGTCCATGTGGAAAAAAAAAACACCATAACAAATTTCTGTAAATCATCAGGAGTGATGTTAACCAAGTTGTGAGTGCTTTTATCAGTCAAAAGCAGACTTCTTCATAGTAGTGGCTTTAACACAATACTTCACTTTTTGCTAATATGTCATTTGTTAGGAGCCAGCTAATGACTTAAAATTTACAACTGAAAAACCTGAGTATAAAATTAACATGTGAAAATTGCTTTGTAATTTTAATAGACATTTCATATTGATATGGTCACTGAGCCCTGGAGGCTGGCCAGCATTCAGCCTGACCTGCCATTCGTGCTCCCTTTTTTAGGTCACCATCTCTTATGTTTGGTTAACATTCATCAGTGACATAGAAAAAGAATACCTTATAATTCTTGAGCACCTCTGACCGATTAAAAAGAATATTGTTTGTACCTCTGCTGTGTATTTCTGGAAGGTACTCATAAATATGGTGCAACTCCTTTTGAATCATTTGTATATGATCCATGCAGCTTAAACAGGTGGCGATATATAAACAGCATTTTCAATGTTACATTTATATTTGGAAACTATTCCCAAAGAGAATGATGGCCCAGCATTTATATACCGGCATTAACAACAGGAATTGCATTAATGTGTCCCTGGTGCTCGTGTGCTATAGGCCATGCCACTGCCACTCCCATTCTCTAACAGAATTCTTCAAATTAAAATTGTTTTTTTTCCACAAATCTTTGTTGTTCTCCTGTAACTGTTAGTAAATATGAATTGCCTTGTAAAACCTTCCAATTTCCATTAATAATGCTACTCATACTGTTTGAATCAACCCTATGTTCAATTTTCATGGAATTGCTAAAATCATTTCAGTTTTCATTAGATTCAGAAATTTTCTCCTTAACACACCTCTTGATAGTACCCCCAAATTGGCTGATATTTCCTGTTTCTTGCACCAATCATTTCTTTAAATTAATCTCCCAGTTTGTCAGTGTACTTTTCATTCAGGAAAGAGTTCATCAAACTACTTAAAGGTGAACCTCACCCAAAAACTGAAAAAATAGATGCTTATCAGCACATCTTGGACAGTTCTGCATTACTAATGTCTCCATATCAAAGGGTTTACTATTATTTTCTAATTTGTTATACCCCAAAATGAAAACGCTCAGCAAACGGATTCCTCTCCAAAAATATTTATTGCAGATAATCCAAATCACACGGAAAGCAAATAAAAACTCCACCAAGTGAGGATTAAGCCACCATAAGCACTTTCGTCCTTAAAAGTACACATTAACATGGAACTTCATCAGATGGCAACAAAAAGACATCGTATCCTTTAAATACATTTGTTGTGTGACATCACTTCCCCCAGAAAGACATATAAAGAAAAAAAAAAAACACAACTCACGCATTTTAAAAGTCAGCAATTATGAATAATCAGACCATAAAAAATATATATGTATATATGTATGCATCCTATAAAGCAACATTTTTTTAAAAGTATATGTTAAAAATGTATGAATAGAAAGTAAAAATAAAAAATACATCCTACAAGCAACATGTATAGCACTACCATTTAAAACCGCTTAAACAGCTCTGTGCCTTGCATTTCCTCAAATACAACCAGCAAACCCATCAGGGAAAACCAGAATAGAAAACCTGTGTTAATCATCTATGCAGTTCTTTTAGTTTTAGTAAACTAGAAATAGAAACACTGTCATTGAGACCCGGCCAGCATGTAGCATTCAAACGGAGCTGCCACACTAGCTCCGCTTTTTCTAATAAGTACTGCCAAGACCCCCCCATCTTTTCAAACAAGTTATTATATCCAAAATAAAGAATTTAAATGTGTGGTCTGGGTGTTGTGTAGTATGCCTAGCAAGGGCATTGAATTAAAACTTGTCCCTGATGTTCCTTACATGCTCACTTATTTTGACTTTGTTTTCGTTCAGTTTTTCCTATATAAAAACAAGGGCATGTATCACATATTGCACCGTACACAACCCTCTCAGTATCACATGAGCCCTTAAATTGCAACCTTAGTTTAATATTATTGATTTTAACTTCATTATTCTCAAAAATAAACAAAATTTGCATCTCCCGCATTTGAGTGAAACCAAATCCTGTACTTATTCACATTACACTCCAATATATTCTTTAGATTTCAACCCCTCTTATACACACAAATAGGTTTAGCACCAATGGAACCCCTAATGGCACACTCGCTCATTAGAAGTTCCCAGTTTTTAGTCAAAATGTTAAGAACATTTTTAGAGTCCTAAGCAAAGGTAGTAAGAAAACACACTTTTGATGAACCCTGATTAAAGGCCATATTAAAATTACAAGTAGCTTCTGTGGATGTGGCAGTATGGACCCCACCTATAACACCCTGATGTGTTGTTAGAGTATCAAGGTTTGATGGAGAAGTACTGGTCTGTGGATCTAAAATAGGCCGAAAGTGGCCATTCCTACTTTTTTCAACTACTTCACCCATGATATTTTCGGTGAGTTCCCTGGGGTAACCCCTCTTACAAAACATGCGTTTTAAGCTATTACATTCTATTAAAAAGTCGTCCCATAGGCTCACCCTTCTGGTCGCTCTAACAAATTGGACCTTTACCACCCCTCGTCTTTGAGAAAAGGGGTGGCAGCTCCTGAAGTGGAGAAAACTGTTAATATAGGTCTCCTTTCGGTGTATTACAGCCACAAATCTATTAAGTACATAGTCTTTTTTTCAGCAAAACATCCAAGTATGCTATACTAGTCTCTTCAATGTTGTGTGTAAACTGTAAAAAAGTGGTGGTAGCATTTATGTAATCCAAAAATGGATGGATTAGGTCCTTGGGCCCCTTCCATAAAATGAAAATATCATCAAGGAAACGGGTGTACATGTGGCACTGTGGGAAGAAGGTAGACTGTGTCAAAAACCTCTTTTCCCATTCTAACATAACAATGTTGGCATATAACCCGCCAGGTACCGACCGCACCCATGGCCACCCCTTGAGCTTGTAGATAGTATTTCTTATCAAATAGAACAAAATTGTTACGCAGCACCAAGTCCAATAAATGTACCAACATTATACACCTATCATGTGGTAGATCAACTGAAAAAAGATATTCAAAAAACCATTCTGTACCTATATCATGTGTAATTACACTGTAAAGATCCTTCACATCGATTGTAATCAAAACATATGATTTATCAAACTTGGTTTCATTTATCTTCCTCAAAAAATCCCAGGAATCTTTACAGAGCAAATCTAGGAACCTTGCCATAGGGTGTGTAATGGAAGCCCTCTCATCCACAGTAGGGCGCTGGCATAAATTCTTATGCATCTTGGGAATACCAAAGATGACTGGTGGAACCGGAAAATCAGTAGACAAAAAATGTAATCCGTCTATATAAATGAGTCTTTCTGTAAATAGGTCTTCCAAGTGTCCCCTAATTTTTCTGTAAGCCCCATTCAACTCATTTAAGGAGCTTTCTATATATGTAGGGGTGTCAGTGATTTCATACATTTTCCTAATATACTCACTCTGATGCATTAATACAACACCACCCCCCTTGTCGGGTTTCATAGCCCTTATGCTTATGTTATTAGCAAGTAGTGATAACTCAAAACCTTCTTCCTCACTTAAATTATTCTTAATCATAGAGGTCAAACCACTTTTCTGGGTGCATTATGCTCTGATGTCAATTTCACAAACTTTCTCAAAAATGTCCAACAAGGGGTGTAGAGGGGGATTGTAAGTACTAGACACTTTTATTGGGGGGATAACCTTCTCAATTCCCTGAAAGACTAGATGCAAATTCAGTTTTCTCACATATTGTTTGAGGTCCATAATACTATCAACTGCATTGACCGATTTAGAAGGTATAAAAAAAAAACCTTTCGCCAATAGATCACACAGGTGCACATCTAACTGCAGTTCTGTAAAATTATAAACTTTAAAATCCTGTGTGCTATTGACACTCACTGACAAGGGGGGCAAATGGAAGGCATTAAACATAGATACAGTGGTAGAAGGTATACCACAATCAACAATGTTAGACTCAGAAAATGTCAAACCAAGAGGTATTAAGCCCCCCCCCCCCCAGGACCTCTTGTAGTTCCCTCGTCCCAGATGGGGGGTAGTTGTTTCTGTAACTCAGCCCCTGTGGTTGGACCGAATTGTTGACATTGGCCATTGGTTTGTTCTGGATGTGCTCCGATTTCCTTAGTGGGGGGTACTCTTCCTCCTCTAAAAAAAAAAGTAATTCAAGCCATTAGCATCTTGCTCATGTTCACCAAAATCAACCCCATCAATGTGAAATTGTCTACCAGGGTACCACTCCTGTGAACGGGGAGGGGGTGGGTAGGCATTGTCTGCTCCATATTCATCCATATCCCTTAAGATCTTTAGTTTTCCTTTTCTTTATTACCTCCATTTGTTCCTCTATGGTACGAAAAATGCGGGTGTAATCAAACTGGTTAACAGGAAATATGTCTTGTGTTATTTTTCTGTCCAAATCCTTTACTTCATGACACAAGCTATCAAGCTGCATATCATTGTATTTAATGACCGTTTCTATGTATTCTGTACCAAAACGGTCAAACAGTTTAATTAAATCCCTATGAAAGGGAGAGTTAGCAACAAGACCAGTCCAAGATAGCACCACATCCTTAAACCTTTAGGGACAAGTTTTTTGTTTATACATTCCCTAAACTAACAGTTATCCATTTGCAAGCGCTTAATCTTAAATAACACCCCGTCCATCTCATTTAAACCGTTAGAAATGAACTGGTTAGGTGTAACATTACTGTTGAAAGAATCAAAGCACTTGCCGCTGTTGATCCAGTCAGTTAAAGAAATGTCTTTGTGCATGTGGGAGGTTGGCATAATGGTTAAGGTGTTTACCTTAGAGACACAAGGTGCAGGATTTGATTCTCACATGCAATTGGCTAGGCTTAAAATGGCCCACAAGGGCACTTAGCCTAGTACTAATCTATGAACCTATGTTTACATGTGTATCAACACAAGAGTCTTTACTAGAACAAGCATTTGCTCCATTTAAGTCACTGACCTGATTTGCTTTAACCATAGGACGAATATTTTTGCTATGTTGACAAGCGTTCAAAGCACCAGTCGAATTAGTGCCGATATCATCCAAGGCAGATGAAAGTAACCTTGTAGGAGTAGGATGCAATGATATTTGTGAAAGCTGCGAAAGTGAAAGTTGTTCAATACGCTCCATTTCAGCCATTAATTGATGAATCAAGACTGTTAAGTTACAACCGGACCCAGAAGAGCCAGAAGAACTAACAGGAAGTGAAATATCATTAGTGCTTCTGCCTTCTGTTAAATTCGACACAACTGACTGTTCAGTCCCAGTGCTCGAGGCACCCATAATGTTGAGCGTGTCAGCAACCAAAAAATGAAACAAAAAAGTCCAAAAACCACAAAATCCAAGAAAACGGTCAGCGAACGGATTCCTCTCCAAAAATATTTATTGCAGATAATCCAAATCACACGGAAAGCAAACAAAAACTCCACCAAGTGAGGATTAAACCACCATAAGTGCTTTTGTCCCCAAAAGTACACATTAACATGGAACTTCATCGGATGGCAGCAAAAAGACATCATATCCTTTAAATACATTTGTTGTGTAACATCACTTCCCCCAGAAAGACAGATAAAGAAAAAAAAACACAACTCAAGCATTTTAAAAGTCAGCAATTATGAATAATCAGACCATAAAAAAATATATATGTATGCATCCTATAAAGCAAAATTTTTTTTAAAGTATATGTTAAAAAATGTATGAATAGAAAGTAAAAATAAAAGGTTAATAAAAAAATACCTACAAGCAACTGTATAGCACTACCATTTAAAACAGCTTAAACAGCTCTGTGCTTGCATTTGCTCAAATACAACCAACAAAAACCCATCAGGGAAAACCAGAATAGAAAACCTATGTTAATCAATCTATGCAGTACTTTTAGTTTTAGTAAACTTGAAATAGAAACACTGTTATTGAGACCCAGCCAGCATGTAGCATTCAAACAGGGCTGCCACACTAGCTCTGCTTTTTCTAATAAGTACTGCCAGGCTCCCCCCTTTCCGAACAAGGTATTATATTCAAAATAAAGAATTTAAATGTGTGGTCTGGGTGTTGTGTAGTTTGCCTAGCAAGGGCATTGAATTAAAACTTGTCCCTGATGTTCCTTACATGCTCACTTATTTTGACTTTAGGTTTTCGTTCTATTTTTCCTATATAAAAACAAGGGCATGTATCGCATATTGCACCATACACAACCCTCTCCGTATCACATGAGCCCTTAAATTGCAACCTTAGTTTAATAATATTGATTTCAACTTCATTATTCTCGAAAATAAAGGAACAAAATTTGCATCTCCCACATTTGAGTGAAACCAAATCCTGTACTATTCACATTACACTCCAATATATTCTTTAGATTTCGACCTCTTTTAGACACAAATAGGTTTAGCACCAATGGAACCCCTAATGGCACACTCGCTCATTAGAAGTTCCCAGTTTTTAGTCAAAATGTTAAGAACATTTTTAGAGTCATAAGCAGAGGTAAGAAAACACGCTTTTGATGAACCCTGATTAAAGGCCATATTAAAATTATAAGTAGCTTCTGTGGATGTGGCAATATGGACCCCACCTATAACACCCTGATGTGTTGTTTGAGTATCAAGGTTTGATGGAGAAGTACTGGTCTGTGGATCTAAAATAGGCCGAAAGTGGCCATTCCTTCTTTTAATATGGCCTTTAATCAGGGTTCATCAAAAGTGTGTTTTCTTACTACTTTTGCGTATGACTTTAAAACTGTTCTTAACATTTTGACTAAAAACTGGGAACTTCTAATGAGTGATGGTGCCATTAGGAGTTCCATTGGTGCTAAACCTATTTGTGTGTATAAGAGGGGTTGAACTCTAAAGAATATATTGGTGGCAATCTTTGACTGATAAAGCACATTTAAATGCCATTGTTTTCTTAATGGCTCTGTAGTTGGAATAAGTGATCTAACCTAATTACTCTGTCACTCTCTGCAGCCAACATGGTGCAACTGATGATGAAACAAATGCGTGAAAAAGGTGAACAGAAATAAGTTGAGATGTAAACAAATGGAATAATTATTAAATGATGCTTTTTCTGTGTATGGCGAGTTTAGTGTTGGTCTACAGGAAAGGAAAAATCACTTCCTGAAAAGGAAGACTTGACTTTTGAGTAGTTATTCAATTCTTCATAAAACAAGTTATTTGTCATCAGTTTTGAAAGCCTGACTACTTGGTCTGTAATATGTTTCACATGACAGTTATGGGAAAAGAATGCTCTTAAATCCTTCTAGCTTGTAAACACAATTCCTTTCCCTAATGGAAAAAGAATTGTTGGCCATTTATTCATAAATAGCCAAGTCTGATGTCTGACTCCTCTTTTGGAATAGAATGCATTTATATAATGCCCAGGCTCATAACACCTTACCTCTGATGTACTCACATGCTTTGTATATAGGTGGCATTTCCTGTGGCACCTTTTATTCCTTTTTTCCTGTCATGTTGATAATGTCTCCAGGAGAGTGCATCGTAGTCCTGCATCAGACCAGGCCTGTCAATAAATAATTGGAGCAGATAAGTACCCCATTGAGGAACATTTTCTCTTGTGTGTTTTTTCAAATTCGTTTTGTGCTTTAACTGCAACGTGGGAAAGCTAATCCCACTGAAGACAAACAGGTGTGCCTACAGCTGACAGAGCCCCCAGAGATTTTCATGACCTGTGTATCTACTGCCTAGGTCTAGGGAATGATGTTTCTAACTGACATTTGCCAGGGCTTTTGTCCAAAGACCCTTCTGAGAATACGGGAAGCCCTCCAGGTGTATCTGAACAAAAAGAGATGTACCATTCTGCTACTGTGATTCCAAAGGTCTCAAGTCTCTCTCTGATTGTTAGAAGTAGGAGAAGTCCAAAGAGAACCTTAAAGTGTTTCACATGAAGTTGCTAGGTGATGGGGCATCCGTCTCAGGGGAGGAGTTTGAGCAGCCCTCAACTCTAATGCTTGTTTATAATCAAGGTCTGTGGAGATGCTTTGCCTTTGGCCTCTAGTATGTCTCAGTGGACCAAAAGGTAGTCTTAATAGCCCATAACCCACCAAAATGTCACATAGTTGTAAAAGACAGGGAGCACAGATTCCCTATGAGTGTTGAAGAACTTTTTTGTGGCCAAGGAATCCCTGATGCAGGTCACATCCCCAGTTGGCCACCCATCCTTCCTAGACCAAAATGCCTGAAGCTCAGGCTTCAGCCAAACCTAGCAATTTACCACAGCCAGCTTTTCAACAATGATTTGGCTAAATTGTCTCAAAAGTTTCCTTCAGTATTTGCATAGCCTGCACCCTAATCTTGCACTTCTGTCTTCATTAGAAGTCCACCCACCTGAATGGAAGAGGAAAGTCTCCCATGTGAGAAAATCTGATTCCTCTGACTTTGAAGAGGGGGAGAATATGGGCTATAGTTGCAGATGTTCTGCCCCCTTGCCCTACAGTATGACCATGAGAAGTCTCTGACCTCATGACTCCTTTTCCAGAGGACTTTTCATTTGCAGATATTCTCTTGAGGGAACATTTCCAGTGGCAGTCTCATGAGGTATACTTCTCAGAAGAGAGATACCCAGACTGGGGCCTCCCAAACCATTAGTTATTCTTCCAGTATAGAAAAGCTCTCGTACATGTCTTTACCACTGCATTCTTAGTGCCAGACTTATAACACCTGCTTCACTTCCATGAGACCTGATCACTTCCATAGGGTGCAGAAATTTGCGTACAAATGTGATTGCATACCAAAATAGGGTGCCCATGAAGTGTACTGTAAATGAGGGAGATTGTATTCTGAACTGGTTCCTGTACTCTTCCCAGTGACAGGGAAAGCAGATAACTTGGCAGACATTGTAAGTATAGATCTGTGAGGTTGGCCGATCGTGGCTAAGATCAACTTCTGCATTGTCAACCCACTTTGGTTGACAATGCAGATGGTTGACATTGTGCGTTAAAAGATAATCCCTGGGCAAGGGGAATATGCCTGTTTCCCGGGGATTATGTGATCTTGGAGTTAGTATATATAGTTAGCAGGGGATGGAGAGGGGGGGGGGCTTGCCCCCTTGCTAAAACACTTGGTATGAATGCATGTTTCGAGGAGTAACCTTGGAGCATGCACAGAAGGTGTCGACATTTTAATTTCAGCTTTACTGTGTTGTTACTTTGACATTAAGCACATCTACATAATGCCAAATTAATTACCACTAGTGCTGTACATATGGATATACTTAATTTTGTTGAGTAACCCACACATCGACCACAAGCAGACAAATCTAACATTAAGTTACCACATCTGCACTGACAAAGAACTTTGGTGCATGCAGTTTTTGCAATAAAAACAGAAATAAAAATCATCCTTTTTTGTAAGGAGGCAAGCCCCTCTCTGCACCTCCCCATGTTTGGAGGGCTACACCCCTAACCTAGACTACTTCTGAGATCACTCAATATTGGAGAATGGGCATACTCCCCAACTTCCAAGTATTGTGCAGTCTTGCACACCTGTTGATGATCTGTTTAGTTGACCAACTGGGGCTGACTAAACAGATGTCAAACAAAGAACCTTTAAACAAAATTGATTTATATATATATATTCTTCGTGTTTCACTGTTGCAGTCATCACAGACAGCAACAGACGCAGAAATACTAAGCCACTGGTATTCGGGCCAGCCGAGTGCTACCCTGGCAGGGATAACCCAGATGTGATGACTGCACAGTGAATACACTTGAACATCTACATTTATGGTAAGTGTAGACAAGTGAACTTTACATACACATACACAGACACACCCACGCCTTCTGGGTATTTTTTTTTTTAACTAGTCCTGGATTGGAAATAACAGAAAATGTTCTTAACACCTCCGGAACAGTTGTAGGATAGTACAGTTTGAAGCTTTGAGGTCTTCTCATAGTAATCCTGTTTTATAGATGGAGAAACATTTTTTACAATGAGAGTATGATACTGCTGATATAACACATAAAGCTGTTAATGGTGTCAGTTATCACGAGCCTTTGACTGAGGACTCATTCTCTGTTCAAGTATGTGAACTCAACTCCTTAGCATTCCCTTAGACAAGGAATTTCTCTTTGAACCCACTTCCTACAAAGTTTTTCAAAAGGTAGGACAAAGGGAAAAACATGGTTTGGATGTTTTACCTGCTCATTCCAAACTATAGCAGAAACTGCACTTCCAAGCAAGGGCCTTGCTATCGTTAGCAAGGCAGAAGTAAATTAAAAGGGTAAAAAGAGAAGATGGCAAAAAGCTTGAGGGAAGGTTGGGAAGACCCCAGGATCTAGGCTGCGACAGGGAACACCTGTAAATCTACCAGCCTCCTTCCTTAGTCCATGGACTTCCTCCCCTTGCTTTTTTAAATGTTTCAGGATGGGGAGCTTGTTGACTTTTGGTACCAGCATTGGTCAGACATAAACAGACCACAGAGTTCTATGAATTGTTTCAGGAGGTAACAAGCATTAGTTTTTGTTAAGCCCCCAAAAAAGGACTTCCGTCAACCTCAGTTAAACCAAGGGCACTTCATTGTCACCCTTCTAGCATAAGTGTTAGCACAGGGGACTTTTAAACATATCCCCTCTGTATAGAAGGATTTTACTCAAGGCTGTTAAATGATGGGTCTTGGAGACCCATATCAGATGTGTCACTGCTAACAAGATTCTACAAATTCCAGAGTTCAAGATGCTAATTCTGCAGGCTGTGCTGCTTTTCCCGGGCCCTCAGGCTGACTTAGTAAAACTAGACCTTAAAGATGTGTTTCTGGTGTATCAATTTTTGAAGGACACAGATAGCTGCTGAAGGTTATGGGGGTGGTGAGGACATCACTTTCACTTCTTTGCTATACCCAGAGTTTTTCCAGAATGTTAGCTGCATGAAAAATGCACTGCAGAACCCAAAGGAGTACCTGTGTTTGCTCATACTTGGATGGTTGCATGATGCAGATGTAGACTCAGGAGAGGACTCAGATGGCACTTGATTAGCATACCCTGGATTTTCCCAGAAAACTGGGCTCTCTCTCCTTGAATAAAAACTCGTCCTGTGACCAGACAGAAATGTAGTTTCAATACTACTGGTTATTAGTGCAAAAAAATAAAAACTTTGCTACCACATCAGAAGGTAGAGTCCATGATTGCCTTCTTCTCTGACATAAATGTAAACTCAGTGGTAATGAGCAGGCAGTTCCTGACCTTGCTTTGCTACATTGCATCCAGCATTCTTCTGGTGCCCTGGCAAGATTGCATATGAAGAAATTGTAGTGCTTTTTAAGGAATGTGTGAAATGAGTAGTCTGTCCCTGGATTTCTGCCATCCCTGTCATACCCCATCTAAGGACAGAACTGGAACAGTGAAGGCAGCAACTACAGGAGAACAAGATCATGCCCTTCAGCCTTCTCAGCCAATCTTTGGAAATAGCCTAGAGCACTTGCACCTTGGTATTTCAAAGTGCGACAACTCTGGAATCTCAGGCTGAAGAAATTACATGTAAAGCTCAAAGAAGATATGGTGGCCATCATTCAAGCCTTTAAGGAAATAAGGAAACCTGTAACTCCAGATGACATCATGGGGAATACCACAGTCACATGGTACATAAAAAGGGAAGGGCGTGCTCTTATCACTTGTTACCTTCCATAATAATGCTGAAAACAACTTGGGAACCAGGGAAAGCAAACTATATGGTAAATCAGCTTGACAGGACCTCAATAAATTCATATGTAGATGTTGGACAGTGAAATTTTCCTGAACCTTGCCTACAGATGGGATGGACCCAAGATAGCTGTATTTAGCTCAGAGAAAGTAGTCTAAGGACGTTATGCTCCAGAGCACCAAATAAATTAGTTTGGGTATTGGATGCATACTCCCTGAGCTGGGCAGGCCTGTTTCTCTGTGTTTTTCCTCTTGTATCCTTGCTCTGCAGGTTAGTTAAAAACATGAACGGTAGAGGCCAGAACTGATTTTGACTGCTCCTGTTTGGCCTAAACAGCATTAATACTCTCACTTGTTGTGTTTGGCAGAGAAGAAGTTTTTTCTGCAATCAGTGTGTGAATCTTCAGATATACTGCATAGACGCTGTTAACATCTCTGGCAGTCCACACTAAACCTAACATTTTGGAGGATGTGACTTTATTATCCTTTGGACACCATTTATTCTTAAAACATGCTAATAATTATGAGGGAAGCTGGATGACCAAGTTCCAGAAAACCATACCTAGATGAAGTGAAAGGGATCCCATTCTGGTCCAGAGAAAGAACTAGCACCCAAAGCAGATGGACATGCCAGTTGTTCTCCAGTATCTGTCTGAGGTGTTTTCCACAGAATTAGTCTGCGCCTCTGTAAAGGTATAGATTTCAGCTGTATGTTTGCCTGCCCATAAATCCCCCTCCGACTTCCAGGACAGAAGTCAAACAGTTTCCTTAAGGGCATCCTCCATCTCAGGCCCCTCAGGTTCCAGAGATTTCATACCCAAGATACTGTCAAAGCTGAAGCCTTCAACCGAACATCACTGTAGTTCCTGGAGGAAAGAGGCTCTCATAAAGCTGAGATTGCTGTGGCCTGGGGCTTGTTATTCCTATGAGAATTCAGATGAATTTCATCCAAGCTTACCAAGGAAGAGACCGTTTAAGAGAAACCACCTGGACTTCACCCTGGAGTCTCCCTCCCCAGACATTGATGTTGAGGAAGGAAGTTTTTACGTTGGATCTCATCTTTGAAGACCCTACATTTAGCAAGATACTGGAGATGGAGCCAGACAGGATTTGGGCCTACAGACCTCACCTCCCCAGAGGAAGAGATTTTGCAGGAGGCATACAAGTCCTTTTCCCCAGCCTTGGTAGTACCATGCCTTGATAAGGTTGCAGACATGGTGTGCTTGAAAGTGTGGAAAGAGATGGATGTGGCTGAACCTGTCCACTGTTAATCAGATAGTGCTGTGAAACCTCAGCGATAGACAGCATTGCAGCAAAGGACCACTTTGTAGATTCATTAATGATGTCTTTTGGTTCCAATTTTGACATCCCAGAAGATGCTCAGACTATTCATCTTCCTAAAGGGGAATCCCAAAATGATGGCTTGACTCTAAAAACTATTGTATACATCCACTATTTTCTTGATCAGTGCATTGAATTTTTCTTGTGCAGATGTTCAGGTTTCAGAGAGTTGGCAGAAAAAAACATCTGATGTCCTGAAATGGTTGCCTGTGTGTTTTTTTTTCCTGATATCACAGTTGGAGACCCAAGTGGCAATAATCAAATTCCTCTCTCGCTCTTTCTTTGCTGACCATGCTTTTGAACCATAATACATTAGATGGGACAGTTAGTGTTTGGTTCAGGTATTGTAGTGAATCCACTTCAAAGTAGCATTTGTTAGTGCTCCTGTGATGGAACCACTTCCCTTGAGGAAAAAGGCGAAAGAAAGCTGTTGCAGTTTGAGCAGGATGGCAAAACATTCAGTACTGTTGGGCTGAAGTTTTCAACTCTGCAAAGAACCTTTCTAAGGAAGTCTAAAAGGCACCAAACGACAATTGTATGACAGAGGTTCTTGTGATAGAGGGGACTTTTTGTTTAACCACTTTTCAAAAGGCAGATGTGGCTGTTGCTGGGCTTCAGGGAATTCTTTTGGGATCTCACCAGTATGAGTCCTGAAGGGTTGCTCAGCTGTCCTGCTCTGTGGATGCAGTTGGGAAATGACCTTCCCTGTGTTGTCCTGTGTGTTTGGTAATAAGACAGGAAAAGGATAACAGAAATTATATGCACTGTCTAGTCTTTTCCAGTTTTGACATGCCTAATCACATGCCTTTGTGTCCTCACCAGTTTCACCCCTTTCAGAGGTGGGTGACAGTACAGAAAGTCAGTATTCCCCTCCAAAAAAAAAGGGCCATTCGAAAAGGTCCCACCAGATCAGAGGTGCTCCAGATTTTACTCCTGAATCTTCTTGGTGCCCAAAAAGTCTGTGGACCTCAGACCAATCCTCGACCAAAGTCTGTTGAACCTGTGTGGAGGTGTCAGTTTGGATGGTCCCTGTGCAGCCCATCCTGCCATGTTTGCAGGCAGAAGACTAGATGGCTAACCATTTGAAATGTTGAGATCCATATTAGCAAATCTCATAATGCTAAGACTGAATAGCCGAAAAAACAGACTTGCACATATTAATGGCCATTTCTTGGAATATTTCCCTTTCTTCAAGGTATGGTGAACTTTGAGGTGTTATACACAAGTTCAGAGGGTGGGAGGCTTGTTCTCCATATTGGGGAGTATGGGAGGTTGCCCCCTGCAAAAAAGAGCTGTTTGATTTCAGTCTTCTGCATTGTTGCTGTTTTTCTGCATGTTTGTGCTTTGCATTGTAAGTGCTGTTGATGTGTTCTTTTGACTTCTAAGATGTGTACCTGTAAGTCCAAATAATGAAGCTATCAAGGAGATTCCTGCACTTTTAGATGGGAAGGCAGTCATTACTAATTTTTTGAGCCTGCCAGTTTTTCCCAATTGCAGGACACCAGTTGCAGCACACATGTGACTAATAGGACTGCATATTTCCCCTTACTTAGATGGCTCCTAGCGGCATCCTCTGTGAAAAACTTGTCTCAGCAAAGACCATATTTGCTCCAGTTGTGTCTGTTTGTGAGAATCACTGTTAATGTTGCAGAATCCCAACTGAATCCATCACAATCCTTGACATTCATTGTTTGGCAGTTGGATAGCTTAAGGCAAAATTACCACCAAACAGGATTTCCTTCACAGTCCAAAAAGTTACAAATCTTTTAAAAACCCTCAAACCTGTGATGGCTACATTACTATTAACGGTGTTGGGTCTGATGGCTGCATCCATCCAGACAGTTCACATGCCAGGTTCAACATGATGATTTTACGGTGGATGCTCATGACACAAGCAATTCAGCCTTTGAATCACAGAATCAAGCATTCAGTGACCTGCATCTAGAGCTTGCTGTGGTGGACAGACCCACAAAATTTGTCAGTAGGAGCAACCTTTAATTGACCTGTCCTCACTACCACAGCATCCATTTTAGGGTGGAGAGGCATTATTGACACAAGACAGTCTAAGGACATGGACATCAAAAGAGGCCAAATTGCAACTCAGTGTACTGGAGATGAGAGGTCCCCCAAGCACTGCTGGCTTTTCAGGACTTATCCAGTGTGTGCTGTCTATTCACTATGACAGTATGGTGACATTGTGGTACATAAGATAGTGTTCCATCTTTCTCCTTTATCCCCTGTAAAGAGAACCTGTGATGGTTTGGAAATAGGCTGTAACATCGCATTTTACATAGCTGGAACATTCAATATAACTGCAGATAAACTGAGCAGGCAGATGCTGCTCCCACATGAATGGTCTCTCAACAAGGCAGTAGCTTGAAGTATATTGTAGAGGTGGAGAAGACCCTTTTGTGATTGTGTTCTTTCACCATCCAACATTAAATGTGACAGCTTCATTGCCATCTTTTCCCAAGAGGAGCAGCCAACAAAAGATGCATTCTGCCATGGCTGGTTTGCTAGTCTTGTGTATGCATGCCCCTCATTTCCACTCATAACAATTTTCCTTCAGAAAGCCCAGATGTGCAGAGTGAAGGTTATACTCATAGTCCATTTCTGGCTATGCCAAATATGGTTCTGTGCAGTCATGTTAAGAGAAAATCACATGCACCCTTAGCTGTTTTTTTTTTTTTTATCTGTCAAGGCTGCTTCACCCGTATATTCATTCTGTTCACTTGACCACATGGTTTCTCTACTTCCAGTGATGGGTAGGGACCAGTGGACCTGAAGTGGTCAGTCTAAATGTTTCCCAAAGACATTTCACAAGGATAATTTGTAAAGGTAAATGGAAGTCCTCTGGGCTATTCAGAAGAACATAGATCCTCTTCTCAACTTTTATATCTCAAGTGTGCCCCTTTTTATCAAGTTTATTCAGAAAAGGAGATAGCTATTCCTCAAAAAAAAAAAGTGCATCCGACAGTTATGTCATGTCATCCTTTCGTCTGGAGTGTCATTCTTCTCTGGCATCTCATAAGGTGCACAAAGCAATTAACTCAAAACTGGCCTTGGTTCATTCTGCCCCCTTGAGATTTGAATTTTGTACATGCAAGATTGACAAAACCTCCATTTCAGCAAATAAATTTCATGGAGATTAAATTTCTGACCTTGAAAGCTATCCTTCGGGTAAGTTTTACCTATGCAAACAATTTTATAGCTTCTTGACGTATATTTTAAATTTCCTTACATAACATTCCAGCCAGACAGGTTTACACTTGAGATATTCATTTTATGTCAAAAGTGACCCTTTAAACGAATATGAAACAGTCCATTCATTTACCAGTATTCTTTCCAAATTATCCTAACAATGGAGAATATTAGTTGTACTGCAGAGATGTATACAGACACATTTGATTTTCCCTCCATACTACAAAAGACTTTAGAACAGGTTTAAAGTTGTTTACTTTTATTCTGCAGTGAAGGGTCAAAAAGTTTCTAAGATTGCCCTTTTCAGGTGGATTTCTGATATTGGCTATTGTTACTTTTTTCTGGCAAACCCTTGACCGCTAGACTGAAAGCAGACACTGTTAGGCCTCTGGCAACATCCGGTGCTTTTCTTTGAAGTTTACTTTTTGTGGAAAAGATTATGATGGTTTGTACAGGTCAACCCTATAAACCTTTGTCAAGCATTACAGCTTGAAAACTTTCTTGGGTGTAGGCTTCCTTTGAAGTCACCATTCTAAAAGGCTAGGCCAGCTGGGGATCCTTTCCAACAGTCCACACAGGACCAATATAAGTAGTCAAGTTGTGTACTTACCAGAACATTACATTTATCTGGTCCCTGTCTGGACACTGGAATTATCCACCCACCTTCCCGATCCAGATTGTCACTTCTGACATTTCTTTCTTCCTCCTCCTCATGTCATTAAATTGTATGTATAGTGCTGTTTGGTCAGGATATGCAGGCTGGCTAACCATTCTCACTCTATTTGGAGTCATTTTCTTGGGAGCAGGAGGTTTATGGTATAGGGAAGAGTTTAAGCTTGCAAGAAATGTTGATGAAAAAAGATTGCCAAAGCAATCAGTGAAACATTTTCTAGTGTTTGGACAGAGACCAGATACATCTAATATTCTAGTATGTACATAAATTAAATTTATGATATGTTGTGTACACATGTGCACTGCCCTTCATGTGGGTCACTTTTTTGCAGTTCTGCTTCCCTCGGTCATTCTACTCTATTGCTTTTGGGCACTTAACATCTAGGGTAGGCATCCACTCCCATTCTTTCTGTTAACTTTGTCCTTCACCTCTACGTATTCATACTCCTCTGCAGGGTGATTCACCAAGTCGCAGACCCTTCCCTGAAGTATTTCTCACTGCTAATAGTCTGTTACTTTGGTATGTTCTTGCTACTCATCAGGTCAAGTTTTTAGCCTAAGGTGATAAGGGTGGTTGCCATCTTGTACTAGATACATAAAGATGTCTGAGGTAAGGTAATAGTGTTGTAATGGGAGAAGGGTGCTCGACTCTGAAAGTGAGGCCATTTGACAGATTCAGACTCATCCTGCATCAGTCTTTTGACCAGGTAAGTACAGAATAGGAGAATCTAAGATCTGATAGTTTACTAAGAAAATGGTGCATTTTCCATGTGTAAATTTGGAGTGCAGTATGTGAGGATGGTGCAGATGTAAGTATTTGGTGTATGCTTTTGCTGCTTGCTGTCTGCTATATATTGATATTTCTTGGATTAAATGTATGTTACTATATTTTCTTTTCCAAACAGAGGCTTATGATCAGACTGAAGATCTGAGAGATCGTTCAAGTAGCACACCTGCACAGAATGGGCACAGTATCACAGAGATGGGCAAACAGGATGCTGACCACCTTACCAGCCCCTGTTCACCTGTACAAGAGGCTCCTCCAGTTAACACTTCACAGCCATTATTATCTGATACTGCAGTTAGTGTCCTACCCCACCTGACTGTACCTTCGGCATTTCAGACATCAGCAGGCAGGACTGCTGTGAAGGCTACCACTGCCATTCCAGACTCATCGCTTCCTGTAAAACAAGAACATATTTCTTCTGTGAAAGAAACAGAAGCTATGAATGCTGATGCAGCTGACCCGAACTCTGCTGTTCCTTTGAGTGACAGCCTATACAAAACTACCATAGAGTCTCCACTACCTGTAGGACAAAGCAATGGTAAGTCTTATGTTAATTTTTTGTTAGACGGTATGAGTGGTCCCACTTCTTGGATTTATGGTTTCTAGTTGACTTTGGGTTTT